>NW_003302548.1:11081797-11093971 GCF_000004255.2 Arabidopsis lyrata subsp. lyrata | reverse complement strand
TTCTCCCGGAAGGGACTCTGGAATGTGCCCTTCGCCGGGTTCAGCTTCATTTAGATATTTTATTGAGAATATCAAAACATTCTTATAAATGACTTAACGTGATATTCTTTCTTTAACGATTTAACCAACATATCATCTATGTAGACTTCCATTGTTTTCCCGAGATGATGGTGGAACATTTTGTTAACCAACCGTTGATAAGTTGCCCCTGCATTTTTCAAACCGAAAGGCATTACCTTATAACAATAGATACCTCTATCAGTGATAAATGACGTTTTTTCCTGGTCTTCGGGGTTCATCATTATTTGATTATAACCCGAGAAGGCGTCCATGAATGTTAACAGCTCATTCCCGTCATTTACTATTTTTGCTCGTTCCACTCCAAGCTTTCTTCTTTTATGTTTCACCGGTTCGAAGCTCGGATCCACGTTTAGTTCATGACAAATTATACATGGATTTATGCCAGGCATGTCCGCTGCTGACCACGCAAACGATGTTTTGTTTTTCCTCAAGAGTTTGATCAAAGCTTCTTTTATTCGGCCAGTCAAAGTTGCCCCAATTCGAATTTTCCGGTCCGGTTTGTCTTCTTCCAATACCACTTCGATTACTACATCATCTTTTTTCTGCCCGCTAGGAAATTTTGTTCTTAGTCCCTCTTTTGCGGGCTTCGTTAATTGCTATTGAATCTTCATACGGTGGCTAGCTAGATAACACGTCCGTGAAGCTTCTTGATCTCCCCGAATTGTTTCCACTCCTCTTGATGTTGGAAATTTGATACATTGATGATATGTAGAGGGGACTGATTTCATTTGATAAATCCAGGGAGTCCCGAGGATGATGTTGTAAGCTGCGGGCTTATCGAAGATAACGAAGTCCACGATCTTCGATACCTTTTTGGAAAGGACCGGTAGCTTGATTGTCCCGAGAGACATGGCTGACTCACTTGTGAATGCAACTAATGGAGACGGAGGCCCCACTATGTCCGCCCGACTAATTCCCATTCTTTCTAAAGTACTTAAAAAGATCAAGTCGACCGAACTGCCTGTATCTATAAGGATCCTTGATACTTCGAAGTTGGCAACGTCAAGGGTAATGACTAGAGCATCATCATGAGGTCTTTCGAGGTGCCGCGTTTCTTCTTCATTAAATGATATTGATGCACCTTGAAAATCGACTTCTTCGCTCAAGCTTGCTTTGAGTAGGACATTTCGTCTATGTTTCTTGATGGAACTTATCGAATCTCGACAAAATTTGGAACCTCCTAGAATAACATTGATCTTACCCTTAGAATTCCTCGGTTCTTCCTCGTTGGTTAACCTTGGTCTTTTGGAATTTTGATCTTTGGAATTTTCCTTTGCTTTGTGGTATTTCTTCACAAAATCTTTTATATCGAATTTGGAAAGATCTCCGCTGGCCCAAAGCTCTGCGAGGTGCTTTTTAAGAACGCTACAATCCTTGGTTAAATGTCCGGTCACTTTATGAATGTTGCAATATAAACTTTCATCACGGACCCAAGTGTTTGATCTTCCTTTCCCTTGGAATTGCTTTCTAACGGTACTGTTGAAGGGTTGCGACCCAAATTTCTTTGGTCCTTTATTCTCCCTGGGTTCGAACTTCTTGGTAGGGACGGTGATTGCCGGCTTTTCTTGCTTATTTCTTTTGGCAAAATTTTCTTTTTCGTCCTCTACCTCCATCCAGTTGTTTGCGCGGAAGAGTGCATCCTGAATTGTGTCTGGTTTATGAAGTATTAAATCTTCTTTAAATCTTGAATCATGTCGCAATCCTTTTCGTAAGGCAGATAAAGCTGATTGTTGTGAGATTCTTGGGAGCTTTGACAGCACTCCTTTGAACTTGGTGATGAAAACTCGAAGTGATTCATTTGATCCTTGTGATAAGTTCCAAAGATCGGCATCCGAAACGCTTTTATCCATAAGGATGGAATATTGCTTTAGGAATACAGCTGATAGCTCGTCGAAATTGCTGATCGAACCCGGCTCTAATTGGGTGAACCACATTAAAGCTTGGCCGCATAGATTTTCCGAAAAAAGCTTGCAGTAACCTGCATCCTCATCAGCTTCATCCAATTCGATTCTTCCAGCAGCGATCAGAAAAGCTGCGAGATAGCTCTTTGGATCCTCCAATCCGCTGTAAGGGTCCAACTTGAGCTTCCGGGAATCTTTGATTCTCAAACTCGCAATTCGCGAGATAAAAGGTGTTCGCCTAGCTTCTTTAATGACTCGATTGATATCCGGCTCCGAACTCGTAGCCTGATGGAACTTTGACTTCATTTCTTTTAGTTCTTGGCTAACCTTCCTCCTAGTCTCGAACTGGTCGAGGTTTTCCTGCTCGTATTGATCTGCAAGTTGAGCTTCATCTTCGAGTTGTGCCTCTCCATCCAATGGCTGAACTACATTATTAGTAGTACCATGAGTTGTTTGCCCGCTGGTTTCATTTCGCGCAACGGAACTTGGCGAGTTGAGTATCCTCCTTCGGATTCCCAAAAGATTTCCGGCACTTAAGGACGGAACATGAGTTTGTATAGTATGACCGTTTTGATTAAGAGATACCTGGGATGTTTGCAACGTATCGGCGGCCTTTTCCACATCCGAGAACTTTTGTGATATGTCCGACATGGTTTGCTGCATAGCTTTGAGGTTTCGGCCAATGATGTCTCAACGGTGTCTCCTCCGGACATCGCTGCTTATCCCGGAAATGTAGTAAAGAAAAATCTGACCACTCAAGAATCCTCTATCCCCACAGACGGCGCCAAAATGTGGATGTCGGATTCACACACTTAAGTATTTTTATTAATAGGGAAGATTATTCTTGAGGGACAAAAAATAAGAATGTAAAAAGCTTATGAATTGCCACAAAAATTGCTATAGTATTTCTTGCTCGAAGAAAAAGGTCCTCTTTTACATGGCCATTGGCCTCTATATTTATACATAGAAAAACGACATTTAAATAGCTAATTAAATACAATTATTCTCTCTTAAATGCGTCCGTTTTGATCTTTGATTTTAATGCTCAACGTTCGAATTTGAGTTGACTCCGATCTCCATGGGCCTCGCCTTTTTGGCCCAAAATGTCCTTGGACCGACTTAACTGCGACTTCGTCTCTGGACTCATGTCGAGGTGTAATCACTTCGGATTCTCCTCGTAGTGATAACCACTTCTGCTGTTTCTCCGACTCACGGATCTAATGGGCTTTATCCTTTATGGGCCGTTACCCCAACTACGTGGCAATCTTTGGTTGGTCCTAGACCTCTGGTGCGGGATCCGACACCAACAATATTGATATATAATATAATATATATATATATATATATATATTACCCGTATTTGATCCGTTACCCGATCCATACCCATCCCGAAAAAAGGAGTGGCCTTAGAGTCGAGTAAAGGGTACTGTAATTCTATTACATGTGGGTAATAATCGAGTATTGGATATTAATATTTTTTTTGATACTCGTCCCGTTACCCGATCCGTTTTCCGCTTACTACCTAACCCATTAATCTCCACTTTATAATCGTTTAATAATTTTCCTTGTATTTTATAAATATAGCTTATAGTAACAGTTAAAGCCTAAGTTTGTAATTTTATATTTTTTATAAATATATGTTTGATATGTTTTGGAATATAAAATTTTTATGCGGTTACGGATTTTATTTTACACATGAATTATCAATAAATAGTCGAATACAAGTATCTACCAGGTTAACTACTTTAATCGGGAAGATTTAGGCATACACATAGTGATATATGTTACCCATATTTGACTGTTACCCGACTCGTACATGTCTCGAAAAAGAGAACTATTACCTTAGAGTCGGGTAAAAGGTGTAAATTTGTTATATGTGGGTAAGGGTCGAGTATTGTGTATTTGTTTTAATACCTGCCACGTTACCCAATCCGTTTCCCGCTTTACTACCCACCTCGTAAATCCCCACTTTATTGGTGTTTTATAATTTTATCGGGTCGGGTATCTACAACTACTTTTATCAGGTAGATATAGACATACTCATACTGATAGATGGTACCCGTATTCGATATGTTAAAAAACTCATATCTATCTCGCAAAAAGGGTACCCGTGACCTTAGAGTCGGGTAAATGGTGTAATTATGTTACCCGTGGGTAAAGATAGAATATCAGATATATAATTTTCTCAATACCCCTCATGTTAACTGATCCGTTTCCCGCTATACTACCCGACCCGTAAATTTCTGCTTTATTAGTAGTTTATAATTTTCCTTGTATATTATATATAAATCTTATAGTAAAATTTCAAACCTAAATTTGTAATTTTATACTTTCTGAAAATATATGCCGTATATGTTTATGAATTCTTTTTTTTTTTTTTTTTTGTAAACAAATACTTATTGTTTTGTAATATGAAATTATTAATTATGCGGTTACGAAATTTATTTTGACACATACATTATCAATAAATAGTCCGATAAAGGGTCGAGTTTCTACAACTACTTTTATTGGGTAGGTATATGCATACACATACTGATACATGTTACCCGTGTTTGATCTGTTACCCGACTCTTACCTGTCTCAAAAAAGGGTAACCATGACTTTTGAGTTAGGTAAAGGCTGTAATTCTGTTACCTGTGGGTAAAGATCGATTATCAGAGTTTTTTTTTTTTACCGTCATGTTAACTAATATGTTTTCCGCTTTACTACATGACCCGTAAATCTCCTTTTTATTAGTGTTTTATAATTTTTCATTTATTTTATAAATATATTTTACGGTAAAAGATAAAGCCTAAGTTTGTAATTTTTTATTTTTGGAAATATATGTTGCTTTATATACATTTTTTGTAAACAAATACTTATGTTTTGAAATATGAAAATAATATGCAGTTACATAATTTATTTTTACACATGCACTATAAATAAATAGTTGGATACTGGTAAAGGGCCGGATATCTAGCAGGTCACCTACTTTATCTGGAAGATTTAGGCATACACATAGTGATAAATGTTGCATGTATTCGATCTGTTATCCGACTCAAAGCCATCTCAAAAAAGGGTACCTCTAACCTTAGAGTCGGATAAAAGGTGTAATTATTTTACATGTGTGTGTAAGGGTCGACTAACATGTATTTTTTTTTCTTAATACCCATCACATTACTCGATCTGTTTCATGCTTTAATAGCCGACCCATAAATCCCCATTTTACTAGTGTTTTATAAATTTTCTTGTATTTTATAAATATATCTATTATTAAAAGTAAAAGCATAAGTTTGTAATTTTATACTTTTAGGAAATATATGTTGTATATGTTTATGATTTCTTTTCTTTTTTGTATACAGATACTTCTGTTTTGGAGTGTAAAATTATTATGCGGTTATAGATTTTTTTTACACATGCATTATCAATAAATAGTAGAATACGGATAAATGGTCGGGTATTTGGCAGGTCAACTACTTTTATCGAGTACCATAGAAAGGGTCGGGTATTTAGCAGTTCATATTATTAATTTAGGAAAAGTTCGAAATATATTATTTCAAAAGTTATTGGAAATTCTACAATTTCGTGGGTAACAATATTTACAAAGATTTGTTACTTTTATTGATAGTAGATTTCTTACGATGTCATTGTAGTATTTAAGGTATAATCCAATCAGGTGTGATGCAAACAAATGAGATATGATCAAAAATCACTAAGTCAGGCAAAGCAGAATTTGGTTGTTTTTCTAACAGTCCTAGTGATTGATGCAGAAAATAGTAAAAATACATAAAAATGACTGATATACTCGATCACAAGGCTCACTGCCAGAAGGAGGATGTGATCGAGTATAAGGGTCCAAAAACAGACAATTATCAAACTCAATAGCAAGTAACAGGGAAGGTGAATGAAGCAGGTAAGTAGATAGATAAATCAATTGAATAAGAAACTCCTAAGGATGGGGTAATCGAATAGTGTGGTCTCCCTAATCAATTCCGATGGTTAACAATTCTCAATGAAGCTATCCCTAGACAACAGGTTCAACAACAGATCAATTCACTCCCGCGACAGAAATCCTCAAGCAAAGCTAGCCCAGACTAATTCACATTACGGAATCTAACTATGCAAGCAATAAGAACCGATAAACGCTCTAAACGGCCAATCCCTTGGGATAGAGACGAATATCTCTGGAACTAGTGGATCAAGCATTCCATCGAACACCTTTTGGGTGCGGGAATGCTTTGGATCGAATTCCATTTGATCAGACAGGAATAAGCAGTAAACATAACTAATCCAGAAGGGATTCAATAAAACTACACTTAACCATCAGAATCGACTAGGGGTCTAACAACTACTCTATCCCATCCTCAGAAATTCTAGTCACTACTCAGACAACATGTTCAAAGACATAGAAACAATTGATGATTGCATAACTTCAAAGATTAAAGGAAAATGAAACATAAATGAACAAGGAAATGAAAGCAAAATCTTAATAACTTAGAAGAATCGAAAATACAAAGTTGCAGAAACAAAAGCGGCTACTAACTAAACAAGACTGTATTCAGAAATCGGTACTCGATGTCTCTCTCTGTGTCTCAGGGGAAACCCTTAGAGACTTATTTATAACAAAAACGCAAAGATAAGAAAGTGGGCTTCGAGTCCACTTAACAGGCCCAAGGACGATGTGATCGAGTATGTGGGCTAAAAGTGGGCTTCATGATTGAGCGTAAATCAAAGTCGCGATCGAGTGGTTCCTTCTCTCCTCTTCTCTTTCCTATGCTCAGGTTGTCTGGTTGAGTGCGGATTGATCAGAGGGTCGAGGTGGTGATCGAGTAGGTTGGTTGATGGCATGATCTGGGCTGCATCTTCTCTCCTGTGATCTAGTATGTGGGTAAAATGTCAGGTTGGACTGCTTCCTCTTCTCTGTGATCGAGTAGAACTGTAAACTGTCAAGATGAACTGCCTCCTCTTCTCTGCGATCGAGTAGAACTGTCAGGATGGACTGCTCCTTCTCCTCTGCGATCGAGTAGAACTGTCTGGATGGCCTGCTGAGCTGACTGCTTCCCTCTCTGCTATTGGTGATCGAGTAGATTGGTCAAAATATGACTTTCCGCTCTGTTTTTCCTCTTTTTGAACACCAATAGCTCCAAAGTACCTGAAACAACTCCAGAATGCAAAATGCATGCAAGGCTAATGCTAGACACACCTAAACATGCAAAATGTACAAAATGATGATGAATGTTATGAAAGATGAATGAAACTAGAATCAAAATGTTGATAAATGGATGTGTAAATCATGAAAATTATAGACATATCAACTCCCCCAAACTTAGTCTTTGCTTGCCCTCAAGCAAACAAGTAAACACAAGATGAAGGAGAGGTTTGAAGGTGGGGATTCAGAACCAAAGCATCAGATAAAACAGATAAAATCAAGGTCCAAGTTGGTAGTTCTAGGATGTGATATGATCGAACTCTACTCAAAAACGTTAGCCATGTATTGCTATAATTTAATCCGACTCTTATACTCGACCTACACATGCTTTCAAATCAACCAATCCCTTTAACATTCATTAGTTTTGGAACGTGAATCAAGCAATGCACCATCAATGAACTCATTTGCCTGAGGTGAAGGTTAGGAGACAAAGACAATCCCTTTAAGGTGGTTCAAGTTTAGTAACATGGGACTCTCAAAAGAAATGGACTGAGCTTTAGGAGAATGCTAAAGGTAAGTGCCAACCTATGCATACATGAATAGTATCTCATCTACCCAATAACATAAACCGTGTATACAACAGCAGATGGTACTATCCTCAAGCCCAGAAGATGATCCTAGTTCTACCCTTTGCACTCAAGGCATTTTTTTCTCATTTTTATCTTAGATCAAGCCACTCTTTCTTTTCTCTGTTTATGTTCTAAGGAGAAGTTTTCTTTTACTTTGATGGATCTAGTGGATTTTGGTTTTCTTTGACAAATATGGCTCTTGTTATCTTCTTATGATAAAGACTTTTCTAGACTTTCACCGTCTTTTGTTACAGAGCCTATTTATTCAATTTTTAGTTCCCCAAAATCCATTACTAGACTAACTTATTTCTCAACTTCCTTCTCTCCTAGAAACATCAACCTTTTTCTTTTATTTTTTCTCATATACTCGATCCCCACCCAAAAATAGACTCCCACCTAGTCCTATCTAGTCCTGAAAACATGGACTAGAACTACATGAGACACTACTCTTGTCGGCTCAAACCTAACACTTTCTACCAAGCTCAATCCTAAAACAGGCCTCACAATCACACACGAGATATAACAGGGCATAATAGAAAGGTTTGGTTAAGGGCTAGGGAAACTGCTCCTATGGTGGAAGCAGCTACTTGGGTTAGCAAGGGTGGTGAAAAGTTGAAAGAAAACCCAAGTTTGTACATGGTATCAATGAGTTCAAATTTGATGTTAAGACATGATAATTGTAAATCAAATTTTTAGTTCAAATTGATAGGGAATGGTATCAAATCATGACAGTGTGACCGAGTAGAGCATTCAAGACATGGTGCAGTTTTACTTCAATTTCATTGACTATGCATCAGACAACTAGCAACGAGGGCATTGAGTCTATCTAGTGAACCAACATGCTTACAAGGCTATCTCATCATAATCTCCTATGCATATGCAACAATCCTATATGAAACATCCTAGACTCGATCCTAAATGTAATGCAACTAAATGAACACTCTGTTTTTGTAGAATACATTTTCAGAAATTTTTTCAAACTTTTATGGTTTTATCTATGTCTTAGATAAATGCAGACTCAAGTATGTAATACAAAATTTGAAAACAAGATTCAAAGAAAACACATCATTTATAGATAATGATATCGAAGTTTTAGGATACACAGGCCCGTGGCTATGTGAGTTAAAAGGAAACATTCACTTGTGGCCCATTATTTTAGGAAAAAATTTAAGGCCCTAATTTTTCTTATGTCACTATGCTGTCTTTTAAGAAAATGAATTAAAATATATATTGTTAATTAAATTAGAAAAATAAATAAAAATAAATTAGGGCAACTCAGAGAACCTTTCACATTTTTCTCATGTCTTTTTGCCTGCCACTTCTCACGTCTCAAGTTTTTTTTTTCTTTATCAACAATCACAAGTAAGTTTCTTTAGTATTATAGTTTTCTTCTTGATAAATTTTAGAGAGGGATTTCAATATTTTAATTTTGATTTGGGATTTGGTTTGGTCGTTCACTTGTTTGGATTAGGTGAAGTCCGTAAAAAACGTAATACGTAATGTTTATAATTGAGACTTTTAGATTATAGTGGTTTTATGGTTAAACGTTTATCAAATTGAAGCATAACATGAATTTTCTAGTAATAAATAACAATTTTTGTTTTGATCAAATAACGTAACTTTGCTTTTACTTTTAAATTTCAGAAAAATGCTTCGAAGAGCATGAAGAACGAACCATGTGAAGCAGACAAATTAAAAAAAAAAAGAAAAACCGAAGAGAAGCACTCGTGAAATCTCTAGAGAACGGTATTTTCATGTATTTCAAAAAATCTGAAACTATTGATGATCATGTCGGAGATGACGGAGTGGATGAGAATATGGCTGAGTTTCAGAGAGAAAAAATAGTTGTTGAGATAGAGAATCTGAATGTAGGAAATGAGGAGGATGTGAATGAGAAACAAGATGAAGATAAGACTAAAGATGAAAAGGGTGATGATATATGAGAGAGAATTGGGGATGTTTAGATATCTATGATCGTGGAAACTGGAAAGACATAAAAAAAGATGGAATGAATGGAGAGATTTTATGGCCTTAAAAGGCATTTCTCGCATTTTTATTATGCAAGGGAAATGAGTGATGGGAGAAAACAAGATCGGCGTTGGTTAGTTTACTCAAAAGCATTTAACAATTTTTTTTGCTTTTGTTGTAAATTGTTCAACTAGAAAGACAGAGGTCAATTGGCATCTACGGGATTCAGTGATTAGAGAAACATTTCGAAAAGGCTTAGAGAGCATGAATCTAGTCGGGAACATATTCTTTGAATGAATCAGTGGGTGGAATTAGAACGGAGGCTAGAGAAAAATCAGACCATTGATAAATATGCTCAAGATGAAATGAATAAAGAGAGAATTCATTGGAGGCAAGTTTTGCTCAGGATCATTTATGTGGTTAAAACTTTTGCTAAAAAAAATCTAGCGTTTCGTGGGAGCAATGGAAAGATTGGAGAAGATAGTAATGGGAATTTCTTAAGTTTCATTGAGATGCTTGCTGATTTTGATCCGGTGATGATAGAACATCTTAGAAGATATAAAAGTTGTGAAGCTCGTTGTCATTATCTCAGCAACAACATTCAAAATGAGTTGATAGCTTTGTTAGCTAATGATATAAAAGCCAGGATTATCAAGAAAATTCAAGATGCAAAGTATTTTTCTGTAATCCTTGATTGCACTCCAGATATTAGCCATCACGAACAAATGACTGTCATCATTCGTTATGTAGATGTTTCAGCCACTTCAACTACGATAGAAGAATTCTTCTTGACATTTTTGAAAGTTGATGATACATCTAGAGAAGGACTTTTCTGTGAGCTTCAAGATGTGTTGGCTGCTTTTGAGTTAAACATTGATGATGTTAGGGGTCAAGGTTATGATAATGGCTCGAATATGAAAGAAAAGTATAAAAGAGTGCAGAAAAGATTACTTGAGATTAATCCTAGGGCATTTTACACACCTTGTGGTTGCCACAGTCTTAATCTTGCACTTTGTGATATGGCAACCATTTCTTCAAAGGCAATATCATTTTTCGGAATCATTCAACAAACGTATTGTTTCTTTTCATCTTCAATTAAGCGGTGGAAAATATTTGAAGATAAGGTGGGAGGTCTAACACTCAAGCCTTTGTCACATACTCGATTGGAGAGTCATGTTGAATGTGTTAAAGCAATACGATTTCAAGCTCCCAAAATCATGGATGCTTTAGTTTATATTGCTGAGAATAGTGATGATCCGAAAGAACAGAGCGATGCTGAATGTCTTGCAACAAGTGAAACACATGGAATTGGAAGTTTTGAGCTTTTGGTTTCCATGGTAATTTGGTATAATCTTCTTTCTGCTGTGAACATTGTTAGTAAGAGTTTGCAATCTGTAGATATGAACATAGATGTTGCTATCCCTCAGTTGAAAGGGCTGGTTTCTTATTTTCAAAAGTACAGAGATTCAGGTTTTGAAAAAGCAAAATTGGAAGCTAAAGAAATTGCAGATTCGATGGAGATTGAGGTTGTATTCCCAAGAAAGCAAAGCGGGTCATTAAAAGAAAAAGAAATTATGGTAAAGAATCAGAGAGAGTTGAAGGAAGTGTGGTTTTATTACCAAAGGAGAGCTTTAGAGTTGATTACTTCATTCAGATTATGGATCAAGCTTTAAGCTCGCTTCAGAAAAGATTTGAACAATTTGAGAGGTATGAACAAATATTTGGATTTTTGTTTGATTTGAAGAAATTGCAGTCAGCGAGCGATGAAAGTTTGATGGCATCTTGTACCAATCTTGAAAATTCTCTAACTCATGGGGACCATTCAGATATTGTTGGTAACGATCTGTTTTGTGAACTAAAAGTTCTAAGAGAAGCTTTACCAACTGGAACAAAGAGGCCAATTGAGGTGTTAGACTTTTTAATAAAGGTTGAAGATTGTTATCCGAATGCATGGATCGCTTATCGAATACTGATGACGATTCCAGTTTCACTTGCATCTGCTAAAAGAAGTTTTTCAAAGTTGAAGTTAATCAAGTCTTATCTTCGGTCGAGTATGTCACAAGAAAGATTAAGCGACTTGGCTATTTTGTCTAGGGAAAAGGGGATTTTCATACCCGTACTATCTACACCGTAGATTTTCATACCTGGACAATTTTGTAGGGTATTTTACAACCTAAACTTCAATAAAATTTGAATCTCATACCTATACTTGATACAACGTGCAAAAATCGGAGTCAATCTAACGGGTGTTAGTCAACTCCGTTACGGTGCTGAGTCATCGTACACGTGTACGCTGACGTGTATAAAAACGACGTCGTTTTCATATTCGTACTGTCTGCGCCGTGGATTTTCATACCTGGACAATTTTGTAGGGTATTTTACAACCTAAACTTCAATAAATTTTGAATCTTATACTCTAAATCGGAGTCAATCTAACGGTTGTTAGTCAACTCTAACGGGTGTTAGT
>NW_003302548.1:11037701-11081678 GCF_000004255.2 Arabidopsis lyrata subsp. lyrata | reverse complement strand
TTTTACTTATAAACCCAAAATATTGTGTGTTTGGAAATAATTAAAACGACGTCGTTTTAAATTGGGAGAAAATTGTATGTCATAGTAAATTACATAATTTAAACATAACCAAGCAACTAATATTTTGATTTTCATAAATGGAGTGACTTGGCCCATCAAGTTCGATCAGTTTTGAAGAACTACCCCAAGCTCACGCTTACCCCAAAACGACGTCGTTTCGATACGCACCGTAACGTAGTTGACTAACACCCGTTAGATTGACTCCGATTTTTGCATGTTATATCAAGTATAGGGTATGAGATTCAAAATTTATTGAAGTTTAGGTTGTAAAATACCCTACAAAATTGTCCAGGTATGAAAATCCACGGTCCAGACGTATGGGTATGAAAATCCTCTTTTCCCATTTTGTCTATCGAAAGAGAATTGGTTAAAAGCATTGACTTTGAGAGCTTGGTTAATGATTTTGTAACACAAAAGGGAAGAAAAGTTGCATTTTAGAATTAGTATTCTGATTTTTACTCTTGTTCTATTTGTTTGGATAATTGGATTATGCTCGTTATTACTTTAAAACTTTTTGTTGTATAATTTACCTAGTTTGACCCAAATTTCGGGATTAATAACTAGATTAACATCCAATAATTGTGGTTTACTAGAATAACATAAATTTTGTGTAAAAAGACCAATTATCCATTCTATTTAATTTTTCCTAAAATAAAAAACTGTAAACATATAATTAAATTTAAATTAATTAAACAATCTAAACAAATATTTTTCTAACCCTAACCTAATCTATCGACTTTCACTCTTTTATTTTCCATCAGACAAAAAAAAAAATCAACGATGCATTCAATAAGAAACTAGAGAAATCTTCAACCTCTACCACCACATCTAGGGTTTTCACTTCTAAAGACAAAAATCCCTTTTCCTTCACATCTACTTCCACTGCTAAATCTCAGCTTCCCGATGGTTTGTTCTTTTTTTCACATCTGCGAGTTTTTTCTTGTTAGTTAATTGCTTTTTTTCTGAGGATTATTTGGTTTTGCAATGGAATCAGAAACTGATAGTGTAGGGTCTGATGTGAGTGGATCGGAGTTCAGAGGGTGATGATACATCGTGGTGGTTTTGTAATTTGAGAGGGAATGATTTCTGCTGTGAAGTCGATGAAGATTATATTCAAGATGATTTCAATCTTTGTGGATTAAGTGGTCAAGTTCCTTACTATGACTATGGACTTGATCTCATTGGGTAGAGGATGAGGGCTAAAAGAAGTTGAAAGATGGAATCTTGAAATATTCTCATGATGTTACAAGAACTTATAAGTGCAACAGCCTGACTCGTTGGGGGAAAAGAATGACACTCGGTTCTTGTCTCTGAAAAGATTTTCAGTAAGAGACCATTGCCAAGATCTAAGATAGATCTAAGCTAAACTTGTTGGACCAAGATCTAAGCTAAACTTGTCAAAGCATCTAATCATGATGATTACAACACAAAAGCTTAAAGATAGACCAGTGAATGTAGGATTTCAGTAAGAGACCATTGCCACAACTAAATTTAGTTGGTTAAGTAAAGCCAAGCTAATTTGAACATTGGTAGAACAAATCTGAAGCCAAGCTAATTTGAACATTGTTTATTCACCGACTTTGGTTTAGTAGATTTTTATCAAGACACTCAGTTATATAGGTGGTACATCGGACGAATTCCTACTAATGGCATTTTGAAAAACATATCAACATCTGAAATTTTTGATATGTAAAGGTTTGAATACTGTTACCAAATTTTAGGTATGGAAAACAATTGATCAAAATAACGTTTAAGATATATATTAGTTAGATTAGGTTTCAATGGCTTCGGATTAGGCATTGTATAAAATCAAAAATTCTGCTGGAACATAACATAAGGATATATTGCAAGAATTCTTGGTAATCAAACTTTGATAATTATATTACGACATAAGTATTGGTTAAAACAAATCAGCCATCAGAGAAGAACAAAAAAACTGTCATAATAGGAATTAAAATTTAAATATGTCACACTACAAGAAAACACGTCATTTGTGACTGTGAAAATGGTTGCTAAACGGTCGCAAAAGAGGGTTTTGCGACTGTTTAACGACTATTTCGGGCAGTCGCTAAAAAACGGTCGCAAAATTTCTAAGTCGCACGATAGTCGCAAAATTGCGACTCTTTAACGACTATAAATATATCGTCGCAGATTAACGACTAATCTGTGACTGGTGAATATCGTTGCAAATGTCCGACTATAGAGCAACGAACATAAGTTAGCGACTTTTTTGCGACTATAGTAACCACACATAATTGGTCCCACAGTGCGACTCGTTTGCGACTGTTTAGAGAGGTAATATTGTGCGACTAATTTGAGACTCTTATTATTTGGTGACAAAATAGTCCTCTATTAGTAACCAATTTGATACGAGATTTGGAGTTATTTCTAATTATGTTTAGTCACAATTTGGTCACATTTGTTACTTGTTCTGGTCACAAACTAGTCACATTTTCTTAAACAGTTTGGTCACAGAATAGTTACATCTTATTAATCCGAAACATGTCCATTTCAAAAGCAAATGCTACATTCAACCATTCAAATATCATTCAAGTACTTCCAAACCATTCAAATATCATCCTAATTAGAGCATAACATATCTTAATAAGTTTTCATGATCACAAAGAGAAAAGGAAATAAAAATCAAGTTCAATGATTAGAGGCGGTGTTAGATAAAGGGGAGGTTGGTGTGGTTCCAGTGGTGAGTCCTGCTGGTTGGACTGCTGCTGCTGTGGTGTCTGGAAGGGTGCCTGTTTGTGTGCTGGCTGGTATGATGACTGGTGGTTGCTGGAGTGGAGAAGAAGACATGAAGGCTGCCAAGTCAGGATCCTTGTCTTTCATAAAGACCTGCAATAGTATCGTGCTTTCAGGATCTCTTATCATAGCTCTTTGGTTTTAGGATAAAATTAAAGGATCAAAGACCTGCAATAGTATCGTGCTTTAGACCAAAGAAAGATGACAGCAAATTCCAAAGTAAAGAGCTAAAGAAAAAAGAAAAGAAAACAAAAAGCACTTATACATATTGCTATAGTAGCCCATGTCCAGACATGGTTCAAAAAATTAGGAAACCTCAAACACTAACCGACCAAACATGGGATGAATTGAACAACTACTACCTGCATCCAGAATTTAAGAGACCAAATAGGGAGAGTGATATGCATAAATTTTAAGGTAGCAACTAATAACTAAGAGCCTAAATTCCAAATTGGTGAACAATAACATTCGCTTCATGACAGACATGTAAAACAACACTAGGCTAAACAAGAAAGTTTTTTGATCAATTTCCTTCAGGACACACAATGTAATCTATTTATGATCGAGATTAAAGCATTATGGTGTTATCAAACAGTACGAATAATGCTAGATTTGAAGAGAAAACGAAGATCAAATACCACAGAAGAGACAAAACTACTACGTCTTTGTGCTATCAAGTCCCTTTGCAAACAATCCCACATAAACAGAGCCGAAGAGGGAACCCAAACTGATTGAACAGGTTATGATCTTATCACACATTTGTAGTTGGTAAAAGAAAGTGAAGTTCAATATTATAACACTGTGAAATTAGAGTCAAACTAACCTCAATCAAGATCTGGCGAATGAGAAAACCTTAAACCATTCTGCATGTTACGTAGATACACCTACAAGTATAAACATACCAAGTAAAAAGAAAGGGGACGAATA
Source organism: Arabidopsis lyrata subsp. lyrata (assembly GCF_000004255.2). Classification (NCBI taxonomy): domain Eukaryota; kingdom Viridiplantae; phylum Streptophyta; class Magnoliopsida; order Brassicales; family Brassicaceae; genus Arabidopsis; species Arabidopsis lyrata. The sequence goes on along the minus strand of NW_003302548.1, from coordinate 11,077,937 downwards.
TATCTACCTGGAATAAACAAAACATACGCAAATATGTAGAGCTCAAGAGTCATAATTAAGACACAGAGCAAGAGCAAGCATAAATAGAGATTATAGAGCAATTCATATTCAACTGGTCTAAACACAACTTAAAACAACTATAATCGGAGTTACCTTTGTAATGGTTGAGCTTAGATGGCAATGAGTCCCAACAAGCTTTAGCAGTTCGGGATGTGCATTCACCTCCCTCATCCAGAAACCATTATAGCTTCTCGTTCTTGATACCAAAGTTCTTGTTCCCAGTAAGTAGCTACATAAGGATGCACCTAAAAATGAAACAAAGCAGAAAAGCTCACTCATAACCAAGTTGTGTTGAACAGATATGTTAAAAAAATGTAAAACATTATGCTAAAACATTTAAAAAAATTAACCATACTTGAGGATTGACACACAACAGTACATTGACCTTCTTAGCAGCAATTCTTCAAGCTTCCACAATATTATTCAAGTCAAACTGATCACTATCAGTATTTACGAAAACACCTTCATGAGCAGCTAGGAACTAAATCTTCCAAGAGCTTTCCATTTCAACTGCAAATGCACCTATACAGAAAAGACATTAAAAATCTGTTTAGACCAATCATAAGCACATTTGAAATATTTGCTAATTGAAGGGGACCAAGTAGTAATCATGAAAACTGGTAAATAAGAGTCAGAGTAACCTAAACATGTTCTTGTTCCTCCGCGGCTACTGGTCTGGTGTCCTCCACGGCTACTGGTCTCGCCCCCTCCGCGGCGACTAGTCTCGCCTCCTCCAGCGGCTGCAGGTCTAGTGCTCTCGACTGGATCAGCGGCTACTGCTCTAGAGTTATGGCCTCCTCCAGCGGCTGTTGCTCTGGTGTTCTGACCCCCACCATGGCCTCGTGAAGATTTACCTTTAGGAGCCATGAAAATCGCAGTTTGAGTCGAAATTTAGGGTTTGAGACAATCGATTCGAACCCAGAGGAAAGGAACGAAGTGATTTGAGACTGAGATTCGAAGAATTGAGAAGATTTGAAGACTTTTGAGGAGATTTGAGAAGAAAATCGAAAATCGTAGTGAAGTGGATTTCACAAACCGTAGCTAAATAGTCGCACTATTGGTCGGCAAATAGTTGCACTATTCGTCGCACAATAGTTGCTAAATGAACAATAGTTACAAAATGGTGGCAAAACTGCGACCGTTTTGTGACTTTCGTCTATTAGTCACAAGACAAAATTTATAAATCTACACATTGTGATCCAAAATGGTGATATATATCACTCAAAAACACTCATATTAGTGTTATAGAGGACATATATTAGTTTAAGGTTGAAAAACTTATTAAAACTCAAGTAATATAGATATTTTACTAAATCCCTAAACATTACTCATAAGAGTACCAAATTAGTCGCAACATCGGTCGGCAAATAGTTACAACTGTTGTCGCAAAATAGTCGCAAACTTAGTAATAGTTACAAAATAGTGGCAATTTTGCGACGGTTTTGTGACTAGTATCTTCTAGTCACAAGATAAAATTTAGAAATCTACACATAGTGATCCAAAATGGTGATATATATCACTCAAAAACACTCATATTAGTGTTATAGAGGACATATATTAGTTTAAGGTTGAAATTTTTTGTAAAATTCAAGTTATATAGATATTTTACTAAATCTCTAAACATTACTCATAAGAGTAATGTAACAAGACAAAGATATTTGAATGTTTTGAATGTTTTGTTTTTAAACATCAATATTTATGTCTTTGGTTAAGATTTTATTACTAAGTAACATCAAATAAGTGTAGAATTATTTAACTTTATATGCAAACAAATTTAAAATGTGAAAATTGAGAAAACAAAAATCGAGGGTTGGTACATAGTCGCAAAACGGTCGCTATCTCAAGTGCCAGTCGCAAAAAAGTCGCAAAATCTTCAGGTGCTAGTCGCAAAATACGTACTACTTAGCGACTAAAATAAAAATTGGTCGAGAACAAGAGTTTCAATATATGTTCGTCGCAACTTCGTCGCACATTTGCGACTGATTAGCGACGTTATTTAAAATGTACAAAAAAAACTTGGGTAGATTCGAACTGTTGTCCTATAAGTCCAAGGGGAAGAATGTTGCCAAATTGCCAGAATACTTAATCGGTAGATTGGTAGAAACATTAGTATATATAATAGTTTTTTGATTTTTTGGTTTGTTATAGAGGACCATATATTGCTTTAAGGTTGAAAAACATTGCAAATCCCTAAACATTATACCATATACATAAGTAATATAGAGTTTATACTCAATCTCTAAACATTATACCCTTCTGAATTTCACATTTGGTCGCTAGTTAGTTGCACAACAGTGTCAAATAAAAAAATTGGGGAGAAATCTAAACCGCCCAAACACTTAGCAAAAATCTTAGAAATTTCGCGATTAGTATCAAATTCGTCACAACATTGGTCGGAAAATAGTTGCAAGAATTGTCGCAATATAGTCGCTACCTGAACAATATTTACAAATTAGTGGCAATTTTGCAACTCTTTTGTGACTGTCGACTATTAGTCACAAGCCAAAATTTAGAAATCTACACATTGTCATCCAAAATGGTGATATATATCACTCAAAAACACTCATATTAGTGTTATAGAGGACATATATTAGTTTAAGGTTGAAAAACTTATCAAAACTCAAGTAATATAGATATTTTACTAAATCCCTAAACATTACTCATAAGAGTATCAAATTAGTCGCAACATTGGTTGGCAAATAGTTACAACTGTTGTCACAAAATAGTCGCAAACGTAGAAATAGTTACAAATTGGTGGCACTTTTGCGACAAGATAAAATTTAGAAATCTACACATAGTGATCCAAAATGGTGATATATATCACTCAAAAACACTCATATTAGTGTTATAGAGGACATATATTAGTTTAAGGTTGAATTTTTTTGCAAAACTCAAGTAATATAGATATTTTACTAAATCTCTAAACATTACTCATAAGAGTAATGTAACAAGATAAAGAGATTTGAATGTTTTGAATGTTTTGTTTTTAAACATCAATATTTATGTCTTTGGTTAAGATTTTATTACTAAGTAACATCAAATGAGTGTAGAATTGTTTAACTTTATATGCAAACAAATTTAAAATGTGAAAATTGAGAAAACAAAAATCGAGAGTTGGTAAATAGTTGCAAACTGGTCGCCTTATCAGGTGTCAGTCGCAAAATCTTCAGGTGCTAGTTGCAAACCGGTCGCTATCGCTGCTTTTTTAACGTGTTTTATACCAACTTTTTCTAACTAATTTGCAACAAAAGTGTAACTATAACAAGTGGTTGTTAACTAGTTGCACATTTGAGACTACATTGCGACGATCATTTGAGACCAAAAATTGAGTCGCACATCAGTCGCATATCAGCCACCCATTTGCGACTATAATAAATTAGTCTGTAATCGGTCTTAAAATCATCGCAAATTAACGACCAAGTAAAGACCGTTTGTTTTAGTCGCGGAATAGCAACTATATTCCATCGGTCAATATTGTGGTCGCTAAATGGTCGTTCAGAAGTCACAAAATAGTCGCAAACATTTGCGACTAATAATTCGGTCGCAAAGTTTAGTTACAAAACGCAGGTTTTCTTGTAGTGTTGCATAAAACATATCTGCTATCATTATATAAGTCATTCCAACAATTTCTTTTTTTATCAATAAAACTGCTATCATACAACAGATTTGTCGTAATCTATCTGAAATTTGTCGTTATATACAAAAATCTGTGATAACATAAAACAATTCGGTTGCGACTATATGTCATTCTAGCAATTTATATTTTTATATAATACATCTGCTATCACAAAAACGGAGCGACCAACCCGGATGACGGAATTACGGCCCATTAGTCTCTGCAATGTTGGTTATAAAGTTATTTCAAAAATCCTTTGTCAAAGACTTAAGACGGTACTACCAAAACTTATTTCGGAAACCCAATCGGCTTTTGTAGAAGGACGACTAATCTCAGATAATATTCTTATAGCTCAGGAGATGTTTCATGGTCTGAGAACTAACCAGTCCTGTAAAGAAAAATTTATGGCTATTAAAACAGATATGAGTAAGGCTTACGATCGGGTTGAATGGAAGTTTATCGAAGAATTATTGAGGAAGATGGGATTCTGCGAAAAGAGGATTTTGTGGATGATGTGGTGTATCACAACAGTCCAATATAGAGTTCTTCTTAATGGACAACCCCGAGGACTAATTATTCCGGAAAGAGGATTAAGACAAGGAGATCCTTTATCTCCTTACTTATTTATTTTATATACGGAAGTGCTTATTGCGAATATAAGGAAAGCGGAACAACAAAAATTAATTACTGGTATTAGAGTATCCACATCTAGTCCTTCGGTATCTCATCTCTTATTTGCTGATGATAGTTTGTTCTTTTGCAAAGCCAATAAAGAACAATGTGGGGTAATTTTGGGGATTCTAAAGCAATATGAAATGGTTTCAGGGCAACAAATTAATTTTTCAAAATCTTCGATTCAGTTTGGCTATAAGAGCATCAGCAGTCGCACAATCAGGTGGGTGTGAGTCTTGGGGTGTAGGTATTAAAAAAACGAAAAAATTGTCTCTCTCTTCACACCCGGGTGTAAGTTTACACTCGGGTGTAACACTTTTTCTCTCTATCTCTCTCTTTCTTTCTCTTTCTCTTTTCTCTTTTGCTTTAAATTATAATACTAAAAAAATACTTACACCCACACAAACACATTTGCCACTGCTGATGGTCTAAGGTGGATGATTCTATTAAGGCATAAATAAAAGCAGTTCTAGGAATTCAAAACCTCGGGGGTATGGGATCTTATCTTGGTTTACCTGAAAGTCTTGGTGGATCGAAGACCAAGATCTTTTCTTTTGTCAGAGATAGACTTCAGGCTAGAATAAATGGTTGGTCAGCCAAAATTTTTATCAGAGGTAGATTCATCTTCTTATCCATGGATAATTTAGTACATTTGGATAGCAAGGAATGAAAAGATCTTTGACAATGTGGATAAAGATCCATTAGAGATCTTACGCTTTGCGGAGAAAGAGGCGCGATCGTGGCAGTTAGCTCAAATTGAGCTTCATACTGATAACCATGATTTTTTCGATAATGAAAATCAAAATCGAGTGAGGGAAATCTCACTGGATTCTAACTATTCAGGATATCGTTGTTTCATAGATGGATCATGGAAAGGAACCGATACATTTTCAAGAACAGGATGGTATTGTACATCATCAAATGGAGAGATGCCAACCATGGGAGCTGCCAACATCCGTAGAAGTCTATCTCCTCTACATACAAAAGTCGAAGCTCTTCTTTGGGCGATGAAGTGTATGATTGGTGCTGACAACCAAGATGTAGCTTTCTTTACAGACTGTTCAGATTTGGTGAAGATAGTGTCTTCTCCAACCGAATGGCCGGCTTTTTCAGTGTACCTGGAGGACCTTCAGAGTGACAGGAAAGAATTTTCAAGTTTTTCTTTATCTTTAATTCCTCGTAGCGCAAATGTAAAAGCAGATAAATTGGCTCGACAAGTTCGTACCGAACCGCTTCACATCACTTATGTAAACAACATTCCGCAAGATTGGCTCTTTTGAGTGTTTAATTTAAGTTGTTGACAAAAAAAATCTGCTATCACTCTCCAGATTTTTGTTTAAAAAAACAAAAACTGTCATAACCTAAAATAAATCTGTTATCACTAATAAGTCAAACTAGTTATTTCTTTTTTATTAACAACTCTGCTACATTATGACAGATTTTTATCAAAAAAATATAAGTTTGACGCCATTGAAAACATATATCTGTTACACATTTTAATAAATCTGTAAAATTACGAAAGTTTGTGGTGTCATCATAATATAAGTCTGTCGTGTGGAATAAATATGCTACAAATTAAAAATCTGTCGTAACCATATTCAGAAAAGTCGGTGGGAGGAAACAAATCTGGCGCAGAAAATCTGTCATAGCCAATTAAGTAGATTGTTTTTTCCAAAAAATTTCACCAACGTTTTTAAAAAAAATTGAGGGTAATTTTGACTTTTATTTTTTTCCTAACAAAGCCAAAAAGAGTATTTTGGTCATAAAAATAACTAGATTAACCTTTAAATTTTATGAGTTATTCTAGTAATTAAACCTAAATTTTGGGTCAAACTAGTTTTTTTTAAGGCCTTTTTTTAAACACCGCTTCTGGTTATTTCTGCTCTCCGCACTAATAGTATTATCATTATGGGTACGAAATATTGACACAAAAATGATACATGTATATATAATTAATAGAGATTTCTTTCTTTTTTTCTGATCACCAAAAAAAAGTGATTTATTAAAAATATCCAAAATGTTAATACTTAATACGATTGAATAAGAAGGAAAAAATATTGCTCAGGATTTTTTATCAGTTTCAATTTAAATGCAAATACACTTTACACTCTTTCTCTAAGATGAGGAACAATTACGAATCCAAATTATTGAATCTTATGACCAAAATTAAAAAACAGTAAGATCGTTTTTTCCACTATGTAACTGGAATACTCTCCCTCCGCATAAGATCTCGTCAGCAAGATCAGTTTCATTACAAATACTTCTTTCACGTTGGATTCCAATTATGCTTGTAACGCTTGTTAGTGAGATTCATGGGCCGTTTTCCTTTCTATATATGTAGCATCGATGCATCTGAATTGTCTCTCACTTCTTGTGATAAGTATAACTCTGAAATAAAACAAAAGAAAAACATAAAAAAGATAGAAATAGCATAAATGCATAATCTCTAAACAACGCCAACCCACAATAGTTTAACAGAAAATTTAGCTGGAAACATGATAAGAACATAAACATACTCTTTCAGTTAACAAACAAAAACATAAGAAGAACCGAAAATAATAAGAACAATTACTTTGGTCATACGTTCGGAGTTAAAATATATATAGAAACCATTGTACCTTGGTGATTGTTGTCTTGACATTCAATATGATTAAATCTCTTGATTTGGCATATGTTAAAATATATATAGAAACCATTGTACCTTGGTGATTGTTGTCTTGACATTCAATATGATTAAATCTCTTGATTTGGCATATGTTCACAACATTACCTATAAAATATTTGAAATAGAGAATACATGTCAGATTAGAATGTAAAAAATAAAACTGATACAAATTAAATATAATCTAGATATTCTATGAATGGATCAATGATTAAAAAGACTTTTGCTTCACCACTTACACGAATATGTTCCTAAGGCTGATGATAAGGTAGTATAAAACAATTTTAGATGATTCATGTATATCATCCAAAAGTCACTAAATCCAACAATCTGTATGTTAACCAATCGAAAGGATCATTACGTCCTTCTACTCCTATTTTCCCATCTGCTGAGGCTACCATTGTAAGGAATATATATTAAAAGAATAAAAAAGAGTGTAAGTTGATGTGAATATATTGACAAGAAGAAGATTAGGAAGTTTATCAACAACCGTTTTGTCAAGATGAATAATTCAAGCCAGGAATCAAGAGCAGCCAAGGTGCATTATCTCATGTGTTTCTTGGAGACATTTTAGAACATCAGGTAAATAGAATTTCCTGAACTAGAGTACTCAAGTATTTGGTAGTACTGGTAGGAAGCAATACTGTTCAAAGTAAATATATTTTCAATGCTTGACATGTATCACCAAACTTGCTCGCCATCTCACCAGCTGGTCCCATGGATACTGCAACACCAATGTTAGTCATCAATGTCTGCATTACATGATTTTTGTTACTATCCAAGAATCGTAGACAAAAATGGTATAGATAACAGTAAATATTCTTGACTAATTTTGGAATGAAATATCTAAAATAACAAGGGAATTATAGAAAAAAATCATGAATTCATAGAAGTTATAGTTGGTTGGATTTATTAGTCTCTTCTAGAATTTTAGTTACAACTTCAGCTGACTCCAAACTCATCTACAAAACTCTGAAAAGACTCATTTCAACTCTAAAGCTTAAAATAAATTTCCGCAAAAGAATTGATAAATTGATGAGAGTAAAGAACACAAAAGTGTTTAGGAAGAATTATAATAGACTCTCATTAGAATTATGGTACAAAATACATTCTCTTATATAGAGATAGATTGCCTAATCTAAGATAAATATAAATGTAAATAATATATTTAGAGATAATGTTAAACTTCCTAAACTTAAGATATGATAACTTCTAGATCCTTCTCGATCTTCATGATTTCCATAATCTTGGACGATCATCTCGACCGTCGATCTCGGTCGTTCTCCGGTTCTCCCAATAAGAATTGTACATCACCTTTCAATCAGGACTCTCAAAGCCTTAAGAAGATTTGAAATTGACGTTTGAACAACTCTCTTTTGAGCTGTAGTCCTTCAGAAAATTAGGGGTAATCTTGCTACTGATGATATAAGTAGAGTAAGTTAAGAGAATCCACAAAAATGTACTTCAAAAAGTTTTTTTTTTCTTTCTTTCTTATATTCGGCTTCAAGTCACTTAGTAGTGCAGGTCTGACATCATTACGAAACCCATTGAAGTCTGCAAACAGAAATAACACCGTTTAATTCACTCATTAAGATATGTTCTTCAAACAAAACAACTTAGACAGAGCAAACGTCGCTAAAAATAATTGTAAGTCACTTGAACCAACAATCTTGTGTAAAGCACCCAAAAGTTTGATTGTAGCATGTCTGGTGGTAGCTGTAACATCCTTACAAATATATATCAAAGCTTATCAAATGGACAGAAAAATAACTTTGATACTACACTGAAGTTTAATAAACAGGGAAATAAGGAGCTGGAAATTTCTAAGTTGCGAAAATTTCAAAACCTTAAGTTTGAAAAGTGTGGCACCAAAGTCATCAACTACCGTAACCAATACATAACAAGCCTTCACTAAGAACCTTGGGATTATTGTGCTCTTTCATGCTTTTTAAAAGCTACAAAGAAAAGCCATGAATCATCATTTTGATATTATTAATATGAAAGTCAAAGAAAAGTTAACGAACCAACACATAACCTCTTGTTATCAAATCCAAGACCAAATGATTCGTAGAATGCAGTAGGCCACTCATAGCAGAGGATCGTTTCTTTATATCTACGACGTGTTCATTAGTGCCTAGAAATGATAGAAAAACTCAACCAAATAATTTAAGAACAAATTCTGTAAGAAAAAAAAAAAAGAATTGACGTTAGAATAGAGCATTAATGACCTAAAGGTAGCTATTTCGTCGTATGATACTAACATGTAATGCAAAGTACAACACATTTCTTAGGAAATTTTGCCGCAGTCCAAGATATGTGAGTAATGATTTCAATGACTTGTGTAGTGAAAATTGAAGAATAATCACTTAAAATGAACTAACCTCTCAAGTAAAACGAAAAATGAGATATAGAAAGAGATAAGAACCAGTTAAGCCGTTTCTTGTCAACTGACTCTCAAGATCTCAGAAAAAACATCATTACTACCCAACAGTCTAGACAAAAAAGGTAGAGATAACAATATATATTCATGACTATTTTTGGATTAAAAATTCTAAAATCACAGAGAATTATATAAAATATCCTCACTTCATACCAGTTCCAGTTGGCTGGATACGTTTACTCGCCTCTTCCAGAATTTTATTTACAGCTTCAGTTAACTCCAAACGCATCTACAAATTTGGAAAGACTCAGTTTCAATTCTAAAGCTTAAAATAAATTTCCGCTAAAAAATTTATCTTCTCCTAAAGCAGTCATCCTCTCATTTGTTATCAATATACAAGAACCTTATATAATCTATATATATTACCTATCATTCACACATGAAACAAACTTTCTTCATACCTATCATCCACAAATGAAATAAGCTTTTTCTTCATACTGGTTTTTCAAATGTAAGTAACAACCTTCAATGAGAAAATGCAAAATAATCTCAGTCCAGAATAGAAGCCTAAACCTATGCTTCGTACTATCTAAAACAACATGAATAGAGTTATATGTTAGCTCAACAACATAAACTTCTTAAAGAAGCTTAAAAAAAAATCAATCATCTAAAGGGCTTCTAAACTGTATCCTAAAGAAAACAAACGAAGAAAATTATACCGTCACATACATATATGCCTCTAAATCAGTTTTTCGTCAGAAAATTCAATCAAACGGAGAATATATATGAGATAATCAGTTCAAGTCAAACTAAATATTTTTTATCGTGAAAATGTACATAAACAACATAGAGCTCTGAGTAATCCATGCTTACCGTATATCTCTCTGTCCATTTTACTTTCTTTCTCTGCACACATAAAACCTGCAAAACAAAAACAGAGCACATGAGAAACTAACATATGTTAAGATCAGATATAGATACAAAGATTGACAACTCAAGATTGATAACCTATCAACCCCGTCTCGACGTCCCTGTGCGTAAACTCCAACCACGGCTTACCAGATTAAGATTAAGAAATAAGACAGCAATGTCTCCGAATAGCAGATTAAGAAATTGTATTAGTGACTGGCATTACCCCAGAAATAAGCTAAGTTGAGTAACAGGCAAATCAAGGGGCATCTAACACTACTTACCGCAACTTTAGTGACACCCCAACAAGTAATCTGCCGTCTCAAAAATTAAAATTTTCCCTTTTTGTCTGTCTCATTTCTTCAAGCAAAGTAGACTTGAACGACCTGTAACATCAAAAAAGTAAATCATCACAACAAGAACAAGAATCAAACCGGAGACAAAGTGATGTTAAACAAATCTAAACCGAAAACACGGCAGCAGAATTTTTTTTTATCTTTGATTACAAGCCACCACGTCCTCCTACACTGTCGCTCTCTCTTGACTTAGCTTCCTTCACGGTGAAGCGACATTCATCAAGCTCTTTCCGGATCATCCTTCGATAACATCCCATTGAGGATTTCTTGTCGTTGAAGATCACGAAAGGAATCCCCTTGATCTTCCAGTCTCGGAATCGGCATTAACAGAATAAGAAAGTTTGTAAGTTGCTGTAATTATAATAACAAGTAGAAGATAATTAAGGAAGATTATCACCAACCGTTTTGTCAAGATGTACAGTACCAAGCCACGAATCAAGAGCAGCCAAGGTGCATTCTCTCATTTGTTTCTTGGAGACACTTTGGAACATCATATAGATTGGATTACTCAAGTATTTGGTACAGGTAGGAAGTAATAATGTACAGAGTAACATATATTTTCAGTGCTTGACATGTATCACCAAGAAGATACAAAATTGACGTTTGAACAACTCTCTTTTGATCTGTAGCCCTTAAGAATATTAGGGGTAATATTTCTACTGATGAACATAATATAAGTAGAGCAAGAAATACAAAACTTAAGACAATCCACACAAATGTACCTCAAAAGGGTTTTTTTTTTCTTTCTTTTTCATACGTCAAGTGCACTTAGTAGTGTAGGTCTGACATCATTAAAAAACCCCTTTAAAGTCTGCAAACAGAAATATCACAGTTTAATTCAATTATTAAAGATAAAACAAGTTAGACAAAGCAGAAGCATCTTAAAGGAATTCTTAGTCACCTGAACAAACAAACTTGTGTAAAGCACCCCAAAATTTTGATTGTAACATTTCTGGTGGGAGCTGTAACATCCTTACTAAAATCTATCAAGGCTTGTCAAATGGACAGAAAAAGCTCTTTTCTTCGATATTGCACTGCAGTTTAATAATCAGGGAAATCAGGAGCTGGAAATTTCTAAGTAGAAAAAACTTCAAAACTTTAAAATTCAAAAGTGAGGCACCACAGTCATCAACTGCTGAAACCATCCATAACAAGCCTTCACTAAGAACCTTGGGATTCTTGTGCTCCTTCATGTTTTTTAAAAGCTACAAACAAAAGCCATGAATCATCATTGTGATCTTACTAATATGAAAGTCAATGAAAAGTTACCGAACCAACACGGAACTTCTTGATATCAAATTTAGGACCAAATGATTCGTAGAATGCAGTAGGCCACTTCATAGCAGAGGATCGTGTCTTTATATCTACAACTTGTTCATTAGTGCCTATGAATGATAGAAAAACACGGCCAAATAAGCTAAGAACAAATTGTGTAAGAAAAAAATAGAACTGACGTTAGAATAGAGCATTCATCAACTAAAGGTAGCTTTTTCGTCGTATGATACTAACCTGTAATGGAAAGTACATCACATTTCATAGGAAACTTAGCCGCAGTCCAAGATATGTGAGTAATGATTCCAATGACTTGATGAATAACCACTTAAAATGAACTAACCTCTCAAGTAAAACGAAAAATGAGATATAGAAAGAGATAAGCACCAGTGATGAAGAGAGCTCCATTTTCTGGTTTTACAAGAGAACCTACTGTTTCAATCGCTTTAAGACCCATTTCCGCATGCTAAAAATGAAAAGATGAATAAGATATTAACACCAAAAAGGTCTGAAAGAAGGATTTATAGTCAAAATACATAACCAAAGTGTATAATGTATTTATACGTACCTAGATATCTTCAGGTGGTTCAACTTTCATTTCATACAGATCCACTTGTTTTTTCCTCCACTCGGTTTCCCAGTCCCAACCTTCTTGGTCACATTCTAAATCTTTGAAACACATTTCCAAACGTCAAAGCTTTTAATGGTTCTGGAAAAAACATCGTTTGTATGAACAGAAAAAAAAGAAACGAAGAGGAGAGAACATGTTAATCAGATAACCACATGATGGAGAGGTACTTCGAACAAATCATGGTTTTACTTTTTCAAGCCTTGGATATCTTTGATATTCTTTTCAATCTTAATGTACAGATATTTGTGTTCTATCCATGAATAGAACAAGTTAAGATTTGTTCTTGTCAACTGACTCTCAAGATCTCAGAAAAACATCATTACTACACAACAGTCTAGACAAAAAAGGTAGAGATAACAATAAATATTCATGACTAATTTTGGATTAAAAATTCTAAAATCACAGAGAATTATATAAAATATCCTCACTTCATACCAGTTCCAGTTGGCTGGATACGTTTACTCGCCTCTTCCAGAATTTTATTTACAGCTTCAGTTAACTCCAAACGCATCTACAAATTTGGAAAGACTCAGTTTCAATTCTAAAGCTTAAAATAAATTTCCGCTAAAGAATTGTTTGGTTTAGACAACAAAAGAAAAATTCTTTGATTTGAAACACAAGATATCCATAAATTAAGACAACCCACACAAATGTACCTTAAAAGAGATTTTTTTGTTCTTCTCATATTCGGCGTCAAGTCCACTTAGTAGTGTAGGTTTGACATCATTAAGAAACCCTCTGAAGTCTGCAAACAAAAAATTTTAATTCAGTTATTAAGATATGTTTTTCTAACAAAACAAGTTAGCCAAAGCATAAACAACTTAAGGAATTCTTAGCCACCTGAACCAACAAACTTGTGTAAAGCACCCAAAAGTTTGACGGTAACATTTCTGGTGGGAGCTGTACAAAAATCTAGTCAAATGGACATAAAAAGCTCTTTGTCGTAATGAAAACAACTTAGATACTGAACTGCAGTTTCATAAATAGGGAAACCTGGGCTGCAAAGTTCTAAGTAGGGAAAAATTCAAAACCTTAAGTTTTTGTCATTTTGGGATTCTTGCCAAAACAATACGTAACAAGCCATGAATCACTATGAACCTTGGGATTTTTGAGCTCTTTCATGTTTTTTTAAAAGTTACAAACAAAGCCATGAATCATCATTGTGATCAGATTAATATGAAAGCTAAAGACAAGTTACTGAACCAGCACATACCCTCTTGAAAACAAATCCATGACCAACAGCTTCGTAGATACTAGGGCACTTCATAGCAGTGCCTGCAAATGATAGAAAAACTCAGCCAAGGGAGCTAAGAACTAATTCTGTAAGAGAAAACACAATCGAACTGACGTCAGAATATGACACATTTTTTAATTGAAGGTAGCTTTTTCCTTATATGATACTAACCTGTAATGCAAAGTATGACACATTTCTTAGGAAATTTTACCACAGTCCATTTCCAATATATGTGAGTGATGATTTCAATGACTTGGGGGAGGGGGACGGATTCCAAAAATATATATAAGAAGATTTTAGATGGAATACCTGCATATATTTCTCATCCCAACCAGGAACTCCACACAACAACCAGACCAAGATTTCGACTTACTTGTCTAGTTCTTCTAGACCTTGTATCTCCTCTTACAAAGCCAAATTTGCTGTACGACAATAGAATTCAAAAAAACTAACCAAGCTAACAAATACCTTCAAGTTTTTCTTTCCATACAAAGAGCCCTAGTATCTGGTTTTACTAGAGAACCAACTGCTTTCAATCTTAAGACCCATCTCGGTAGGCTAAATTGAAAATAAGAACAAGATATTAACACCACAACTGTAAGAAGGATGAGTCAAAATACATAACCATTTATAAGTATATTAATATGTACCTTGACATCTTCAAGTTATTATAAACTTTCATTCCATATAGATCCGTCATTTTTGGCTCCACGTGATTAAACTCTACCGTCTCTTTCTATTGACTGGCTTCGTTCACGGTGAAGCTACGGTCATCAAGCTCTTTCCTGATCATCTCTTTGATAGCATCCCATGGAGTTATTGTCGTTGAAGATCACGAGTCAGAATCCCCTTCATCATCCAGTCTCGGATTCTGCATTAACAGAATACAAAAGACGGTTAGTTGCTGTAATTATATAAACAAGATGATAAGGAAGATATCACCAACCGTTTTGTCAATTTGCACAATACCAAGCCACCAATCAAGAGAAACCAAGGTGCAGTCTCTCATGTGCTTCTGGGAGACATTTTGGAACATTGGTTGATAGAATTCCTTGAAGTAGATTACTCAAAATATTTGGTAACAGTTGGAGGCTGTAATACTGTACAGAGTAAAATATATTTTTTAATGCGTGACATGTATCACCAACCTTGCTCGCCTTCTTGACAGTTGATCCCATGGCTACTTTAACACCAATAGTAATCAACCTTGCTCGCCTTCTTGACAGTTGATCCCATGGCTACTTTAACACCAATAGTAATCTCAAAGCCTTTAAGAAGATTTGCAACATACGTCTTAACAACTATTTTTGGAACCGCAGTCCCCGAATGAACAGAATATTAAAAAGATTAGGGGTAATCTTGCTACTGATGAACAGAATATAAGTAGAGCAAGAAAACCAAGAAATCCAAAAATTAAGACAATCCACACAAATGTACCTTTAAAAGATTTTTCTCATATTCAGCGTCTTAGTAGTGCAGGTTTGACTTCACTACGAAACCTTTTGTAGTCTGCAAACATATGTTCTTCTAACAAAACAAGTTAGAATAAGCAGAAGCAGCTTAAAGGAATTCTTAGCGACCTGAACCAACAAACTGATGTAAAGCACCCAAAAGTTTGATTGTAAGATTTATGGTGGCAACTGTAATATCCTTACAAAAATCTATCAAATCTTGTCGAATGAACAGAAATATCACCTTGTCATAATGAAAATAACTTAAGTAAAAACAGGGAAATCAGAGCTGGAAATTTTGAAGTAGAGAAATATTCAAAACCTTGGGTTTCAAAAGTGGGACACCAACTCATCAACTGTCGAAACCATCTACAACAATAGAATTGACAGTATCCATAAATCAAGAATCACCATTGTGATCAGATTAATATGAAATTAGTCAAAGAAAAGTTAACAAACCAGAGGACAGTTCATAGCAGACTCGTGTCTTTATATCTGCAACTTGTTCATTATTGCCTGCAAATGATAGAAAAAATCAGCCAAATGAGCTAAGAACTAATTCTGTAAGAAAAAGAAAAATAAAACTGACATCATAATACAACATTCTGAAACTAAAAGTAGCAGTTTCCTCATATGATACTAACCTGAAATGCAAAGTATGACACATTTCTTAGGAAACTTTGCCGCAATCCAAGATATGTGAGGAATGATTATAATAAGCATACCTGCACATATTTCGATACTTCAAACCATTTGCAAAAGTATGGACTGATCCAATACTGAAGAAGCCACTTAAAATGGAGATCAAATGTCTTGTAGCACTCTTCAATTCCATGTTCAACATCAAAACGAGACTCAGTTAATAAGAAGATTATATCACGTTTAACACAACACAATAACATCAAGTGGAACTGTCAGCATTCTAGAGTAGATAAACTTACCCTCCATCAATTTTCATTACTGAAGCAATGATCTCTCCTTCATATTAACTAGGAGGTTGGCTATTGAGACCCAAATAACACTTATTTCTCTACAATAGGAAGCATACAAGACTACGTTAAACTCACGAAATAAGACAGCAATGTCTCCACATATCAGATTAAGAAATTGGATTAGTGAGTGGTATTACCAGTCAAGTAACGTAGCAAATCAAGACGGTTTTGGTGACTGGCCAACAACTAATCATAGAACATGAAACAATCTGTAACATCAGCATAAGAACAAGAATTAAACCGGAGACACATGAACAAATCTAAACCAAAAAAAAAGCATCACAAAACCATTCACGGGGAAGCTACGGCCATCAAACTCTTTCCCGATCATCTCTTCGATATCATCCCATTAAAGATTTATTGTCCTTGAAGATCCCGAATCATAATCCCCTTGATCTTCTAATTCTCGCGATCTGTCAAAACCAAAATCACAAAACTATCAGAGAGATGGTATCGATGAAATAACAAAATCGATCTACCTCTGGGTTCACGAAAACAGGAATATTAACGTACCAATTGAGATAAATTAGGTAAGATTAACAAAGAGCGAGAGACAGAGTAACGATAATCGAATCAAGTAAACATGTCAATCTTGGAATCAGAATGATTGGAATTGCCTCGACGGAACCCTAAATCTGGGAGTTTGATCACTCGTGTGACTCACTTTAGAAACGAGAACGTCCTTTCTAGTGTTTGATCGTCGGTGGCCCAAGCAAAGCCGCCGGGAAAAAGCACCGGTACGTAATAGGAGAATTTGGGGTTTCAAAAAAAGGGAAGTTATTAGAGAGAGGGAGAGAGAGAGATTGTTTACGTTTTTCTTCCTCAAACGGCTATTTGCTTCTGTTATATAGAAGATCCAAATTTTGAAAAGGAAGATCACAAGACAAAAATATCCGTTTTAGAAAATAAATAATTAAATTCCAGCGTTGTACACGTCATAATTGTTAGCTGCGAAAGACCTAAACCAAGATTTTAAAATTTTGGTTTAGTAAAGGCGTGACATTTTTTGGTTAAGACTAACCATGATCATCTTATAAACGATTTTAGATTGGTTCGGCTTGGTCTAACATGTGACCTCAATTAACCCAATTAGTCCCCTACTTCTTAAGACTAGATTTTGTACCCGCGTGCGTTGCGCGGAATTTTGATTTAAAATTTCTTTTATTAATATAAACTTTTTAGCATAAAATATAATCATTAAAATTTAAAAAATAAATATTTGAGCATAAATATAATAAACGATATACAACATATATATTGTCGGCGATAATGTTTCCTTGACAAATAAATGGTTTGATATATATCATGTGGTAACAAAGATCACTTAAAAAATTCGCGAAAAGAATAAACGGCATTGAAGACCATCTAATGATCATTTATCTTATCTCTAAAAGTTTATTTCGTATTCATATTCCATGAAGACATTTCTTTAAAAGTTTTGACGTTAATTATCGATTGTTGACCTAATTGTAGATATTATTTATGATAAAATGTTGATCGAACATAACATCATTCTATATAAAATGTGAATATACCGAGTTTCATGAACATTATTTAGTCTAAAGGTAGATCTATAATACCATGTTGCTAAAACAGATTTAGCGAACTTGTTTTACCCATCAAAGCAAGTGCAGCGAGCAATAAGATAATTCTCGATTACATGATTACATGACCAAACGGTAAAGTCCAACTTTGAATCTAATAATCTGTTTAATAATGTATTTCATGTATTTTTCTAAGAACTCATTCGTTTCACACAATGAATGAGATCTCAAAGATTTTACTTTAGTCTTGTGCATTATCTTTCTAAGTTTTAGAAATTTATTTTTACACACTTTTAACTACCAATTTTTTCGTCATCTTCTATGATAAACTCGTTGTCTCTCGACATCTACTTTTTCACCTTTTATTAACTCACATATAATATATATATGGGGCTTATTATTACTCGATTTGTTTGGATTATGCAGTTCATTCTAGATGTGCAACAAGGAGGGATGTGTGGGATGGACGAGAACTTGAGGATGAGCCTGAAGAAAACGAAGAATGTGAAGAACCATATAGGATTGTGAGTGATGGAGTAATAAATCACTTTAGCCATCGAGAGCATGATCTAAGACTTGAGGATGGTCCTACCGATATACATGATGAATATATGCGTTTCAGAGCATGCGTGCGTCCGGTCTACTCTAACACATTCTATAGTTGTATGCAATGTGATGATTTCATTCTCCACGAAACGTGTGCTAACCTTCCTCGAAAGAAGCAACATGTACTACAAAATCATCAACTTACTCTATACCCTGATGACAACATAGTCATGGATTTTCCGATGCTTCGTGGAGTTTTCTTATGCTCTGCTTGTCACCGACTCTGTAGTGGTTTCAGGTATGAATGTTGCAATATCAAATTAGATGTACGATGCGGTTCAATATTCGAACCATTTTTCTACGAATGTCACCCGCATCCTTTGTTCCAGACTTCACTAGATAGCAAGGTATGTGTGACTTGCAAGCAAGAGTCGGATTATGTTTTGACTTGTATAGATTGCGATTTTGTTTTGGATTTTAAGTGTGCTACTTTACCACCTAAGGTAAGGTATAAATACGATAGACATCCTCTTAAACTATGCTACGATGGAGACAAGGACATCGCCGGTAGTTATTGGTGCGAGATATGTGAGAGAGAAATGGATCAAAAGATAATATTTTACACTTGCGGAAGCTCTGGTCCGACTACTCATATCGAGTTTGTACTGGGAGATTTCAGGTATGTGAAGCTTCGACTACATTTTGAGTTCAATAAAAAGAAATGGGAAGTGGCTTTGAATGGTATTAATCGACCAGGATGCTACAAGTGTGGCTTTCATAGACTAGGAAACTCGGTCATTTCATACCCAACCTATATATTAGTGTTCAATTCATACATGAAAATTTACTATGTGTCAATACATACCCAATCTATTAAAATTTTTAAATTTCATACCCAAACTTATCAAATTGTGCGAAATCACACATCTCTTGTCTCTATTGCTGACTTGGATGCCACGTCGTTTATGACGTTGATGTCGTGGTTGTCACATCCTTCATGACGTCGTTGCCACATCATCATCATTTTAAACAAAAATAATTTTTTTTTTTCTTCTCATTTTTTTCCATCACTATCATCCAACGGAACTATGAAAAAAATTATATATTTGATGTAAAAATTTAAAAATTTGCAATTCTTCTAAAAATCTTCAAATCACTTTTAGTATAAAACATAAACCCTTACAATATATCTTCTAGATTTGAAGATTTTTAGAAAAAGAATTGCGAATTTTGAGTTTAGAAACTCGGTTTAAATATTAGTTTCGGTTCAAATATTAGTTATAAGTCTTGAAAAGAAGATTTTAAATTCTTACATTAAATATATATTTTTTTCAGAATTCCGTTGGATGATAGTGATGGACAAAAAACATAAAGAGAAAAAAAAATAATTTTTATTTTTGTTTAAAATGGTGATGACGTGACAACGACGTCATGAAAGACGTGGCAACCATATCATCAACGTCATCAACGACGTGGCATCCACGTCGGCAGTAAAGACAAAAGTTATGTGATTTCGCATAATTTGATAAGTTTGGATATAAAATTTGAAAATTTTAAAAGATTGGGTATGTATTGGCACATAATAAACTTTCATGCACTACAAGAAAAATGCACATTTTTAACACGACAGAAGTGCTATAATATGTCATTTATAGCGTTTTCATAAATGCTATTTTATGCCCCTGTTATAGTAGGTGCCCCACATACGATAACATTTTTTTAGTATGCTATTGTAAGTCGTTTTATTATAGCATTAACCAAATGCTTTAATATACTTTCTTGTAACACATGTTTTGTGCTGTTTTATATTATGTTGTAGCATTTTTGTTTCGCTATACGAATATATTAATTTGATTTATATAAATTTATAATTGAATCCTATTTTGCATAATTTTTTAAATTGGATTTATATACTATTTATATATTACATAAATCATCAAAATACATAACATTAATATCAAATTAACCAAAACAAGTTTTACATAACATCATACCAAGTCTTATACTAACATCGTAAGTGCCACCAAGTCTTACACAAAATAAACTAACATTAGACAAACTTCTTAAGCTAAGATAGCAACTTGCACTTCGTACATCAGTTTACCTTCATTCCTCCCATGGCCATACCCATCGTAAGCTTGACTTCAGTCTCTTTGCATCTTTCAGTCTTTTAGTGTAAATATATCTCCCTGGAAACATTATGTATTGGCATCCACCAACCTATTCAGTTCAAAAAAACAATACTAAAGTAAATTAGAGATGACTTTTCAATAGTCTGTCCAAGAAAGCAAAACAATTCAGCTAGTTAAGCACCTGCATTCCAAAATGCACGTCTCTAGATATGTATATAAA
The DNA here is from genome assembly GCF_000004255.2 of Arabidopsis lyrata subsp. lyrata. Taxonomy (NCBI): domain Eukaryota; kingdom Viridiplantae; phylum Streptophyta; class Magnoliopsida; order Brassicales; family Brassicaceae; genus Arabidopsis; species Arabidopsis lyrata. Next base: position 11,057,260 of record NW_003302548.1, on the reverse strand, counting down.
ACTTAAGAAGAAGCTAGTCCCCAAGTATACTAACACTATGATTGATACCAGATCTGCTCCAGTTTCTCTGATCACATGCTCCACGTAATCTCAGACAAGAACATATGATTTGATGTTCATTGCAAGATGGTAACATGATTGTGCATACACAAATCTGAACCTAGATAAGAAATAAAGACCTGAACTTTAAGCTCCACAACTGCAAGCTCATTTTTGATGTTAGTTATCGCATCTTCATGTGTTTTAAGCTGCAAAAATATTTCAGTAGTCAACAAACAAGTTAAATTACTCGTTTTGATACAATGGATGTTTTTACAAAGAAAATAGATGAAGTAAAGTAGCATGTTTCTGTGCCCTAAAATTCACTTACACCTAGGTGATTTATCTTACTTTCATCAAGAATACTTCCATGTGAGTACTAATTAGTATGCAAGAAGCAAAACGAATAAGTAAAACCAACGCCCATTCCAAACACACAAGCCACACTCCAACAAAAATATCCAAAAGAAAAGAGAACCCGTTAGACCCATTAGCTAACTGACAACAAACTTGATCATCGACAACCATTTCACTGTTTCAGTGATACTATTAATTTAAAGAGAATATGAGTTCATAATCGTACCTGGAGACCAACTGATTCGAATCTTAAGCACCCACCAAAGATAAACTATACCTCTTCTCTACTCTTATACGTGTTAATGACTTGGAAGGTAGAATCTTAAGGACCTGCAAGTTTCAACAGCAACACCACAAACCAAAATCAACACAAAACAGTTCAAAACTCTAATTTTTATTCACAACAATGAGATTTTTATTCACAAAACTGTTCTAGTAATACTAATATCAAATGAGATATGTAAATCTAATAGGAATAAGCTTACAGAACACCAAACAATGTTAAGTAACAAGCAAGCCAATAATGAGGCAATTCGTCGAACACCTGGAGGGCATGAAAAGCATCATCAGTTTTTCGGCCAAAAGCTTATAAGATTTTAATCTAACCCAAATCGATCAACTGAACCCTAACAAAATCTAACCCAAGTGCTCATAAATCTATTGAACCCTAACAAAATCGTACCTGCGGATGCAAAAGAGAAGGATAAAGAGGGAGGAGGCTGACACAATTGAAGAACCGAGCGTCGAAGATGGTTTGGGGCTTCAAGCCAACGAAATTGAAAGCTATGGTTTAGGGTATCTGAGGCAAGCGACGAAGATGGAAAATGATTCATTTATAGAATTTAAGAAGAAGAGGAATTTGGGGATGAAATTGATAGAATCCAATAGATCCAGGGGTGTATAATCATATGGAGAGAGTGACGAGGTAAAGGAGAGCTGAGGAGAAATGAATAATCTAGGAAGAAAGGAAGAATCGAGGAAGATAGCGGAGAGGTAAAGGAGAGAAAGAGGATAGAGAAGATATATAGAAATTAGGGTTTGATTTTAATTTGAGCGTTTTCTTATTTTTTTGGCTAAGTGTTGGTGCTCTGGGCAAATTTTTGTTAAATATTTAGCAGTCATAAGTGATTTTAGTTTCGGCTCTGTTATTATAGGGCTTAGCGTTTCTGAAATGCTATAATATAGTTACCAAAATTCGAGTACCATCTTTAATAGCAGATGCGAAAAATGCGCTATCGTAATGTGCTATCAATGCTCATATTTTTTGTAGTGATGTATGAATTGAACATTACTGTATAGATTGGGTATGAAATAGCCGATTTCCGCGTAGACTATGATAATAGTTAGGTGTACGATAGTATAAGAGATTGAATTGTAATATTATCTATATATGATCCTTCTTTTTAACATATTACTAGATTTTAATCCGCGGTGTACCGCGGGATGATTTATTTTTTAAAGTTAGTATATATAAATTTTTGCAAATTGTATCTCCTAAATATTTTATAGTATATAGTTTTTATTAAATAACGGTATACCACGAGTCCACGGGACAATTGTTAATAAACTGAGGATTTAACCCGTATTAAAGCGGCATGTTAATGATATTTTAAAATTTTATTAATATTGATTCAAACCCGTCCGTCATATAAACTCGTTCCGAAATATAACTCGTCCCGTAATTTTTTAACCCGTTCCGTAATTTCTTAACTCGTCCCGTGATTTGTTTTCTAAAAGTAGTGATTTTAAAATTTAATGATTATTTACTATATAAAAGTTTACAAATTGTATCATTTTCTAAGACATTTATATTTTAATAAACTGAGGATTTGATCTGTGTTAAAGCAGCATGTTAATGATATTTTAAAATTTTATAAATATTGATTCAAACTCGTCCACCATATAACCTCGTTCTCAAAATATAACCCGTTCTGTAATTTTTAACCCGTCCCGTGATTTATTTTCTAAAAGTAGTAATTTAAAATTTTTAATGATTATTTGTTATATATAAAAGTTTGCAAATTGCATCATTCTCTAATACATTTAAATTTTATAGTTTACAATTGTTATTAGGGTAACATTATACCACGGGATAATTTTTGGTTTTATACAATTTTTTCTAAATGAGACTCATTTGATATGTATAATATTGGTCGTATTAAAAAAATTAAGGATTTAATTCGTACTGAACCGGCGGATTAATGATATTTTCATATTTTTATTATTGTTGATCCAAAACCTGTCCCGCCAAACTCGTCCCGTCAAAAAACACATTTATTTTACTAATATTGATCTTATTTATGATATGATTCCGAATAATTGTCTAAATATTTTAGTCGATGTGGAACGTTGAACATACATTTTTCGTCAATTGGATAATATATGTCCGTTTTCTAAATTTCGAATCACAGTATAGGCAGAAAATGTTTTTGATTTTTTTTACTTCATGTATTATATGATGATTCAAAACAGTTAAAAACAATTCAAACAAAGATGATAGGAGAATCATAATTCTAAATCTTAATCAAATCTTCTAAATATCTAAATTATTAAATATGGAATATTCGGTGTATGAGTTGGATTAAATATAATCCGATCCAACAAATTTTTTATGATCAAAATTTGTAAACGGATATCGAATATCCATAGTATCTAAATGCATTTTGCCCCACCCGCTAAAAATGTACTTCAAAAATACTAGTCTCCTATTTCTTAAGATTTCAAATGATTGGTAACCGAAATTACAGAGTCAAATCTTTAACTTTGATTAAATTATTGGTGAGTATTATGCGAATAAAAGAGCATTTAAGAAAATAACTAAAAATGACAAAGTGAAACGCATGTTTTCTTGCGTTTTGCCTTATCTTATCTCATCGTCAAAAACTTTTTTTTAAAAAAGAGAGTAAGAGACAGAGCGCGAAGTAATTCTGTCCAATTCCTCTGATTCTGCAAAGCTTTTTCTAGGAAATTTTTCTAGAATGTAATACATGTGCCTCTAGAATTCCATGCACAATCATTTATTTTCTTACCAGATTCGACAAAGGGGAAATGGTCACATACTTATAACCAAAAAGCTGGATCATGGTATTTTTAGAAGAAGAAAAAAAAATATTGCATTTTTTTGTAATACAAAATATTGTAAACTTTTATCAATAATTTTGCGATATTACTTCATATCAAAATTAAATTTATCCTAAATATATATTCAAAATACAAATTATAGTGTTTTTTGTTTCTGCATCATGTTCGAATCTTAGAGAGAGAAGCAGCACTAAACCAACAAATCTTAAATCAAGTAACCAACTGGTTATTAATTAATTTATAGCAAAAATATAACATCTCACATCTCCCATGGAGATGTTTGATTATAATTATGCTTATCTAATTTCTCATCATTTGTATATCCAAGTGGACAATAATGAAATTGAAGCCCAATTTTTAATGGATTTAGGCCCAAAATTCAGTTTGACTTTTACTAAAAATGGACGATTTCAATGCTTTAATCACTAATCGGCCAATTAATAGTTTAAACGATTAATAAATACGATTAGAGTTAAATCGCGGCGGTAAGCCTACGCTGAGCGACTAGGCGCCCGATTAATCGATTAGGCGCCTGATTTTTATGAACAAGGGTTTAAAGTATACCCCTCCATGATCGATCAAGACCTTGATCTTAAAGATGAAATTGTTGTTGTCGTAGATCTGAAGCCCATGTACCTAAACCAACGGATCCATTATTCAAAATTAAGTATGTTGCACATCCATTTAGTTATTAAATAAACCTAATTAAACCCACGGTTTAAAGGGTTTAACCATGCATAGATATTTGGTTAAGGTAGTAAATCCCAATATATTTATTTCTTTATCCTATAGGTTACAATTTCCATTTTATTTTTTTATAAGAAAATTACACATGAGGATTATAATTTTCTCATATATGTGAAAGAATGTGTAATCATTCACAAATTAAAGTCACGATGAACTAGTGAACTTTCAAAAACCACCATTATAAATAGCAGCAATACAAACCCTTTAATTTAACAAAAGAAAAAAAGAGGAAAATATCAGCAATAAATAAAATTCTAAATAACACTTTTTAAACTATAACTTAAAGAGAAGTCATCGGGCTAAAATACAAATTAACAAAAAAAAAAAGAGAGAAGAAGATTCTTGGAAGTTCGCCAGTTTAAGTTTCTCGTAATGCATCAGAAATCGACATTTCACCAGTCACGGTTCTAAAGTTTTTAAAGTAAAAGTACATATATTATCAATATCTAGAAACCAATATAAAAAATCCTTGGACACATATTCGAAAAAATAATTTTAAAACATTAATATTTTTTTTTTTTAACATTAATAATTACGTTACGTACATATAAAGAGCTTTGGTGGAATGGTAGCTCACCGATATCTAATTGGATGATAACTCGTTTTTCATTTAGTTCAGTGCATAATGTAAACTATGCACGTAAGAAACTAAATTAAAACAAAACGTAATGAGTTTCGGGATATTTCTGCTGTTGATTATATATAAAGACAAAGTAAAGCTTGGCCTAACCAAACTCATAAGTGGTTTTGTTTTATTAAAAAGTAAAAAGTCTTAGAAACTAGTGGATTGATGTCACGTTTCTTCCTATATATAATATAACATGTAAAAATATAATCTAGACTTAGATAAATACGACTTTACTGTTTTCGTTAATTTGAAAGTTTCGTTTGACCAAGAAATGTAGTTACATATTTGTTGGAAAAGGTGAACCCATAAGTCAAATCGGACCAAGAGATGTAGTTACATGTTTTTTGCTTACCAAAAACATATTTTGTGAAATACAAAATTCTTTTATCCGAATGTAACTAATTTTAGAAAGACGTCTCTTATATATTTTGTTTTGGGCAAATGAAAGACGTCTCTTATATAAATATATGTATATGCCTCTCTATTCTTTGATTAACTTCAGTCAAAATAATTAATTTACTAAACCCTCCCAAAATGTCACATTCCTTCTTCCATTTCTTCCTAATCTCTCTTTTCCTCTACAAAAATTGCATCGCGCATCGCTACACATTCACGGTAAGTTTAAATTAGTTAATCGATTAGGCGTGATTAAACTAACTTTAATTGATGAAAAACTAATCATAAAGTTAATCATTGGCAGGTTAGGGAAGTTCCATATACGAAACTGTGTAGCACGAAGACGATTTTAACCGTTAATAGTCAGTTTCCTGGACCTGTTATAAAGGTTCACAAAGGAGACACTATTTATGTTAACGTTCGTAACCGAGCTAGTGAAAACATCACAATGCATTGGTAATCTAAGACCCTTTTCTTCTTACAAGCTTATAATATATTAATTCGGTGATGGTTGAATAAGTGTGTATGTATCTTAAATATAGGCATGGTGTAGAGCAGCCAAGAAACCCGTGGTCAGATGGTCCTGAATACATCACACAATGCCCGATTCGACCCGGGTCAGATTTTATGTACAAAGTCATATTTTCTATCGAAGACACGACTGTTTGGTGGCACGCGCATAGCTCTTGGACACGTGCAACTGTACACGGTCTTATTTTCGTATATCCTCGCCCCCCGGAATCCCTCCCGTTCCCAAAGGCGGACCATGAAGTCCCTTTAGTTTTGGGTAAGTGGACAAAATATTTATATTTTCAGATGTTTATTGTATATTAGATAAAATTACACTCTTTTTTCTAAAAATAATTTCATATAACTGGACAGGGGAGTGGTGGAAAAGGGATGTGAGAGAGGTGGTGGAGGAGTTTATAAGGACAGGAGGGGCTCCTAATGTGTCCGATGCTTTGACAATCAATGGACATCCTGGTTTCTTGTATCCTTGCTCTAAATCAGGTTTTCTTATTATTTTCAAAATTTTTTAATATCATTTTTCATTGATTAGTACTTTCGTAATCTGTAATTTTATCACAATTGTGGGATAAAAACTACTAATATAAGTGTTAAATGATAATTACGGATATAAGTGTAACTGTGAATTAAAATCATTGAATGTGAAGAGATAGATTAGGAAACTTATTAGAGTAATTACAATGAGCATTTGTTATAAAAAAAATTAACAAAAAAATGTATAAGAATCTTCTTTTGTAGATATTTTTATTGTTTTTCTTTGTTTTAAATTGTTTGAAAGTTATCCGGATTTGATCAGATAATTATTTGTATTTCACTGTATTAGTTGTTAGCTGTTATAACTAGTTAGGAACTTATGACTGACTGATAACAACATCGTAAAGGCTTTGACAAAAAGAAAAAAAAAAGTTGTAAAAGATAGTTATTATATATGACTTTAAACTTTTAATTTGTTTATATTTTTGCAAGTATACATTTCTTGTTTGCATGATGCATGCATATATGTTTAAAAATTATTTAATAATTTTGTTATTTTACATGAACAGATACCTTTCATCTCAAGGTAGAGAAGGGCAAAACCTACCGCATTCGGATGGTAAATGCCGCGATGAACCTAATTCTATTTTTCGCAATCGCGAACCACAGCCTCACCGTGGTTGCGGCAGATGGACACTACATCAAACCTTTAAAGGCTACTTATATAACCATATCCCCTGGCGAAACGCTAGACATGTTATTACAAGCTGACCAAAACCCAAAACGCATTTATTACATGGCGGCCAGAGCTTACCAAACCGGAAATATCGCTTTCGACAACTCCACTACCATAGGAATCTTAAGTTACTTCTCTTCACACAAAGCGAAAACACCATCGTTTTCAGGATATTACCCAACCCTTCCTTTTTACAATGACACCTCAGCAGCTTTCGGGTTCTTTACCAAGATCAAAAGCCTATACTCCGGTCAAGTTCCTGTTCAAATCTCGCGTAGGATAATCACAACGATTTCAATAAATCTCCGCATGTGTCCTCAAAACTCTTGCGAAGGTCCAAACGGGTCGAGATTAGCAGCGAGTATGAACAACATATCGTTTGTCACACCAAGTCACATGGACATACTAAAAGCTTATTACTATCACATTAAAGGCGTTTATGGAACGCGGTTTCCAGAGTTTCCACCGTTGTTTTTCAATTTCACGGCAGAAAATCAACCATTGTTTTTGGAAACTCCGAGACTCGCGACTGAGGTAAAGGTGATTGAGTTCGGGCAAGTGGTTGAGCTTGTTATTCAAGGGACGAGTTTGGTTAATGCACTCGATCATCCTATGCATCTCCACGGTTTTAGCTTCTTTGTGGTTGGAGTAGGGTTTGGGAACTTTAACATAAGTGAAGGAGAACCATCTTCATTGTATAATCTCGTGGATCCACCGTACAAAAATACAATGACCGTGCCCATTAATGGTTGGATCGCTATCAGATTTCAAGCTAATAATCCCGGTACGTACCTTCCATAAATGCTTATTTTATAATCTTATAAACCTAGATAAACAGAAAAGAGTTGATAAGTTAGTGTCTTCCTAAGTGTCATTCTCACCTTTTGTTTGTTATTTAAATTGTGGTGTTGTAACCAACCACACTAGACGGAGGTTTTTAAAAAGCCAAAAGACCTAACTAAATCGGATTTAACCAAAACAATTTATCCGATTTTTTATTGACTAAAAGATTTGACAAAACTCGAAAATCGAATTTAATTTTGAACCATGCCAAAGTAATATTTCTTCAAAGATCATATTTGTACAGTTGTCTAATTATATTAAATACATATACCATAAATTAGAAATGATAAGGTATTTATAAGTTACTCTATTTTAAATCTAAACCTGAATAGAAACTGAAATAAAATCGAAATAAATCCAACCGACCAAAAAAATTAGATTTCGGGTGAGTCATCTATAACAAATTAAAATAAACCTAACCATAATTATGATTCTATCGAAATGAACCAACCACGTCAAATAATAATTTATCACTTTTGAAGATGATGGTTATAATCTTGTAATTGTGTTTTATAGGGGTTTGGTTCATGCACTGTCACTTGGATAGACATCAAACGTGGGGTATGAATGTTGTGTTCATTGTTAAGAATGGGAGAGAGCCAAATCAGCAGATTCTGCCTCCACCAGATGATTTGCCGCCTTGTTATGAATAATTGAATGTTACCAGTGCTTTCATCTACTAAAATTGGTGATTCAATTGTCACCAATTTGAGTATATTTAAATTATTATCATATTGTATTGTATTGATGTATTTAACGCGATTTACTAAAATACATATTAGTTTTCTAATAATATTATTTATGGTGGTAATAAAAAGAAAGAAAAATGTATAATCTTGTGTCATCACAAAAAAAAAATGAAAGAATGAAGTTTAAATATATGAAAAAAGAATGGAGTTGCCGGTATCCTTGGATGAAACAGCGGCTGTTAAAATGGTTGTTGTAGGTCATGTTCTTTTGATAATCGCACGACTCCAACAAGCGACTCATTGTAGCCAATATTAAGTATTATAATTATTGGTCACTTTTTATTGTCGCAACGACTCTCCCGAACATACCAAATATATAAGAATAGTAATTTCTAAAAATTCAAAATTGAATAAATATTTCTCAACTAAAAATCATGAGATGTAGTTGCTTATTTTCTGATAAATGGTTAAACAATTTTTTTTTTTTTTGTGCAAACAAGATTTCATTCATTCATCCAAACAAACCAGTTCAAAGTACAAAGGAGAAGAAATCAAAGATCTCAAAGTTTAAAGCATGAAAATAAGGGGCCTTCCCCTAAGCAACAAAAGGATAGAATAATTTGACTTGTGATCCATACATGCTTGGAGACCAATGCTAGCAAGCAAATTGGAATAAGCAAATCCATGGTGAGTCGAATTAACTTCCACGAGTAAAATTCGATAGATGAGAGAGTGGTCACGGTCATAGCTTCATACCAAGAAAAATATCAAAGCCCACTAGAAATTGATTGTTGTCTGAATGATCTTCCAGTAACTGATTTCAATATGACCTTCAAGTGGGCCTCTACTTTCCAAGAGAAACTGAAGATAGATTTTAAGGGACGGTGATTCGTCTCGGGAGTCCCTGGTTCTTTTTACTCGAGGCTTTCCCGAGTAAATCTCTTCATTTTGTTCATTCAGCTTGTAGTTTCTATTGGCTCTCTAAAGTCCATACGTGAAGGGATTGAGGATAGCAAGAAGAATGTGTATATATATTAGAAATCCTTGCCAGTTAAATGTGTCCAATAGTTACTTGGACCAGTTTCAAAATGACTTTTCGTTATTGTTATAACTGTGTTCTGAAGAAGTAATGCCTAACGAACGCATGGTTCTCACATGCAAAGACAGAAATGCTTCTCATCATCTTTATAGAGAGAGTTTTCACTATTGGTCGTTGTTGACTGATTCCCTCGTCGACTAGGTTCCTCAATTCTAACAATGTTTATAGGCATTGTTGAAGTTTATATATTCATTATTGTTAAGTAGAGAATATTTCTATACGAAAATTAAATGTCACATATTGTCATGGCAAAGGGTTATAAAAGAATCAGAGGTAGATTCATTCAACTTGCCGTTCTATGATGCGGTGTGAAGAATAGGTGAGGGAAGTTGTTGAAAACGAAGGATCTTTCGAGATTAACAAAATCGGAACACATGAACATCTAGTTCCATACAAAGATAGTGGGGAAGATGACGATGAAACATGTCGACTAAAGTTTGGGGAAATGATGGCAAACAGGAAAAGAACCATCACTGAACCGATGTTGGTTACTCATTTTGGAGATGCAATATCGAGCGCCTGTTTAAGAAGTACGCACACAATGCAGCCCAATATTACATTGTTTCAAGACGCTGCAACAAAACAACCGTCAACTTTGTTTTGTTAACTACTAGAAAATAAAAGGTTTTGTTGTTTCTTTTCTTCTTTTGGGTCACGAATGGTTTCGTTTTGCTGCAGGTAATGATGGAACTGTGTGTCGTCTCAGTCCCATTATACGGATTTGTTTTGCTTACTTATAGGTTAAGAGCTTAGCTTTTACTCTTTATAGATTAAAGTTTTGAAAATATGTGCTCATCGTTCCTTACTAATTTCATAGACAACACTAAAGTTCATCTCATAATATTTCCAAAAGCTAAAGATGTGGTAATGTTTCTTCTCTCGCACTCCTACAAGTCAGTCATATATTCAGGTAGGGGATATCTCCATGTCTTTTACCATATCAATATCATCACCACCTTGAGGGATCTCTGTGTGGTGACAATCGCCATTGTAGGTGAAGTGATGCATCTGTGTTATGTGATCCTGTTGAAGTGCTGTGGTCTTGTGGCTTCTACTCCAGTCCCTTCGGCTCCAAAGGTACAGAGGTGGCGGTATATTGTTCCACTGCTCTATCGTTTTATCATTCACATCTACTGACCCGGGCAAGTAGAACGACTGCAGCACAAAAAGAAAAGAGTTTGATCGAAAGCTTATTCATAAATTAAACGAGAGTTGGAGTCATTTGTACACGTACGTACCATTCCAGCAAGTAAATTTCTGTCCTCCCAAATCAACTCATAATCAGCAATCGCATCGACCCTGAATGTAGACAAACCCAGAGTTATGAAAAGTTTGTCATTGATACTGTCTATTTGCTATTTACCTTTTTGTTTCACTTGGTACGATGAGGATTAAGATCTTCGGTTTAAACTCGAGGGCCTTCTTAATGAAAGTGTTAGCAAGGCTGGCTTTATGACCGAAAGGCGGGTTCAATCCCATTATCTGTTTTTATCCATGACAAAAAGAAAACTTAATCAGTGTATTCAATATATGCATCTCAACTTTAGGATTTCATTTGCTTTCTTACCAGTTGAGAGCAATCGGGTAACTCTTCTGGCTTCACACTCAACCAGTCTCTCTTCTCAAAATTAAAGTTGTTCTGCCATGGGAACGTCATGTTTTAGAAACAGCTTCAAACAGAAGATTCAAAGAGTGGTTGCTATACCTTAGGTGGAATGAGATCAAAGTTTTTGAAGAAGCATGTTTTCCCCGTTTCCATAAGCTTTTCTTTCATCAAACAACTGAAGTCATTAGAGCCGCAGCAAAAGTCGACTACCTGAAACCACCGAGAGTTTATCAAGAATGTTATATTTTACCTAGTAGCAGAGGTATTGGTTAAGGAATTATTAGCACATTTACCGTATCGCCATTTTCGACATACCAGTGGAGCCTCTCTACAATCTGCATCATTAATTTCTATTAAATCGGTTTCTAATAATCATCACTAAACCAGTAGAATGTGATGGATCAAGGTAAAGATGAGTTAGAAGAAAACAAAAGAAATAAATAGTTCACCTCTTTAAGCTTCTCTGGATTTGTGAAGTGACGACCAAACGACGTGTAGCGCGAAAGATAAATTTCAAGCTTCGTCTGCAGTTCATCAAAAACATGAATGTTTTATACTGTGAAATCTTTTCCCTTAATGGAAATTCTTTCACGTGTAGGAATCTCCTCACACAAAAGCTAAGTAATTCTCATTGAATGACATACCAGCTTCCAGAAAAATCTTAGTGATAAAAAGATTGCGATAGCTAGATATAATTTATAACCTTATGCTTCATGAGTTGGAGTAGGATATCTGGGTCAAATATAGCTCTAGCATCTTTGTCACGCCCTTCTTCAAACATCTTTAAGGCAGCTCGAGCAGCCTGTAGAATAGTCGTTAAGATTCAGGGAGACAACAATGCTAACTAAATTACATATCTATGTTTCAAAAAAAAAACCCGCAGTTGCAGTGACATACATTGACATGAGTCTGAACCAACCCTGTTGTGATGTTCTTACTGATATCATTTCCTGAGTGGTAGGATTTTATATGGGTTGGCTTACGAGACTTAACGAACTCGTCAAAGTTAAACGAGGATTCCACTTCATCGATTATACCCATCACCCTGTCTTACCAGAAAATATAATGAGTAGTTGAAACTATTAATAATGTAACAATTTCTTGCAGTGGCCAAAAAGAACATCACCTCTGTTCCACATCATTGACACTAATATCTTTCTTTGGTTTCTTATAAGGGTCAGTAATATCAAGACGAGTAAATAGACCCTCACGATGGTTTGGATCTGTCTCCATACTCGGAACATCCTCTTTGAACTGTTCTAGCCCGTGACTTCGTGTTCTTCTTTGTCCAGATATATCAGGAAAAATTAAGTGGTCTCTAGCTGGAGTAAGAATATGACCGTCTATCTCATGGGTCCTGTTTCAAAGTTTATGAAAAGCTATACATTTTGCAGATCATAACAGAAAACTCTACTTTAAAATGCACTTAAAACCAATCAGAACATTCAAAAACTTACAAACAATATATAAGAATGCGGTTGTAGGGAAGCAGTCTTTCCCAAGCTCTTTGCAATGTGTCATCGTCAGAGTTGAGTTCAGAAGTAATCTCCCTGAATACAAAATGAAGGAAAAAAATATCTGAAGCTAATATATATGGCCAGTAGGAGCTTGAGGAAAAAGTAAAATGAAAAACGGTTTACCTAGGTAAACATTTTCTGTGATAAGCTGTTGGGCAACGTCTGCATACAGCAAAATGCAACGCATATTCATTCTTGTCTTCACTCATGTTACAGACTTTACATATGTGTAGAGGACATGCAAAGTAGTCTCTAGCAGCAATCTTGGCTTGAAGTTCTTCTGCTTTGATTTGATCATCAGCACAGAGAAGTCTTGCAACACATATGGGATGGTAGAAATGACCACAATTTGACGCAGAACAAGGGAAGACCTTCAAAGCAGTACTCAGTACAGCTAAACTTACCAGATATATATACATGAACTGTGATATGGTGCAAGTATATAATACCTGTTGAGAGGAATTTTCATCAGAGGATCCCAATTCGCCACAAGCATAGCACTGGTGCTGTTTATAGAGACAGTTGTTACACAAATAGGTCCCGAGTGCCTACATATGTATAGCAAACCAACTTCAGCATGAAAGCCTCACCATAATAGCATATTAAACAGAAACTCTAAAGCCGAAACACAGTACTTGAATCTGAGTCTTATAAGTGAATCCTAGCGATTCGCACTCTGTCTCAATTCCATCAGCTATGGTTGGATGGAAAGATCTCAAGCAACTTCCTTCACAACTGAGTTCAATACAAGGAGATTAGATGAAATTAGCTCTAGAAATAACAGCAACTCTTAAGAAACCGTGAAGCTTGACATACCACAGAACATAACCACCATTGTCACAAATAGAACAGACAGGATCAAACTGCAGGTTCGTCTGAGAATCATCATCGCTACCGCTGCTATTTTCCTCATCTATCATATTATTAACAATGAAGTTCTGTTCCATTGGTGTCTGATCATCTTGTAGATGGTGCGTTGGAAGTTCCTTAAGCAAGAAAAAAAAAGAATTAAACTCAGTAGAAAGAGAGCAAGAAAGGTGGCAGAGAACAAAGAAATCACTTCTAACTAGGTCTTACCACTTCGATAGGTGTTGTTTGTAAAGTCTTCTCCAGAAACGTAAGCAAACACTGCACAATAGACAAATGAAAGTTGCTTTTCTGATTGATTTGGTTCCTTCTAAACTAATCTGTGTTCTGAATTCTTAAGTAGCCACTCAATAAAAGAAGACTCTCAAATCTGAAACACACAAAGTCAAAACTGAAACAAAAGTATAGTATGCCCAAGAGTCAAAGAAAAAACAGACATTTTGATGTGGGTTCAAATCCAGAAATACTACAACAAGACTTAAAGCTAAGGAATCAGACTCATAGTCATATATTTCAGCTCTCATTAGAACCAAACGCACAAGAAATATGTATAAAACAACCCAACCAAAGAGAAACAGACCTTAGATTTTGATAAATCTTCATCTCTTTTGATAGCTTCACACAGTAAAGAAACATGATCTGATAAGTCATCCTCTGAAGGCTGTATCCTGAGTGAACAACAAAACAAACACATGATTTCAAAAATGACATAAAAGGATAACACATCAAACAAAACAAACTATTCCAATCATACCCATCCAATGTCTGTAAACTATTCCACACATCATCACTTGAAGCATCCGGATTCCTTTTGACAAAGTGAAGAAACTGAAGAGTAACCAGAGTTGTTCTAATCAAAGCTTCATAACTTTTTCTAGGGCTTTGTAGAGTTATCCAATGCATCATCCCATGAAGAAGCACCTCGATCTTGGGATGTTCATCAACAGAAAGTTCAAAGTTCCAACCTTTGACAAGCTTAGAAAATGACTCGTCTCCGGAGTTTATGTTACCACGCAAAAACACAGGCGATCCCGAGCTATCAGTTGAATCAACGTTGAGTGGCACATCACAAAACTTGACAGGTGTGTCACTTTGATCAACGAAATAGTACTCATCAACAGAATCAGGTAGAATCTCGCCTTCTTCTTCTGACCACTCCATTTGATTAGCTGAAGAAGAAAAGAAAAAAAGCAAAGCTTTACAGATTCAGCTCCTTGTCACTAACCGAGAAACAATAGAGCTGATTTGAGCATTTTTCCAGGAGAAATTCTCAAAAGAAAGCATCAATCATAGATTATTTTCACGCATTTTCTCGGATACAGTGTCGATAATGTTTGGAGAAATTGCCCAAACAAAGCAACAAAGAATCTGATAGTTTGAGGGTACCTGTGGCGTTCTTGAAGAAGAAAATGTGAACAAAGGTTTGAAGAAGAGCTCGACGACCGTGGGAAAATAAATTAACAGAGCAAAGTGGCAAAGTGTGGTGTGGCCAAGTATGGGAATTTTGCCACTTATGCCACTTTTGCCATCAAAAAAATCTGCCATGCCATCAAAAAATCTGCATGCCACCGAAAATGTGAACTGATCAAACTGCCCTTAATGAAAGAAGGAAAAAAAAATTGAAAAAGAAAAAAAAAACATTTATCATCTCTCCTCTCTCGTCCTTCTCTCTCTCCTCCGAACCCGCGTTCTTCTCCTCCGCCACAGCTCTGAACTCCGACATCGCCGATCTGCAAGTACGGTTGAACGGACGCCTCCTCCTTCTCGAAATCGGTTAGTTTCTTGTCATGTATCCTCTTTTCATTGCTGCATTGATTGATTTTTAGGTAATTTAAGAGTATTTTGGAAGTCTTTAAAATTAGGGATTTGAATGAGAATTGAGTTTTTTTGGAAGAATCGATAGTATATTGACGAATGGAGGTATATGCATTGGTTAGAATGAGTGTAGCCCGTACATTGTTGAATGAAGTCACATTTTAAGTAGAATCGAGTCAGATCTCAGTCAACTGGTACAGCTAAGAGAAAGTTCTTACAGGGTACAACTACGTTTAAGTATTCAACTGGTACAACTGATAGACTATAGACCAACTAGTACAACTGATAGTTTGTAGGTCAGCAGGTACAACTGATAGGCCAACGGTACAACTATGTTTAATTATTCAACTGGTACAACTAGAATATTTGTTTCAAATGGTGTATGTGCTGTTTTTAATTGCTGTATTTTGAAGATAGTACCCTCCATAGTCAACTGGTACAACTGATAGTATGTAGGCTAACTAGTACAACTGATAGTATGTAGGCCAACTGGTACAACTGATAGTATGTAGGCCAACCGATACAACTAGTATAACAGTGGAAAATGGTGTATGTGCTGTTTTTTATTGTTGTAGTTTCAGGATAGTACCCTCTATAGTCAACTGGTACAACTGTTAGAGTATAGTCCAACTGTATAGGCCAACTGGTACAACTAGTATAACTGTGACAAATTGTGTTTGTAATTATGTTTTAAATTGTTGTAATTTCAGGAGGCGATGAAGAAGAAGAGCCATACTAACGTACATTTTGACTATGGAGGGTACTATTCAGAAGGGAATGAGTGGATTTATAAAAATTCACTATACGCTATATCGTTTAAGACGACATGTTTAGAGAAGATAACTTATTCGGTGCTATTAGATAAGATCACTACGAAGGGTTGGCCAGAATGGAGTCCCTGGGAATCTGAAACTGAGTTACAATCTATCTAAAGCTCGGAGAGAGACATATATTGTAGATGATGAGGACGTATACATTTTTTACAATCTATCTAAAGCTCGGAGAGAGACATATATTGTAGATGATGAGGACGTATACATTTTTTTTAACAGAATGTGATGAAGAGGGTCGTATTCCAGTTTTGCATGTGGAGCTATTAAGTGACAATAACCAGAGGGTGGAAGTGTTAGTACCGGAGCGTCGAAGTTCAGTTGGTGTGAATTATGTAGAGCTAGTGAATGTGAATGAAGTTTTGGAGAATGATGTGAATGAAGTTTTGGAGAATGATGTGAATGAAGTTTTGGTGAATGATGTGAATGAAGTTTTTGTGAATGATGAGAATGAAGTTTTGGTGAATGAAGATATGGTGAATGAAGTTATGGTGAATGAAGTGTGTCAGAATGTGACAGGTATGGAAGTTGTGGCTGTGGAAAGGTCGATGGATAACCATTTGGATGAAGATGTGGATGGTATGTGTGATTTTGATGATATTCCAGCTATTCCAAATCGTGTAAAAGGTACTCCAAAGAATATAGAATGGGAAGATGGTACGGGTATAGAACTTTATCAAAAATTTTGTTCTAAGGAGGCACTGTGGGAATTGGTAAACAAAGCTGCAAAACAAGAAGTTTATGGGGTTTTAACAGTTAAGTCTGACCCGTTGAGACTTATGTTACGATGCAAACAATATTCTCAAGGGTGTAAATGGTATTTACGAGTTGCGAGAACAAAGCAATCAGATTATTGGAGTGTTAGAGTGCATAGAAAGATCCATACATGCTCGCGGTCTGTTGAGTCTACAAGCAATAGTGTACAGAGAGGAACACCACGATTAATAGCAGCTGTTTTACATGCTGACTTTCCAGGTAATCTACAGACCCCAAATCCAAAAAGCATCATGTCTATTGTGACAGGAAGACTTGGTGTGCATTGTTCATACTCTACTGCATTAAGAGGGAAAATGCAGCATGTTAGTGAAGTGAGAGGTGGACCAGAAAAAGGCTACAAGATGTTGTTTTCTTATCTCTACATGTTAGAGAAGGTAAATAGAGGGACTGTAACAAGTGTGGAGTTGGAAGAGAAGAAGTTCAAGTACCTATTCATCGCTTTGGGAGCTAGCATTGAATGTTTCAGGACAATGAGGAAAGTGATAATTGTGGATGCGACTCATCTCAAAACTGTATATGGTGGGATGTTGGTTATTGCAACAGCTCAAGATCCTAATCATCACCATTATCCTCTTGCATTTGGTGTAATTGATACAGAGAAGGATGTTAGTTGGATTTGGTTTTTCCAGAAGCTGAAAACTGTATATCCAGAAGTTCCTGATCTGGTGTTTATTAGTGACAAGCATCAAAGCATCAAGAAGGCTGTCATGACGGTGTACCCGAATGCGCATCATGTAAACTGTATATGACATTTGTCTCAAAATCTAAGACTCCGTGCGAAGACTGATAAGGATGGAGCTGCGAAGAAGTTCTTGGAGTGCGCTCATGCTTATACTGAGAGTGAGTTCAATAGAGAATATGGTATTTTTAGGAGTCGGTGGTCTAATGCTGCTGACTATCTAGATAAAGCCATAGGGAGAGAGCAGTGGTCTAGGTACCATTTCCAAGGAGACAAGTACAACATAGACACTAGCAATATTGCGGAGTCCATGAACGCTGTGTTTAGGAAAGCGAGGAAGTATCACCTCTTACCTATGATTGATGCCATGGTTGAGAAGTTCTCTGAATGGTTTAACAACCATAGGCAAGATTCAGGTAATGCATCGAGCACATCACAGGTTGTGCCTTTTGTGGAGAACATCTTGCATGCTCGATGTCCAGTTGCTGCGAAGTTAAAAGTTGTTGAGCTTAACAGTTATAGACAAGAATACAACGTCATTGATGGGATGTTAGTAAGCTTTTTGGTGGATTTGAAAATGAAAACTTGTTCTTGCAAGACATTTGATATAGACAAGTACCCGTGTGTCCATGCCATTGCCGCAGCAAGGTTCCTAGCCCGCAAGGAAGGGAGAAATGCAGATGTAAGCATATATGGACTTTGCTCCGTCTTTTATTTGATTGATACTTGGGCATTGGCATATTACAGGACGTTGTTTGTAGTGCCACATGAGTCAGAATGGAATATTCCCGAGTCAGTTAAAGAGTTGGAGGCTGAGCCGCCGGATTACACTCCAAAAAAGGACGCAATCAAGATAAACGGTTTCCATCTGTTGGAGAAAAACGGAGAAAGAGTAACAAAGCTGTTCCAGGAATTAACTTGGAGAGATGGCTACAGCCCGAGGATCCAGAAGCATCTTGATTAATTCCCTGGTTCAACCGGTACAACTGCTTTACCAATACGGTTCAACTGGAACAACTGGACCATTTTGGTTCAACTGGAACAACTGTGTAACCATTTGGGTTCAACCGGAACAACTTAAACAACTTTGTACTTGTATTTTTATTTGTAAGACTAATATCGCTTTGTAATATATGGATTATTATTTATAAGTTTGTAATATAAACTATTTTATTTCTTTACAATATTAGCAAGAATGGTTTCTGGGTTCAGCCGATACAACTGGAAACAACTAAAACTACAAAAAAAAATACAAAATTACATAAATTAAACCATTATAAGTGATTAAAACATTTTTAAACTCTGGAATTACATTTAATATTTTTAATATATGATATGTAACATTATCAATAATTAATGTGAGCAAAAACCAAAATTACACAAATCACTCTTTAGGTAACAAGGAACAATTAGTTCAAGATCATCTATAAAGATGGAAGAAGTATGGAAACTATGTTTTCTGACAAATTATTCTATGAAAACTTCTTAAACACCAATATAATGTGGAAATTGATGTGAACAACTAGATATCTATGGTATTTTTTAAGGTTCAACTACAAATTAACAAATTTAGAAATAGTTCAACTGTGAGGAAATTAGGACAACTGAACATCTAAAGACAACTATGTAGAAAATCTATTTGTCGGGGATCCCACAGAAATGTGTTCACACTAGTCTTTGACTAGTTTTTGACTCAAACCGGGCCCACCCCGTGATCTACTTTTAATTCGAATCTTCTCATCTAATAAGTCTACTCGATCTCTCTCTCTCTCTCACATCTCGACTCCGATTCTTCTTCTTCTTTCTCTCTTCTTCTTCTCTCTTCTTAACGAGACCACCAAAAATTAGGGT
>NW_003302548.1:11013862-11037039 GCF_000004255.2 Arabidopsis lyrata subsp. lyrata | reverse complement strand
ATACAGATGCCCAGTGCTTAAGGTATGGTTTAGTTGCAATTCTGGAACAACTAAGTACAACTTGCTGGTTTTAACTTTTTATATTCTTCCTAGGATGGAAACGAATATAAGGATAATCGAGATCACCTAGTTCAGTGGTGGGATTGGGCGGTAACTGAGGAGCTGTCCAAGATACACCACCTATTTGACAGACATAAAGATGACGTGTTAACCTCTCTTGAATATGGGAGGGGTGGAAATCCTGCATTGGAGTCGATCCGGGAAACTCTTCGTCTTATGCGTGAAGAAATTGATGACCTTAAAGAGAGGTTAGCCACAAAAGAAGTCGAGATTGCGAGGCTTAGGGGGTTACTTTCAAGGTGTTAATATTGTATGATTACCACCTACTCTTTGTAATATTTGAATCTGTATTTTGGATATGGAATTGTGTTTTCATGAAGTATTATTAGTAGTTGTACCTGCAGTAATGGTAGTTGTACTTGGTTCAACCGGTACAACTCCGACTTATATGTATTCACTAAGTATTTTTAATAGTTGTTGTCCCAGGTTTATAATATAGTTGTCCCTGGATTATTAGTAGTTGTCCCTGGATCAACTGGTCCAACTAAAATTTTTTTAAAAATTTAATAGTAGTTGTCCTTGGTTTATCAAATAGTTGTCACTGGATTATTAGTAGTTGTCCCTGGATCAACTGGTCCAACTAAAATTTTTTAAAAAATTTAATAGTAGTTGTCCTTGGTTTATCACATAGTTGTCCCTGGATTATTAGTAGTTGTCCCTGGATCAACTGGTCCAACTAAAATTGTATTTACTAGTTGTCCTTGGTTTATCACATAGTTGTCCCAGGATTACTAGTAGTTGTCCATGTTGTCCAACTTGTGTTAATAGTTGTCCCACATTTGTTAGTAGTTGGACCAGATGCATAATTTTAAAAAATATAATGTCTGATTCATCCTAAACCCCAAATACATAAAATGCACCTAAACCACAACACAACCAAAAGATAGTACAATGTTTTTTAATCCTAATAAAAGATAACCGCAAAATACTCAAAAAATATAAGTTTTGTCCTACACAAAAACAACCCATCATAAAGATCACCTATTTCTTCTGCCTCTTCTTCCCCTTCCCCTTCCCCTCTGCTGTAAACTCTTCAGCCTTAAACCTGGAAGGCTTCCTTTGTCTCTTTTGCCCGGTCTGGATTGTAGGGCCACGCTGTCTCTTCTTCTTCAGGTTCTCCTTCTCTTTCCTAGCCAGCTGCTCCTGATCACCTTCGTCACCTACACAACTCAAATGTTAGAAAATGTATGTTTCAATGAAAACTACAAAAATGTAAACTCACTCAATTCTTGAATCTGGATTGGCTTAGGGTCTTTGAAACCACTGTGAAGGACCAAAGCCTTTGTCGGACTCGCTATTGGTTGATTAGCAGTTGGTGTACAATAGGTTGGCACAAAATCACTTGAAGTCCCTGGATGATACTCATTGTACCGCTCTTTCTCTAGCTGGATTGCCACATAACCCTCTAATTCTTTCACTCTCCCATCCAGCATACTCACTTTGCTGTCCATCTCAGCAAACTTCTCCATGATCTTCGCAAATCCTTTGTCCACAGCTGACTGTAATGAGAGGATATCACCAAGCCTCTCCGGGACTTCACCATCTCTTTCTTTAACAACACCAAGCCTCTCAGCCACTTCAGGGACAACATCACCAAAACCCCGAGCCTGCAAGTCCATCTGGTATAGACTTTTCCACCAGATTTTCTTCTTCTTTGTGATCAGCTGCTCTCTCCAACCTTCAACAACTGGATCAATAAATCCCATCCCTTCATCAACATATTTCTCAACAAGGCCAGACAACATCTCTTTCTCATCCATATCAGGTTCCAAGATGCTTGAGATATCCTGTTAAATACACATAGCATCAATCTCAATAAATATGCATACTAAGAGAAGTAAAGGCACCAAAAGCTAACCTTACCAAGGGCTTGGTTTATTTCATCCAAGGTAAAGCCCTTCATGCAACTGTCAGTGAATTTAGATTTGCACATTCTTGGACAGTCATTAGCTGCGGGAACAGCTTCTCTGAATCGCCTTCCAAGCTGTGGTATGCACTCAAATGCAAAAATCTACACATTCACAATAACACTGTTTTACTACTATAACTTAAACACTCTAACTCATTACAATATTCACAAGTTTTTACCTCAAGAGGAGTGATGAATCCAAAAAAGCTGCTCTGTGCTTTTGGTTTCACCTCACCTTTCATGTTTTTCATCATTCTCCGGATCCCTGTCATACATTGCTCAAAAGAATATCTTCCCCACGGGAATATCTCACAAGCATGAACATCATCAACAATCCTTAACAAGAATTGCTCTATGTTCCCATCACCCTTAGAATCAGCCTTCACAACCGCACATAAAAACAACAAAATAATCAACTTCTTCCTATCCAAACACTTCTCACTCTTAATAGCTGCCAACTTCTTTTCTACATTTTTGATTTTGATTAGGTCTGTCCTCCCAAACATCCTTCTGACAAACCTCAAACTACCCTTCTTCTCATGATTCTTTGGGTACTCATAGCAGTCCAACCCGGTCAACAAAGCATGCTCTTTCAAGGAGTACCTTATAGGCACTCCATTCACAACAAACCAACACTCATTCTCCATACCCGTGCGAGCAGTGCGAAGCATAAGCATCCACATGCCTTGAATCATGTGATTTGGTTCCTTAGGCATGTGGAATATATGCTTAAACTGAGCATGATTCCTAAACCAACTAACTTCCTCATCAAATGCCTCTATCATGGCCACTGTTTGGCCAACTTTACACCTACTACCTACCTTACATACCTTGTTGTACTCAGTTGGACTAAAGTACATGCTCTCTGGCGGCAGTGGTTGGGATTCCTCATCATCATCATCCTCATCTGTATCAGCTGCAACATCATTAACCCTCTCCTCTTCCTCTTCCTCAACAGCAATATCATCTATATTCTGCATATTCAAACACATACAACTGAGTACAACTATGTCTGTTGCTTACCTTTAACACCATATACAACAAATACAAACTGTTACTTACCTTAACAACACCAGCAACATCTTCCTCCTCATTATCACCACTCCTTTCTCTACCCTCAACATCACCAACTCTCTCTTCTTCCTCGTTATCACAACCCTGACCATAAATTGACAACTCACGGACTTCTTCTTCTTTATCAGACTCACGCACTTCTTCTTCTTTATCAGACTCACCTTCTTTATCATGCTCACCGACTTCTTCTTCCTTTGACTCACTGGCTTCTTCTTTCTCTTCTTTATCAGACAATTCCGGAACCGAAGAAACTTCTAATTCGGTGGTTGCTTCTGCGGATTCCACTGTCTGAATGATTACAGCGGCATCCATTGGAGCTTCTGTAGGAGAAACGGCATCCGTCGGAGCTTCTCTTGGAACTGCGGCATCCGTCGAAGCTTCTATTGGATCTGGATTTGAAGCCCCTTCTCGACACCCTTCTGTTGATTCATATACCCTATCTCCACCTTTCATTCTCACTCGAGCCATATAAGGAGGAGACGAAGACACGCTGAATGGAGGCGGAGGAGACGAAAAGACAAACCACCGCGGAGGAGACGGAGGAGACGAATGACGGAGTACACGCAGACGACGGCCGAATTTCCGAGGCTAGAAGAAAACGGCGGAGACGACGATACGCCGGAGACGGAAAACAAAAACGGAAAAGAAGCGAATAAGCGACGGAGAGAACTCGACGGAGATGACTCTTCGGCTTTTTACAGTTTTGAGAGAAATTACACTTAGAGATTTTCAGAATTAGGGTAAAATTGGGGAAATTTTATGGGCCGGGTTATTTTGTCATGGGCTGGGTTCGGGTTTGTTAGGTTGGGTCTTAGTTTTCTGATTTTCGTCTGGTTTTATGGTCATTTACTCACTTATACGAATTAAAAGAAAATCGATAATAAAAAGAAAACATAAGAGTGGCATAAGAGGTTGATGTTTCTTGATTAGTGGCACAAGAGGTGAGTTCTCCCAAGTATGGAGGGTTCAGCTAAGTACAACGATGTCGTTTTGTCATTGCTATGCCAACTTGTCCTGGGCGTCAAGGTATTCAGATCGGTTACAGTTCTTTTGGTTTTCTAGAGTTTAAGATCAATTCGGATATTTTAAAATTTTGATTCGGTTCGGTTCCGCTTCTTTCGGTTCTGGAGTTTAGGATTCATTCGGGTATTTTCTTTCGAGAATTTCGGTTATTTTTTGGTATTTTGGATATTTACGGATATATTCGGGTATTTTTCAATTATTTTTGGTTTTTTTTTTTTCGGGTACTTTTGATTATTCGGTCTAAAAATAACTAATATTTTTGGATATATGATTGTATCTCGGGTATTTTTAGGTACCTAAAGTATGGCGGTTCAGTATCTATTCGAATATTTTAAAATTTTTGTTTAGTTTTTTTTGCTTCGGTTCATGTTCGGTACATTCTGTTCATTTTCCCAGGACTAATGTGAACTATCTAGATAGTTGTATTTAAGGAAAAATTCATTTTAGGGTTCTCTTAGATTATGAAAAACCTAATTAATCAATATCTCTATCTTCTTATATTTATCTTATCTCATTTCTTATCTCTTCTTTAACCTAAAATCTCTTCTTTTGATCTCATTTGTTAGAATTGTATCTAACAAAATCTCAAAAACACTAAAAACGAAGAATCACTAAGCTATTGTGTCAGTGTAAACAACTCATGGAAGGAGAAAATATCATATATTTAGAAACTAATCTTTCAATTTTTCATTGTATCATCAAAAATTTTACAAATTAAAAAGCGGAAAATCCATTAGAGAAGATTGATTTGGGTAAAGATAGAGCATAAAAAGGAACTTGATTTATATACACATGAGAAAATCTACTTAATATATAACTTTTTTCGATTTAACTCAGACATGTTAGAAAACATAATGTCTCTACTCAGATAACCACAAGAATCTTACGGAATATGATAAACAAAAGATTCGCGGTGCACACACTATAAACAAGAATCACATGACTCACATTAGTGGTATCTTAGTAAAAAATAACTTCACTTAAATTTTAAAATAAGAATATTTCATAGCCCAATAAATTAATGTTTTTGTCCTAAAAATCTCCAAGTGTCGTCAAAATGTAATAACAGTTTTTAGTCTGTGTTGTTGGTTTGTCATTTAAATAGTGTTTTAATGACAGACTAAAAACTGTTAATACATTTTGATGACACTTGAAGATTCTTAGGACAAAAATATCAATTTGGGCTGTGAAGTGGCATGTCGTTGGAGATAAGAAGAATCGAGAATGTATCTATGGTTCATGCACCATGTGAACATCATATGGTTGTTCCATCTGAAGAATTCATCGAATTTTTCAAAATAGTCCTTGAGGGGGAAACCCTTTGGAACTCCTTCACTATTGATCGGTTCGTAGAAGCCAATCACAAGCTTAGGATGAGTCCCCCTGGACAACTTCATCACCTTCCACCTCCTCCCTCGACTCAAGGAATGTCGGCCCGGGCCCTCACCGCCCAGCGTAAATTGCTTTCCAAGCCGATGACTAAGGCTTGCGAGGAGAACAAGGCGTTCCTTGCGACCGCCATTGACAAAAAGATTATAGCAGGACCTTGCTGGTTGACGATGGTAGCGACGAGGCGGCCAGATCCGTCGTTGCTTTCAGATCGACACCCCGTCGTGAACGTCGTGATGATCGTTCACCTCGGAGGGCCCGATCTCCTCATCGTGATTCTCCTCGTCCTCACCGAGATGATTTTAGCAACGAACCGCTCAAGAATTTGATCCGCAAGAAGAGAGACAGGTCATCTCGCAGTGGTTCCTCTTCGCGGAGGGAGAAGTCAAGGGCCCGGACTGACCCTTCTCCTCGATCGTCCCCTCCTACTGCACCAATGGGTCCTCCTCCTCCTGTTGACATGCCTTCCTCTTCCCAACATAGTGGCGAGAAGACTGTTCGGAGCTCATCTCCGAACAAGGGGGGTACTGAACCTCGAGATGCTCCCCCGAAGTCGAAGGTTGTGCTCGTTCCTCAGAGCAAATCGCTTGCAGGTTTGACAACGATTCATACACACTTAAAAATTTTCATTTCGTTTAGATTCCAAATTTTACGACTCTTCTTCTTCTCCACAGCTATGGAGAAAGAGGGTAGCGTCTTCCGGTGCTTCAAGACCCGATCTGGTGCGGTCTTGCCAGATTTCGACAAGTGGCGCCCTGCAATTCGTGAACGCTACTTACTTCAAGCTTATCATTCTTCTCGGGTTAGTTCCCTTTTATTTTTCCGGTTTCACTATCATTCTTCGTACTGACTAACTATCCTGGGTTTATGCGAAATATCAGGCGAACAGCGAACTCAATGATATGGTTGAACACTATGAGAAGCTGTTACTCAGTCGAGGACATGAGATTGATACGTGGAAGGGTAAGCTTTCTGCTCTTGAGGCCGACCTCCACTCCTCTTCCAACTCTAAGCACGAATTGGAAGACCGAGTTGACAACCTCACGTCCGAACTCGCGAAGGTAAGAGGCGAACTGCAAGACCAGTATGACCGGAGTAGCCAACTTCAGGACGAATTTTCTGGGGTTCAAGGTAGACTATATGAATCCGAAGCGACCGCTTATTCCTTGAATAACCAACTTGCCGAACTCGACGCGAAGTATAAGGCGATTGTTAAGCTGCGGGACTCCGAGTTGGCAAGGTCGGCATCAAAGGCCAGGAGAGAGGTCAGGGACACGGGATGGAGTTGGTCCAAGGGGCTATCCATTTCATGCAAAACGAGAAGGCGAGATCGGTACTTGAATCGGATATCAAGGAGTACGAGAGCAACTTACTCTTGCTAGAACAAACTCATGAAGAGGGTTTCTCTGAGGAGCAAGAGAGGTCCGAACTGACGGCCAGCTTAGCTGAAAAGCGAAGTCACCTTGCAGCTCTACATGTTCCGGCCTTCAACCCTCAACAGTTCGAGGAGTTCTTCACTGAATCTCCTCCTCTGAGTAAATCAGGTTTGGATTGGGCAGGTAAATCCTTCTCTCGGAATTCACCGTTTACATGTTTTGTGTATTTGGTTAATCGAACTCACCTTTCACAGGTTCAAGCGAGCCGGATGGTACTGTCCCACCTGAGGTTCCTGCTGTACCAGTGGTCACCTCGGAAGATGAAGGTGCCGTAGGGAGTGAGCAAGGAACTTCTTCTGAGCAGGCCCCGACCAAGGAATCGGATGAAGCATCCCTGTCTGGAAATGAGCCCGAGGTGGCTGCTAACCCGTAGTGGCTGTGTCCACTTTGAATTGGGGCTTGTCCCATTTATTTGAAAGACTTAACTTTAATGTTTAGATTTTTTTTCTCGCCTATGTAGGCTTTATTATTATTTTTTTTCTGAACAAGATATTGGCCTGAGGAGGCTTTTAAACCTTTTCAATTTCTCACCCCTTGAGGGTTTGGTTAAAACATTGTGCGGGTTTGCAAAGTCCGCTTTTTAACACTTTTTGGCCATGTGGTTATGTTTTCGAGATTTTAAGGCTGATCAGACCTTTCTCTTAGGGTGCGAGAACTGAGCTCGGCTTAAGCGAGTTCTCCACTTCGGGTTTAGTCAACTCAGTAAATTTGTTGGGTTTGGGCCTCAAAACTTTTGGTACTTAATGAACTATTTGCCTTTTAATGCGCTGGTTGCTTTTTCCTTTCCCAATCCCTGGAAAATAGGAAAAATCACACGTCTTTAAGGCAATAACTGCTTTTCACAATTTCCAAAAACGGTTTAACCCACTCGGGCACGCCATCATTATTGGACTTATGGTTCCTAGAACAAACCCTAAATCATTATAAATAATGGCTTTTCTGCCTCTGAACTTTCTTCAAGGAACTTCAGAATTCATTCGATAAACACCACAACAATGGAAAATGAAAAAGCAGCCCCCATCGAACCCGGCAGCCCACTTTTCCTATCCGGTGATGGTTTCGAGCCAGCCGGTGTTCTCTTTCCTCATGCCGTGTTCCACTTTCCTTCGAAGGAAAAGAAGGAGGCTTGCGATTTCATAGACAAGGTTAGTATCCGTATTTCTGGATTGAACTTTTCTCCCCTCCTTTTTAATTTACTTGTTTCTGCGGCAGGTCGTCGACAAACATCGCCATTTGTGCGATGAACGGCAGCGGCTGGGGCTTAAAAGGCAAGTACTCGAAGCTCGTATCGCTCGAGTGGAAGGGAAAGTGAGGGCTTTGGAAAGCGATCATTTCCAATGGGAGTAGAGGAACTTTGATTCCATCGCAGAGATCCCGAAGATGCTCCGGATGTACCTCCGAGCTAAAGGTCAAGTCCCGGGGCCCGTGAATGCCCTGGTCGAAATCGCTTCATCCAGCAGCGAAGAGGAGGATGAAGAGGAGGACAACACTCGCCAGAAACGCGTCCGGAACGAACCCGAGGTGGATGATAAGAAAAAGGCGTCCAGGTACCAAACCGGCGATGAAGGAGTCTGTTCCTAAGCCTCTTCCATAAATGTTCCCTAATCCTGCTTTTCTTTTCTTTTTTTTTTAAAAAAACTTTTAAACTCATGATGGGCTCCGGTCCTTTTATTTATGGAAACTTTGAGTACTTTCCTTTTTCTCGAAATATTCCCGGAGATACGTCTTTAAGTGCAGGATTCTTCAAGAGGCTTAAATCTCTCCACGAATCGCTCCATTCCAGGATGGAAAACGCAGCTTACTAGGGACGTGATGTCCCTATAAATTGAGGCTTCAATTTCTCTTTATTCCTCACCATTCTTTTTTCTTTTTGCAGGTATGGAATTCAACCTCCGATGTTCAGAGTCCATGCCTGATTTCTCCAGGGTTAGAATGATGGACGGAGACGCAACCGGTAAGCAGCCTTCTTCATCCCGCGGCGTTTTTAGGTCTCAGATCCAAACTCCGTGCGCTTTGATCAAGGACCTCCCAGACAGAGACCAAGAAATTGCGATGGCATTTATCAAAGCGCTTGCGATTCAACACAAGAAGTTAACGCTGGAACGGAAGAAACTTCGAAAAAAGATTCATCGAATGCAATGCAGGGTTACTGTGATATCGCGAGATCTTCACATCCTCAGCTCTCACCCCGGAGAATGGATCGAGCTTGGAATCTTCGAATTCGCTCGCATTCCGGATTGTATGATGCCGATTCTCAACCTTGCTGGTCAAGGAGTTCAGGTGTTCTGTTCATCGAGAAGAGTCTCCTAATTCGGGATGCGGGCGTGACGACGCTTAGTCTTATTTGCTTTATTGTTACTTTATTTCCAGTGCTTGTTTGTTCGCATAGTCGAACTTTTTCCTTTAAATGAATAAAAACAAATTTTTATTAATAGTTGAACTCGTTTCCGAGCTGCCTACGTACCCATTCCGGGATCAAGCCACACCGTAGTTCATGTACATAAAAAATGCGTGTATCTTAAACATAAAATTTCTTTAGATTGATCACATTCCAGGGTCGCTTGACTGGCCTGTCTTCTAAGTCTTTCAACCTATAAACACCATTCCGAACCACTTCTGTAACAATGTAAGGCCCTTCCTAATTAATGCCGAGTTTGCCCGCACCATCTTCTTTTTTATTTTCAAAGACTCGCCTTAGCACATAATCTCCTACAAAGAAAGGCCTACTCTTGATTTTAGAGTTGTAGTATCGAGCTGCTGCCTGCTGGTAATTTTGAATCCGAATTAAGGCTTGATCCCGCCTTTCATTAATGGTATCTAGCGAGTCATCAAGCATCGCTGTGTTCTCTTCTTCATCCAATGGTGCTTCTGCTCGGCGAAGTCCGGGTACATTAAGCTCGGCTGGTACCACCGCCTCCATACCATAAACCAGAGAGAACGGAGTTTCCCTAGTAGACCGCCTAGGAGTTGTGCGATAGGCCCACAAGACGGGTTGTAGTTCATCATACCAACCTCCTTTTAGGTGATTCAGGCGTTCTTTGAGATAGCTAAGAATCGTCTTGTTCGCGGCCTCGGCTTGGCCGTTTTCTTGCGGATATCGTGGAGTAGAGTAACTGACTTTGATTCTCCAGTCCGAACAAAAAGCTTCGAACTCATGCAAAATGAACTGTGGTCCATTATCAGTAACTATCTCATATGGAACCCCATGTCGACATATGACATTTTTCCAAAGGAATGTATTAACCGCCGAATCTTTGATGCTAACATATGCTTCAGCTTCAATCCATTTTGAAAAGTAGTCCGTCAAGACCAAAAGGTATTATACTCCTCGAGTTGATCTATGCAATGGTCCAATGATGTCCATTGACCATCTCATAAACGGATATGGGGCGGAGATGGAAGAGAATAATTCCGAAGGTTGATGGATCAATGGTGCATGAAGTTGACAGCGCTTACATCTTTGGGCATATTTGACACAATCCGTGATCATAGTGGGCCAGAAATACCCCATTCTTTTAATCTTAAAAGCCATAGCTCTTCCTGACGAATGACTCCCGCACAACCCGTCGTGTACTTCGCTCATGACAATTTCAACTTTGGGCCCAAAAATGCATAGTAGGTAAGGGTCGCTGACTCCTCGCTTATACAATGCATCTTTTATCAAACAAAATTTCGCGCTAACGACTCTCATTTTTCTGGCTTACCATTTATTTTTTGGGAGTTTGCCCGTCAAAATGTAGTGCTTTATTGGCTCCCTCCAGTCAGTCCCCCAGTCTTTAGCCGGAATTTGGCCGTTTTCATGAAATATTCGCGGTTATGGTTCGGGATGCTCGTTTGGTTCAAGAGTGTTCTCTTCGGTGGATGGACCAGTCTCTGTAACTGTTTCCGGAATTGCGCCCTCCGATAGAATAACAGGCTCCTCGCTATTGCTTTCCTTGGATATGTTAGGCTCAGACACATTTGACCCTCTTGATTTTCTCCGTTTGACGGGTGGCAGCTCGATCTCAGGTTCACCACGGTCACTCGCCGCTGCTCGAGATCTTGTAATGACGAGAGTTTCTTTGTCTTCTTTAATGCTTCGTTCCGAGATGCATTCTACCGGAATGATTCTTTTTAACACAGGATCTGACGTCGATGCTAACGCAGCGAGTGCATCTGCTGTTGTATTTTCTCCTCGAGGTATACGAATTAGCTCGAATTTCTTGAAGTTTTTTTATAGATCCTTTACAACTCCGAGATATGCTTCCATTCTTGCATCTTTAGCCTCATAGTCTCCACTGAACTGGTTAACTACTAGTTGCGAATCACAATAAGCAACTATTTCCTCAGTTCCAACTCCTTGTGCCAAACGAATTCCGGCAATTAAGGCTTCATATTCTGCCTCATTGTTGGAGGCTTTAAACAATAATCGGAAAGATTGTTCCAGAATCTCCGATGTGGGAGATTCCATCTTGATGCCCACTCCGGATCCTTGTTTTGATGAAGATCCGTCCACGTGCAACTTCCAAGTTTGATTCTTCGGTTGCCCTAGCACGCCAGGCGTTGGTAGTTCGACTAGGAAATCTGCTAAAACCTGGGCCTTCATGCTGACCCGGCTTTTGTATTCTATATCGTACTCGCTCAACTCTATCGCCAACTTCGCTAACCGTCCGGACTGACTTGGACTATGAAGTATCGTTCGAAGTGGCTGGTTAGTTAATACTTCGATTGGATGGGACTGAAAATATGGGCGCAGCTTTCGGGCCGAAGTCACTACCGCGAGTGCGAGTTTCTCCATCATTGTGTATCTGGTTTCTGGATCTGTCATTGACTTACTTATGTAGTAAATCGGCCTTTGCTCTCCGCGGTCCTCCCGAACTAAGACTCCACTAACCGCGTGGTTCGAAACCGATATATACAAATAAAGCTTTTCATCCATCTCGGGCTTAGACAATACAGGTGGAGTAGTTAAGTATGCCTTAAGTTTCCCAAAGGCTTCTTCACACTTTTCATCCCAAAGGAATCCTTTGTTTCCTTTTAGAATTTGATAAAAAGGTAAAGATTTGTCCGTTGATCTCGAAATAAAACGGTTCAAAGCCGCAATCCGCCCGGTCAACCGCTGTACTTCCTTAAAGTTTTTCGGAGATGGCATGTTTAGAAAAGCATTGATTTGATTTGGATTGGCTTCAATTCCCCTTTTCGTCACAATATAGCCAAGAAACTCCCCGGATGGGACTCCGAACGTGCACTTCGCCGGGTTTAGTGATAGTAAGATTTTCACTAAGATCAATTATCCTTAAATCACTATCATGTCATTGCAGTATTTAAGGTGTCAATCCAAATGGGTGTGATGCTAGCAATCAAGATGCAATCAGATTTCACAGAGTCAAGCCAAGCAATAACAGGTTTTGATGTTGTTAACAGTTCCAGTGATCATGCAGAAAACAATAATTCTAACAGAAACAGATAACACACTCGATCACACAGCTTGATGCCAAGCACTGGATGTGGTCGAGTGCCAGGTCGAGTACCAAACAAAAAACTGCAACAAATGTACTCGACTGCACAGTCCGTTTCCAAACCGCTGGGTGTGGTCGAGTACTTCAAGTGAAATAAGTAAAAAATGCAAAAACTAAGCAACAAGTAACGAGATCAAGCAATCAATAGCGATGTGAACAAAGAAATCAATTGGAAGAGAAATTTCCGAGGATGGGGTAATCGAGTAGTGAAGTCTCCTTAATCTAACAGGTGGTTAACATGCTCAACAAACTATCCCTAGACAACAAGTTCAATAGCCAAATCAAAGTGCTACCGCAACAGAGATCCTCAAGCAAAGCTAGTCCCAGACTCAATCACCATTGACGAGAGCTAACCTAACAGGCATTACGAAACAACAAGTCTAAGCCAAAACGCTCCCTGTAACCAATACCTTGGTACAGAGCCACGAATCTCTGGAATTAGTGGTTCAGACATTTCATCGAACACCTTTTGGGTGCGGAAATGTCTGGGCTCAGATTCCAGTTGATCAGAAAGCAATCAGCATTAAGAACAACTAATCCAGAAGGGATCTACCAATCAAACTCAACCACCTAGCAGATCAAGGATTCTAAACTACTCTAACCCATCCTCAAGAACCCTAATCACTACTCAAAACTCATGAACATGAACATAAACCCAGAAATGCATAAAAACTTCATACTAGCAAGATCTCAACAAGATGAACAACTTTGTAGAAGAAATCAAAAGCAAATACTCAATAGATTAAGAGAAATCTGGATTACAAATATGAAGAAAGCACTAATTGTTCTGCAGAAAAAGACTTAGTCTCAAAATTATGAGAAACAACCTATTTATAGCAAATACTAGGAAACCCTAAATCACAAGACGACAAAGTATTAAGGCGGTTTACGGAGACATTCGGCTTCGTGCAATCGAGTGAAGAAGTCGAG
Organism: Arabidopsis lyrata subsp. lyrata; assembly: GCF_000004255.2. Lineage (NCBI taxonomy): Eukaryota > Viridiplantae > Streptophyta > Magnoliopsida > Brassicales > Brassicaceae > Arabidopsis > Arabidopsis lyrata. The sequence goes on along the minus strand of NW_003302548.1, from coordinate 11,023,660 downwards.
CAAAGCTGGCTCCTTTGCGGTTTCTTGATCTGGTCGTGTTGCAATCGAGTACCTAGGTCGAGTGGTAAGTCGAGTAATGCTTCATCCTCTTCTCTTCCTTATGCTCAGTGTCTGGTTGAGTTGGGATCTGAGAAGACTTTGAAGCTTGTGATTAAGTGGCTGTGGGGGGGTGGAGATCGAGCATCCAGTCGAGTGGCTGAAGAAGATGGTGCTCGACCACGAGGTCGAGTGGTAGGTCGAGTTGGTGAAGGAGAGGGTACTCGATCACGAGGTCGAGTGGTCAGTCGAGTGGTCATCTGAAGACAAGGTCGAGTGGTGATCTGAAGAGTCTGCTGGTGATGCTCGACTGCGCAATCCACTTGGTGATGAGGAGATGTGGTCGAGTGATCTTGAGAGGCTGGCTGCTGAGAGTGCTCGACTGTGCAGGTCGAGTGATACTGTTGGTTTTGCTCTGCTTCTCCCAATCTGCTCGCCAACAGCTCCAAATCACCTGAAAACACTCAAATATGCAACATGCATGCAAAACTATCCTAATCATGCAAAGTGATGAAAAATGATGAAGAATGGTATGAAACAATGACGAAATGATGATAAAGTGATGCTAAATGGATGCTCAAAACAAGTAAAATATAGACATATCAACTCCCCCAAACTTAGTCTTTGCTTGCCCTCAAGCAAACAATTAAGAACAAGCTGGAGGAGAGGTTTGAAAGCGGGGACTCAGAACCAAAGCATGCAGACAAAGCAAATGAACTCAATGTCCAAGTTAGTAATTGTGGAATTCTTAGAGACCAAACTCTACTTAAAAACTTTAGCCATATTCATCACAAGACAACCTAACATTTGTTCCAATCTACACACACCTTCAGATCATCAATTCCCTTTAACATTGATTAAGCTCAAACCATGAATCAAGCAAAACATTGTTGAGGAACTCATTTGGTTTAAAGGACAGGGCTGAGAAACAAAGATGGTTCCTCTGTAAATGGTTCAGACTTTTTCACAGTAACAGGGAACTCTCATGAATGGACAGAGCTTTAGTAGAATGCTAAAGGTTAGAACCAACCTATGCATACAAGAACAGACCCCATCTACCCAAATAACCATAAGCATATCAAACTCCATAGATGGTCCTATCTCTAAACCCCAGAAATGATCCTAATTCTACCCTTTGCACTCAAGGCATGTTTCAATAATCTCTTGGATCAACCCATTCTTTTTTTTTTTTTTTTTTTTTTTTTTTGTTCTGTTCTAAGGAGAGGTTTTCTTTTAGACTTTCTAGCGGATTGGGACTTTCTTTAACAACTAAGGCTCTTCTTCTCATCTCATGACTTAAGACAACTCTAGGCTTTTGCCTTTCTTTTTACTTTGCACAGAGCCTAAATTCTTTTATTTTCAAGCTTCCCAAATCCTTTACTAAACTAACAAGATACTCTTTTCTGTTTCACTTCCATCTCCTAAAAACTATAACACTTGTCTTTCTTTCTCATTTTCTTTCCAAACACATTCCAAAACCCAAAGTAAAACTCCCACCTAGTCCTATCTAGCCTAAAAAGCGTGGACTAGAACTACATGGGATACCATTCTTGTCGGTTCATACCTAACACTTTCTACCAAGCTCAATCCGGAAATAGGCCTCACACACACACAAATTTATTCAGGGCTTGAAAGAAAGGTTAGGTTCAGGGTGGGGGAAACTGTTCCAATGATGGGAATCAGCTACTTGGATTAGCAAGAGTGGTAGAAGGTGAAAGAAAATCCAAGTATGTGTATTGGTAGCCACAAGTTCAACAACAATGCAAAGACATGATAATTATAAGTCAAGTTCAGGTTCTAATAGATAGGGAAAAGAATCACATCAAGCATGCTTCAATTAAAACAAGAGAGTCAAGTTGTGAATTCCAAATATGGTGCAGTCTTAATTCAAGTTCTATCACAAGCATTAAACAACTAATAACGAGGGCATTGAATTCATTCAGTAAATGAGCATGCTTACAAGGTTATCTCATCATCATCCCCTATGCAAATGTAACAATCCTATATGAAACTTTCTAGACTCAATCTTAAAATGAAAATGCAACTACATGAACACTCTATTTTTGTGAAATCATTTTCAGAAATTTTTCAAATTTTTAAGGTTTTTTTCAATAACATAGATGAATGCAGACAATATGTACAATGCAAGAAAAATTTGAAAACAAGAACAAAGCAAATACATCAGATAACAAACACTTCCTGAGCCCTCCCCCAAACTTAAATCACACAGTCCTCTGTGTGATCAAACTTGGAAGAGAGTACTCAGGACAAAAACAACACAGAAACAAAATAAACAGAAGATGGTATTTGACAATGGTGAATGGTAGTGCTTACCTCAGTTGAAGTAAGATTGCAGGTGATCATCCTTGTTGCGTTTCAGCTTCTTCTCCATGTGGCTTCTGTTGATCGAGTATAGTGATGATTTTTTTTTTTTTTTTTTTTTTTTTTTTTTTTTGGGCCAAAATCATCATATACTCGACCACAACTCTTCATCAGCATGTGGCCTTGCATGATAGAGTGACATGTTGAAACTTCAAAAATCTTGAGACTAAATCCCCACTGATACTCGATCACACAGCTTCACTTGATCCTTGCCCTTGTGGTCGAGTATTCTATTGCACTCTGAGCCAGAATCCACTTCACTCAGCTGTTGATACTTACTCCTGAAAGCACTACCAAAATAACAAGAAAAAACAAAAATATGTACAGAGATAGACATGGGACTTCCTCCCAAGTGAGCTTGTTTTAAGTCATTAGCTTGACTTCCTTACTCCCTTAAGCATCAAGAGGTTCCTGGAGATGAACTGAGGTCACCTCTGGGAAGATTTGATCTGCTAAGTATTTCTTGAGTCTTTGGCCATTCACTGTGAAATCTCCACTCTTACCAGCTAGAGTGATTGCTCCATAAGGGCGAACTCCAGTAACACAGAAGGGACCAGACCATCTAGACTTGAGCTTGCCTGGAAAGAGTTTCAGGCGAGAATTGAATAGCAGCACTTGATCACCAACTTGGAAGTCCTTGGTGATGATCTTCTTATCATGGAAAAGCTTAGTCCTCTCTTTGTAGATTTTAGAGCTTTCATAAGCTTCCAACCTAACTTCATTGAGATCATTCAGCTGGATCAACCTCTTCTCTCCAGCAGTTTTGATGTCGTAATTCAGAAGCTTCACAGCCCACATAGCCTTGTACTCGAGCTCAACAGGTAAGTGACAGGATTTTCCATAGAGAAGGTTGAAGGGAGTTGTACCAATAGGGGTTTTGAATGCTGTCCTGTAAGCCCATAGTGCATCATCTAGCTTTGCAGACCAGTCTTTCCTTGTAGTCCCAACAGTTTTCTCCAGAATTGCTTTTATCTCCCTGTTGGAGATCTCAACCTGACCACTTGTCTGTGGATGATAAGGAGTGGCTACCTTATGCTTCACTCCGTGTTTCTTCAATAAGTTCTCAAAGACTTTGTTGATGAAGTGTGTACCTCCATCACTGATGACGACCCTTGGTATACCAAATCTAGGGAAAATTATGGTTTTAAACATCTTCAGAACCACCCTTGAGTCATTTGTCGGACTTGCAATGGCCTCAACCCACTTGGACACGTAGTCCACTGCTACCAAGATGTATTTGTTCCCATAGGAAGAAGGGAACGGCCCCATAAAGTCGATTCCCCAGACGTCAAAGATTTCTACCTCTAGTATAGGATTTTGTGGCATTTCATTTCTTCTGCTGATGTTTCCCTTCCTTTGGCATGAGTCACATCTTGATATGAACTGCTGGGCGTCTTTGAACATGGTTGGCCACCAGAAGCCTGCTTGCAGTACCTTAGATACTGTCTTAAAAGTCGCAAAGTGACCACCATATGTTGAACCATGGCAGTGAAGCAAGATGTCTTCCACTTCCTCTTCTGAGATACATCTTCTGTAAATTTTGTCTTTACAGAGAGTGTAAAGATATGGCTCATCCCAGTAGTAGTGGTTGATATCTCTGAAAAACTTCTTCTTTTCATAACTGGTCAGGTTGGGAGGCTCTACTCCGTAGGCCAAGTAATTGACATGATCAGCATACCATGGAGATTTTCCTTCAACAGCATTCAGTTGGTGAAACTCATTCCCACTGTAATTCTTTCCAAAGAATTCTGTAACCATGAGTTGCTCCTCTGGCATCGAATCATCAATAGGAACTTCATCATCGATCCTCATCCTTGATAAGTGATCAGCTACACCGTTTTCTATACCTTTCTTGTCAACTATTTCCATGTCAAACTCTTGCAGAAGTAGTATCCATCTCAATAGTCTTGGCTTAGTGTCCTTCTTTGCATAAATGTGTCTCAAGGCTGCATGATCTGTGTAGACTATGACTTTAGAACCCACCAAGTAGCTTCTAAATTTTTCAAACGCAAAAACAACTGCCAATAACTCCTTCTCTGTTGTGGCATACTTCACCTGAGCATCATCCATTGTTCTACTTGCGTAATAGATGACATGGAGCTTCTTGTCAATCTTTTGTCCCAAGACTGCTCCTACAGCGTAATCTGAGGCGTCACACATGATTTTGAATGGATAGTCCCAGTTTGGAGCTTGGACTATTGGAGCTGAAATCAGAGCTTCCTTGATGAGTTGAAAAGCTTTCAGGCATTCCTCATCAAAATCAAACTCTGTTTCCTTACACAGCAGCCTTGTCATTGGTCTTGCCAGCTTAGAGAAATCTTTGATAAACCTTCTATAAAACCCAGCATGTCCCAGAAAACTTCTCACATCTTTGACACTCCTTGGTGGTTGCAACTGCACCATAACCTCAATCTTTGCTCTGTCAACTTCTATACCCTTCTCTGAAATCTTATGCCCCAATACAATGCCTTCTTTGACCATGAAATGGCATTTTTCCCAGTTGAGTACCAAGTTCGTCTCTTCACACCTAGAAAGTACTCTGCACAAGTTTGACAAACAAGAGGAGAAGGAGGAGCCATACACGGAAAAGTCATCCATGAATACCTCAACCATCTCCTCAATTAAATCCGAGAAGATAGAAGTCATGCACCGCTGAAATGTAGCTGGTGCATTACAGAGACCAAAAGGCATTCTTTTATATGCAAAAGTTCCATATGGACATGTGAATGTAGTTTTCTCTTGATCATTAGGGTGAATTGGTATTTGAAAGAAACCACTATAACCATCAAGAAAGCAGTAATATGGGTGATTAGCCAACCTTTCTAGCATTTGATCAATGAATGGAAGTGGAAAATGATCTTTCCTAGATGCAGAATTCAACTTCCTATAGTCAATGCACATTCTATGTCCAGTTATAGTTCTAGTGGGTATTAGCTCATCTTTATCATTTTTTACAACAGTCATACCTCCTTTCTTTGGAACGCAATGAACTGGAGATACCCAAGTGCTATCGGAAATAGGGTAAATTACACCTGCTTCCAATAGTTTAAGTATCTCCTTCTTTACAACTTCTTTTAAATTAGGATTCAACCTTCTTTGGGGTTCAATGCTCGAATAAGATTCATTTTCAAGATGAATGCGATGTGTGCATAAACTAGGTGAAATGCCCTTTATATCATCAAGTGAATAACCAATGGCTCTTCTATACTTTTTCAGTTCAGTTAACAGAAGATGCACTTGTTCATCAGTTAATGCATCATTCACAATGACAGGATATGTAGAGTTGTTACCTAGAAATGCATACCTGAGTCCTTTGGGAAGCGGCTTAAGTTCAACTTTTGGTGCCTTGAGTTCAGACCAGTCATCTGATGTTGGAATGATCAGCTCCGCAGGGATGTCAACTGTAGTGGTCGAGTGTTCAGTCGAGTGAGTCCTCGAGTGAGCAGGTTGAGCCTGAGTTGAGTCCTCGTCATTCACTGCCATTACCTCTGTTGCTGACCCATTCAATTCCTCAAAGGATTCTGACTCTTCTACTGCTTTGTGTGAGTCCAACAGCTTCTGGTAACCCAAAGTTTCTAAATGCAGAAACCCTTCTTCACCATTCTTGGTCAAAGCACTCTTAAGGTGATCTTCTTCTGCTAGTTCCTCTAGTAACTCATCAGCTAACTGATCCATTTCTTCAATCCAAAAGAGTTGCCCTTCTATAGTTGGCTTCTTCATTGCATCCTTTATATCAAAGGTCATTTTAAGGTCTTTACCAAGGTTCAAATCGATCTTCCCCTTCTTGACATCAATGATAGCTCCAGCAGTCGCCAAGAAAGGTCTTCCCAGAATCAGAGGGTCCTTTGGTTCTTCATCCATTTCAAGCACTACAAAATCAGTAGGTATCTCTACGACTCCGATCTTGATTGGTAAGTCTTCAAGCAGGCCATGAGGTATTCTGATGGATCTGTCTGCTAGAATCAGAGAGATATTGCAAGCTTTGTATTTGCTGAAACCAAGTCTTTTCGCAACTGAGAGAGGCATGAGGCTCACTGATGCGCCTAGATCGCAGAGGCATCTGTTGAATGATAAAGGACCTAATGAACACGGTAGAGTGAATGAGCCAGGATCACCAAGCTTCTTTGGAATGATCTTCTTCTGAATAATAGCACTGCATTCATGACTCAATACTACCATTCCTTGCACTTCTTGAATTCTTTCCATGATCAGGTCTTTCAAAAACTTGTGGGAATCCGGAATAAGCGCGAGAGCATCAACAAGAGGTATTCTTAATTCAACTTCTTTGATGTTCTTGGCAAACATAGCTCTATACTTTTCTGCCAATGCTTTCTTGTGTCGTCCAGGGAATGGAAGTGGGGGTTTGTAAGGAGGAGGAACAAAAACCTTCTTCTTGTTTTTAGCAGCAACTGGTTGAAGAGCAGTGGGTGATGTTACTGGAATTGGTGATCGAGTAACATGGTCGAGTGGAGGGTCGAGTACTTCTGTTGGCTTGTCAACTTGATCTTCATTGAGATTGAAATCCTCCCCATCTTGGTCTGCACTGTCCTCAGTGGCTGGCTTAGGTCCCTCTCTGGTTGGAAGTTCTTTACCACTGCGCAGGGTGATAGCATGAGCCTGAGCATAGTCTTTTGGATTCTGAATCGCTTTGCCTGGAAGTTGGCCAGTAGGTTTTGGAGCAGAAGTTGATGCAGATTGTCCTTCCAAGTATCGGACTTTAGAATTCAATGCCTCCACTTTGACATTCAAGTCATTGTAGCTACAGTCCAGCTTATTGTGTAATTCAGAAATCTTCTTAGCAATCTCCATGGAGCCAGATGCTTGTCCTTGGAGAAGCTGTTGTAGCATTTGCTTCATGTCAGAATCAGGGGCAGCATGACCTTGGTGTTGCTGAGCTGCAAACCCAGGTGGTGGTTGCTGCTGGTAGTTCCCCTGAAATTGTTGCTTGGGAGCAAAACCTTGGTTGTAGGGAACAAAAGGTTTATTCTGACCCGGCTGTTGTTGTGGAGGATACACTTGATCCTGTGGATTAGCAACGTTGGTGCTGCGGTAAGAAAGGTTGGGGTTATTAGTCTTGAAGTTGTTATACCCTTTGTAGCCGCCTTGATTGTTGATGTAGCTGACCTCTTCTAACTGGTTCCCCTCCCCATCTTGGACTTGATACTGCTCGTCATCAAGTAGAAAGTGCACATTCTTCTGCTGGCCAAGGATAAGCCTATCCAGTTTCTCATTAAGAGCTTTCATCTCTTTACTATGCTTTGCATCCGATTCTCCAATACCTCTGTTGGAGCGATCAAAATCCTCGTTATAATTACCATCGGATTGAGCTAAGTTCTCAATTAATTCCCAGCCGTCTTCAACATCCTTATTCAAGAAATTCCCATTAGAAGCAGTATCCAGCAACATTCTGATCTTGGGCAAAACTCCCCTGTAAAGTGTGCTTAGTAGAGAAGCCTTCTTGAAACCATGGTGTGGACACTGTATAGTGTAGCCTTTGAATCTCTCCCAGGCTTCACAAATGGATTCAGACTGTTTTTGGGTAAAACTGGAGATTTCATTCCTAAGCCTTGTAGTTCTTGAATTTGAGAAGAACTTTGTTAAGAAGGCCTTCTTGCAATCGTCCCAAGATGTGATGGAGCCAGTGTGGATGTCGGATTTACACACTCAAGTATTTTGTTAAGTGGGAAAGATTATTCTTGAGGGACAAAAATGAATACGTAAGAACTTGTAAATTTGATACTAGAATTGCTATATTATTTCTCTCTTGAGAGGAAGATCCCCTTTACATGGCCATTGGCCTCTATATTTATACATAGAGAATTTAACATTAAAATGAATAATTAAGTACAATTATTCCCTCTTAAATGTGTCCGTTTTGATTCTTCGACTTTAATGCTCAACGTTTGAATTTGAGTTGACTCTGATCTTTGTGGGCCTCGCCTTTTTGGCCCAAGTGTCCTTGAACCGACCTATCCGCGTCTTATTTACCGAACTCACATCTCAGTGCAGTCACTTCGGACTCTCGAAGTGGTGACAACCACTTTGACCGTCCCCTCGGTTCATGGGCCCAATGGGCTTCATCTTTATGGGCCACCCGCTTGACTACGTGGCAATCTTTGGTTGGTCGCGTACTTCTGGTGCGGGATCCGACACCAACAATTAGCCCCCCAAGTTCTTCGAAGTGTTTTTTCAATTCGGAGGACTTTAAATACTCAAGTGGCCAAAGATTGCGCTCGAGAATCTTTCTGATTTCCCGCCGAAAATCTCATCACTCCTTTAATTTCGGCACTAGCCATTTTTAACCGAGTGACATCTGTCATCATTATGACCGTATATTGATTAATTACTATTAAAACGGGAAAAACCTTCCCACTTCCCACACGACTTCCAAGGCGGTTTCATCATTAGCTTGAGGTAACTTCTTTTCACCATTACTCTCTTCTTTTACTTTTGTACTTTAATCAAAACCTCTCTCTTCGTTCCTTCACCAAAACCCTTCTTCGCCGGATTTCGAATTTCTCTTTTTTCCCAATGACTTCCGATTCCGATAGACCCGAGTCTCCGTCTTTCGACGAGAGGCGTTCTAGTAACGACGAATGCACCCGCCCTGGTGATATTGCCGGTCCGCACTTTAGGTCCACTTGTACTCTTCAATCCCTCGAGCGATTGAGAGAGCTTTGCCGGATTCCACCGGAAATTATGGCGGAAGCTCAAATAGCTTCCCCCACAGAATCTCCAGAGAACCATCGCGATGGTTACTTCTGTGTGTATGAGATTTATTTCAAGGGTTGCGGGCTGACCTTTCCTCTTCCCGAAGCCCTAATTTTATACCTAGCGGCTCTTGAAATCGCTCTTCCTCAATTAACCCCCAATCTTCTTCGTACTATTCTCGGCATTATAACAATCGCGGCGGAGGCCGGTTACGTTATTGGAGTCGCCGAACTAAATGAGCTTCTAAGCGTGAGAAGCTCATCGAAGAAAACGGGGTATTTCTCAGCATATCCTAACGCCAACAGGAACATCATTTCGCATCTTCCAAACAAGGATGAAAATTGGCATCATCCTTGGTTCTTGATTAAGAAAACTCCCGCTTCGATTGGAAATCTTGCAGATTTCCTCCCTTCGAAGTGGTCGGCGAAACCTGGTAGAGATTAGGTTGCCCGTATCTTTCCCGGTTGTTTCTTTATTTTTATTAACTAACACCGTTGTTTCATTTCGCAGCTTTCATCGCTTCCAATCTCCCATCTGAAGAGTTCATCGAATTCTTCAAAATAATTCTTGAAGGGGAAACCCTTTGGAATTCCTTCACTCTCGAACGATTCATAGAGGCTAACCACAGACTCAGGATGAGTCCGCCCTGGTCATCTTTCACCAAATTCC
>NW_003302548.1:10967108-11013491 GCF_000004255.2 Arabidopsis lyrata subsp. lyrata | reverse complement strand
AAAAAGGGGCCTTCCCACTATAGACCAGTGGACACTCTAATTTATAGACTACTTCGTGAGCAATGGGCGGGTTCAAGACCCGTTCGGGTTCGATCTTGCCAGATTCAACAAATGGCGCCCTGCGATTCGTGAACGTTATCTGCTTCACGCGCATCACTCATCTCGGGTTAGTCCCGCTTTCGTTTATGTAAATTTTTTATTGTATTGCCATTCTGCGAACTGACTCGTCATCCCGGGTTCATACATAACGCCAGGCTCAAAGCGAATTTAACGACATGATCGAACATTACGAAGGGTTGGTCATTGGCCGGGAGAAGGAGATGGACATGTTGACAAAGAAACTTTCCGCCCTTGAGGCCGAACTCAGTTCTTCTGCCGGCTCCAAGCATGAACTGGAGGACAAAGTCGACAATTTAACATCCGAGCTTGCGCAGATAAAGGGGGAGTTGCAGGGTCAGTACGACCAGAACTTCAAACTCCAGGAAGAGTTTTCTGGTATTCAAGGTAGGCTTCAAGAGTCCGAATCAAACGCTGATTCCCTGAACAACCAACTCATCGAGCTCAACGCGAAGTACAAGGCAATTGCCAAATTGCGTGACTCCGAGTTGGCGAGGTCGGCATCAAAAGCCAGAAAAGAGGTCAAGGGACGCGGGATGGAGTTGATCCAAGGGGCCATCCGATTCATGCAGACTGAGAAGGCTAGGTCGGACTTGGAGTCAGACATCAAGGAGCACGAAAGTAACCTGATTCTGCTGGATCAAATCCATGAAGCAGATTTCTCCGAAGAGCAAGAAAGGACCGAGCTGTCGACTAACCTTTCTGAAAAACGGAGTCGCTTGGCAGCTCTTCCCACTTCGGCCTTCAACCCGCTTGACTTCGAGGCATTCTTTACTGAATCACCTCCAATAAGTGAATCGGGTTTAGACTGGGCAGGTAACGCTTGGCTCCTAAGGCTTACCTTTTCTTACCTTGTACCTTTGATTGACTGGAATTATTATTTCCAGGTTCAAGTGAGATGGAGGGCATTGTTCCGCCTGTAGCTCCTGTGGTACCGGAGGTTACTCCGGAGGTTGGTTGTCCCGCGGAGGGTGGTCAGGGAGCTTCATCTGATCATGCACCAGTCAAGGAGGTGAATGAAACTCTGGTTGCTGAGCAGGAGCCCGAGGTGGAGATCGCTCCGTAGTGGCTGTGTCCACTTTAAATTGGGGATTGTCCCTTTTTATTTTAAGACTTAATCTCGAATTTATTTTTGCCTAAGGAGGCTTTATTTTCTTTTGAACAAGATATTTGCCTGAGGAGGCTTTTAAACCTTTCTAGGTTGCGACCCAAGGGGGTTTGGTTAAAATTATATACGGGTTTGCAAAGTCCGTTTTAACCTTTTGTGGCCTTGTGGCAATGCTTTCGAGATTTTTAGGTTGATCAGACCTTTCTCTTTAGAATGCGAGAACTGAGCTCGGCTTAAAGCGAGTTCCCCACTTCGGGTTTAGTCAACTCGGTAAACTTGTCAGGCTAGGGCCTTAGAAACTTTTGCAGTTGATGCGACGGTTGCTTTTTTCCCTTCTTAAAGAGAACGGCTCGTCTTTTAATGTAATAATTGCCTTTTCTTGATTTTCCAAAAATGGTTTAAGCCACTCGGAAACGCTACCATTAATGAATTTATGGTTCCAAAGCAAAACCCTAAATCATTATAAATAAAGGCTTACCTACCTCTAGGCTTTATTAAACATGACTCTAGAGTCCCACTTGAGAAATATTTTGAGAATGGAAAGCGAAACAGTAGCCCCCGTTGATCCCGGCAGCCCACTCTTCCTGTCCGGTGACGGCTTTGAGCCGGCCGGCGTTCTCTTCCCTCATGCCGTCTTTCACTTTCCTTCAAAGGAGAAAAAAGAGGCTTGCGACTTCATTGACAAGGTAAGTATTCGAAGTTTTTTGATTAAAAAAAAAAACTCTTTGTTTCATCTTATTCATTCATCTTTATGCTAGGTCGCCGACAAGCACCGTCGCTTGTGTGAAGAGAGGCAACGGCTAGGCCTCAAAAGGCAGACACTCGAGGCTCGTATTTCTCGGGTGGAGAGGAAGATCAGGGCTTTGGAAAGTGATCCCTTTCAGTGGGAATGGCGGAATTTCGATTCCGTTGCTGAGATTCCGAGGATGCTTCGGATGTACCTCCGTGCTAAGGGGGTTCCGGGTCCTGTGAACGCCCCCGTCTTCGCCGTTCCATCCGACGATGAAGAGGGAGAGGACTTGGAGGAGGAGGCCAGCGACTGCCGGAAACGCCTTCGGGATCGTTCCGAAGTGGATGCCAAAAACAAGGCATCCACTTCGAGGACTAAACCGGTGATGAAGGAGCCTGTTCCTGAGCCTCTCCCATAAATGTTCTCCAATTTCTTCACTTCTCTCTTTTTTTTTTAAACAGAAACTCGTAATGGGCTTCGGCCCTTTTTATTTATGGAAATATTTGCTATTTTCCTTCTTTTCCAAATATTCTTCGAGATACGTCTTTTAATGCAGGATCCGTTCGAGGGCATAAATCTCTCCGCGAATCATTCCATTCCTTGGATAGAATCCGTAGCTTGCTAGGGATATGGGGTTCTTATAAATTATAGGTTCAACTCCTCTTTACTCCTCACCATTTTTTATTTTAGCAGGCATGGAGTTCAATCTACGCTGTTCAGAATCTATGCCCGACTTCTCCAGAATCGGAATGATGAATGAAGATGTTCCAAGTGAGCCCAACAGGCAGCCTCCTCCACTTCGCGGCTTCTTGAGATCTCAAATCCGAGCCCCATGTGCTTTGATCAGGGATCTACCTATCAGAGATCAAGGAACAGCGACGGCATTCATAGAGGCACTTGAACTTCAACACCGGAAGCTTACGTCGGAAAAGAGGAGGCTCCGGAAGAGGATTAGCCGGATGCAACGCAGGCTTACTATGGTGTCAAGGAATCTTCACATCCTTGAATCTCACCCCGGAGAGTGGATTGAGCTTGGAATCTCTGACTTTGCTCGAATTCCGGACTGCATGATGCCAATCCTCGATCTTGCTGGTCAAGGAATTGAAGTGTTCTGCTCGTCAACGAGGATTTCGTAGTTCAAAGTGTACGATGAGGGACACTTCGCCCTCTTTTTTTTTGAATAAATGCTTTATTTCCAATCTCTTGTATGTTCGCATAGCCGAACCTTCTTCCTTTAATAAAGAAATAAAACAAAAATTTTATTAATAGCTGAACCCGTTTTCGAGCTGCCTACGTACCCTTTTCGGGATCAAGCCAAATCGTAGTTCATGTACAAAAATAATGCATATAGCTTTAAACATAAAACTTCTTTAAGTTGATCACATTCCAAGGTCGCTTCACTGGATTGTCTTCTAGGTCTTTCAACCTATAAACACCGTTTCGAACCACTTCGGTAATAATGTAAGGTCCTTCCCAATTAATACCGAGTTTTCCGGCACCTTCTTCTTTTTTGTTGTCAAAGACACGCCTTAATACGAAATCTCCCACGAAGAATGGCCTACTTTTAACCTTTGAATTGTAATACCGGGCTGCTGCCTGTTGGTAATTCTGGATCCGAATTAGAGCTTGATCACGCCTTTCATTTATGGTATCCAGTGAATCGTTAAGCATTGCTGAATTTTCTTCCTCATTTAACGGTGCTTCTGTTCGACGAAGTCCGGGCACGTTGAGTTCAGCTGGTACTACCGCTTCCATGCCATAAACCAAAGAGAATGGAGTTTCTCCTGTAGGTCGCCTAGGGGTTGTACGATAAGCCCACAGGACGGGTTGGAGTTCTTCATACCATCCTCCCTTTAGATGACTTAAGCGTTTCTTGAGATTGCTTAATATCGTCTTGTTCGCGGCTTCGGCTTGACCGTTTCCTTGCGGATATCTTGGAGTAGAATAACTCACTTTAATTCCCCAGTCCGCACAAAAGGCATCAAACTCGTGTGAAATGAATTGCGGTCCATTATCAGTGACTATTTCGTACGGAACTCCATGTCGACATATAATGTTTTTCCAAATAAAAGTCTTCACCGCCGAATCTTTGATACCAACATACGCCTCAGCTTCAATCCATTTCGAAAAGTAGTCCGTGAGGACTAAAAGGTACTGTACACCTCGAGTTGATTTGTGCAATGGTCCAATGATGTCCATTGACCACCTCATAAACGGGTATGGGGCGGAAATGGAGGAGAATAATTCCGACGGTTGATGGATCAATGGTGCATGGAGTTGGCAACGCTTGCATCTTTGGGCGAACTTAACACAATCTGTGATCATAGTGGGCCAAAAGTACCCCATTCTTTTAACTTTAAAAGCCATAGCTCTTCCTGATGAATGACTTCCACATAATCCCTCATGCACTTCGCTCATGACGATTTCGACTTCGGGCCCAAAAATGCATAACAGGTAAGGGTCACTAACACCTCGCCTATATAATGCATCTTTCGATAGGCAAAATTTTGCGCTAACGACTTTCATTTTCCTGGCCTGCCATTTATTCTTTGGGAGCTCGCCTGTCGTGATGTAGTGCTTTATTGGCTCCCTCCAGTCAGCCCCCCAGTCTTTAGCCGGAATTTGGTCAATTTTGTGAAATATTCGTGGCTCTGGTTCGGGATGCTCGTTTGGTTCAAGAATATCTTCCTCGATTAATGGCTCGGTTTCTGACATCGTTTCCGGAACCACTTCTTTAGCTAAGACAACGGATTCCTTGTTAGATGTATTTGATCCTTTTGACTTCCTGCGTTTGTTGGGTGGCGGTTCGATCTCTGGTTCGCCACGGTCGCGTGCCGCTGCTCGAGACCTTGTAACGACGAGGGTTTCCTTGCTGTCTTGAATGCTTCGCTCCGAGATGCACTCTACTGGAATAACTCTCTTTAACTCAGGATCTGATGTTGACGCCAAAGCGGCAAGTGCATCTGCAGTTGTATTCTCTCCCCGAGGTATGCGGATTAACTCGAATTTCGAGAAATTTTTAGATAGATCCTTCACCACTTCGAGGTAAGCTTCCATTCTTGAATCTTTGGCTTCATAGTCTCCATTAAATTGGTTAACTACTAATTGCGAATCGCAATAAGCCAATATTTCCTTAGCTCCAACTCCTTGTGCTAGTCGAAGTCCGGCAATAAGGGCTTCGTATTCTGCCTCGTTGTTGGAGGCATTGAATAACAATCGGAATGATTGTTCTAGAATTTCTGATGTCGGAGATTCCAACCTGATTCCCACTCTGGATCCTTGCTTTGTTGAAGACCCATCTACGTTTAATTTCCAAGTTTGGTTCTCCGGTTGATCTATCGTTCCAGGTATTGGTAGTTCGGTCAGGAAGTCTGCTAAGACCTGAGCCTTCATACTGATCCGGCTTTTAAACTCTATGTCGTACTCGCTTAATTCCACCGCCCATTTCGCCAAACGTCCGGATTGACTTGGACTATGAAGTATTGTTCTGAGTGGTTGGTTAGTTAATACCTCAACCGGATGGGACTGAAAATATGGACGCAGCTTCCGGGCCGAAGTTACCACCGCGAGCGCAAGTTTCTCCATCATTGTGTATCTGGTTTCCGGATCCGTCATTGACTTGCTCACGTAGTAAATTGGTTTCTGCTCCCCACGGTCTTCCCGAACCAAGACTCCACTAACCGCGTGGTTTGAAACTGAAACGTACAAATAGAGTTTTTCATCCACTTCCGGTTTGGACAGTATGGGTGGAGTGGTTAAGTATGTCTTAAGCTGCCCAAAAGCTTCTTCACACTTCTCATCCCAAAGGAATCCTTTGTTCCCTTTTAGAATTTGGTAGAAAGGCAACGACTTATCTGTTGACCTCGAGATAAAACGATTCAAGGCCGCAATCCGCCCAGTCAACCGTTGTACTTCTTTGAAGTTTTTCGGAGATGGCATGTTTAGAAAGGCGTTAATTTGATTTGGATTGGCTTCAATCCCTCTTTCTGTTACGATGTAGCCAAGAAATTCCCCGGATGGGACTCCAAATGTGCACTTCGCCGGGTTCAGCTTCATTTGATATTTATTGAGAATATCAAAACATTCCTCCAAATGCTTAACATGATCTCCTTTCTTCAACGATTTAACCAACATATCATCTATGTAGACTTCCATAGTCTTCCCGAGGTGATTATGAAACATTTTGTTCACCAACCGTTGGTAAGTCGCTCCTGCATTTTTCAAACCAAAAGGCATTACCTTGTAACAGTAGATACCTCTATCTGTGATAAATGACGTCTTTTCTTGATCGTCGGGGTTCATCATTATCTGATTATAACCCGAGAAGGCATCCATGAACGTTAACAGCTCATTTCCAGCGGTGGACTCTACAAGTCGATCTATATGCGGGAGCGGGAAACTATCTTTGGGACATGCCTTATTTAGGTCTGTAAAGTCGATGCAAACCCTATCTTTCCCATTCTTTTTCTTGACAACGACAGTGTTTGCTACCCACTCCGGATATTGCACTTCTCTTATGGACCCTATCTTCAAGAGTTTATCCACTTCGTCGTTTACTATTTTTGCCCGCTCCACTCCAAGCTTTCTTCTTTTTTGTTTCACCGGTTTGAAGCTTGGATCTACGTTTAGTTCATGACAAATTATACTCGGATTTATGCCAGGCATGTCCGCTGCTGACCATGCGAATGATGCTTTGTTTTTCCTTAAGAGTTCGATCAAAGCTTCTTTTATTTGGCCAGTCAAAGTTGCTCCAATTCTAATTTTCCGGTCCGGCTTTTCTTCTTCCAGTACCACTTCGACTACTACATCCTCTTTCTTCTGCCCACTAGGAAATTTTGTTTTTAGTCCTTCTTTTGCAGGCTTCGCTAATTGCTATTGAATCTTCATACGGTGGCTAGCTAAGTAACAAGTCCGTGAAGCTTCTTGATCTCCCCGAATTGTTTCCACCCCATTTGATGTTGGAAATTTGACACATTGATGATATGTAGAGGGGACTGCTTTCATCCGATAAATCCAGGGAGTCCCGAGGATAATGTTGTAAGCAGCGGGCTTATCGAAGACAACGAAGTCCACGATCTTCGATACCTTCTTGGCAAGGACCGGTAGCTTGATTGTTCCGAGAGACATGGCTGACTCGCTTGTGAATGCAACTAACGGAGATGGGGGTCCTACTATGTCTCCTCGGCTGATTCCCATTTTTTCTAGAGTACTTAAAAAGATCAAGTCGACCGAACTGCCTGTATCTATAAGGATCCTTGATACTTCGAAGTTTGCGACGTCAAGAGTAATGACTAAAGCATCGTCATGCGGTCTTTCGAGATGCCGCGTTTCTTCTTCGTTAAATGATATTGAAGCACCTTGAAAATCAATTTCTTCACTCAAGCTTGCTTTGAGTAAGACATTTCGTCTATGTTTTTTGATGGAACTTATTGAATCTCCGCAAAATCTGGAACCTCCTAGAATCACATTGATCCTCCCCTTCGAACTTCTTGGTTCTTCCTCGTTGGATAACCTTGGTCTTTTGGAGTCTTGATCTTTGGAGTTTTCCTTTGCTTCGTGGTATTCCTTCACAAAATCTTTTATATCGAATTTGGAAAGATCACCACTAGCCCAAAGCTCTGCGAGGTGCTTTTTAAGAACGCTGCAATCCTTGGTTAAATGTCCGGTTACTTTATGAATGTCGCAATATAGACTTTCATCACGGACCCAAGTGTTTGATCTTCCTTTCCCTTGGAATTGCTTCCCGACAGAATTGTTGAAGGGTTGCGACCCAAACTTCCTTGGTCCTTTGCTCTCTCTAGGCTCGAACTTCTTGGTGGGGACGGTGACTGCCGGCTTTTCTTGTTTATTCCGTTTGGCAAAACTTTCTTTTTCGTCTTCTACCTCCATCCAATTGTTCGCACGGAAGAGTGCATCCTGAATTGTATCTGGTTTATGAAGTATTAAGTCTTCTTTAAACCTTGAATCATGTCGCAATCCTTTTCGTAGGGCAGATAAAGCTGATTGCTGTGAGATTCTTGGGAGTTTTGATAGCACCCCTTTGAATTTGGTGATGAAAACTCGAAGTGACTCATTAGATCCTTGCGTTAAGTTCCAAAGATCAGCATCCGAAACGCTTTTATCCATAAGGATAGAGTATTGCTTTAAGAACACGGCTGACAGTTCGTCGAAATTGCTGATCGAACCCGGCTCTAATTGGGTGAACCACATTAGAGCTTGGCCACACAGATTCTCCGAAAACAGCTTGCAATAGCCTGCGTCCTCATCAGCTTCATCCAACTCGACTCTTCCTGCAGCGATCAGAAAGGCTGCAAGATAGCTTTTTGGATCCTCCAATCCGCTGTAAGGGTCCAACTTGAGCTTCCGGGAATCTTTGATCCTCAAACTTGCAATTCGCGGGATAAAAGGGGTTCGCCTTGCTTCTTCAATGACTCGATTGATGTCTGGCTCCGAACTTGTAGCCTGATGAAATTTTGATTTCATTTCTTTTAATTCCTGGCTAACCTTCCTCATGGTCTCGAACTGGTCGAGGTTCTCCTGCTCATACTGAGCTGCAAGTTGTTCTTCATCTCCGAGCTGCGTCTCTTCCTCCAACGTCTGAGCTACATTATTAGTAGCACCGGGGGTTGTTTGTCCGCTGGTTTCATTTCGTGCAGCGGAACTTGGCGAGTTGAATATCCCTCTTCGGGTCCCCACCGGGTTTCCTGCACTTAAAGAGCGAACACGAGTTTGTATATTATTGACGTTTTGGCTAAGAGATACCTGGGATGTTTGCAACGTATCGACGGCCTTCTCCACATCTGAGAACTTTTGTGATATGTCCGACATGGTTTGCTGCATAGCTTTGAGGGTTTCGGCCAATGATGTTTCAACGGCGTCTCCTCCGGACATTGTCGCTTATCTCGGAAATGTAGAAAAGAAGAAATCTGACCACTCAAGAATCCTGATGTCCCCACAGACGGCGCCAAAATGTGGATGTCGGATTTACACACTCAAGTATTTTGTTAAGTGGGAAAGATTATTCTTGAGGGACAAAAATGAATACGTAAGAACTTGTAAATTTGATACTAGAATTGCTATATTATTTCTCTCTTGAGAGGAAGATCCCCTTTACATGGCCATTGGCCTCTATATTTATACATAGAGAATTTAACATTAAAATGAATAATTAAGTACAATTATTCCCTCTTAAATGTGTCCGTTTTGATTCTTCGACTTTAATGCTCAACGTTTGAATTTGAGTTGACTCTGATCTTTGTGGGCCTCGCCTTTTTGGCCCAAGTGTCCTTGAACCGACCTATCCGCGTCTTATTTACCGAACTCACATCTCAGTGCAGTCACTTCGGACTCTCGAAGTGGTGACAACCACTTTGACCGTCCCCTCGGTTCATGGGCCCAATGGGCTTCATCTTTATGGGCCACCCGCTTGACTACGTGGCAATCTTTGGTTGGTCGCGTACTTCTGGTGCGGGATCCGACACCAACAGCCAGCAGGTAATGTCTTTTCCCATTGGTGTGCTTTGTCTCCCAGTGAGAAGGGAAACAGGCGCAGCTTGAAACTGTCCTCACTAACACCGTTTATCTTGGTTAGGCTGCAGAGCCTGTCGAAGTTATCCAAGTGGTCTAAGGGATCTTCCAGAGGCAGACCATGGAACTTGTTTCCTTGAATCATCGAGATGAGACCACTTTTAATCTCGAAGTTGTTGTTTTGGACAGCAGGAGGCACAATTCCTTGCCTCTGATGGTGGTTTCTTGGTGCATCTCCAGCACCAATGTTTGCAGGCAGATTGTTGACA
Organism: Arabidopsis lyrata subsp. lyrata; assembly: GCF_000004255.2. NCBI lineage: Eukaryota > Viridiplantae > Streptophyta > Magnoliopsida > Brassicales > Brassicaceae > Arabidopsis > Arabidopsis lyrata. The sequence continues at coordinate 11,003,740 of NW_003302548.1, read as the reverse complement.
TCTTGTTCATCAGCCATTCTGAAAGGATGGTTGTGTTCAAGGTCTGTAGTGTCTCTCCTTTCCCTTAGTTCTCTGTCAATACGGTCAATGTTATCGTTGAAAAGGAGGTTCTGGTTGCCTTTTGATCGAGTTTGCATACAGCAGGGTTGTACCTAGATCAAGAAGACAACAAGAAAAACAAAAAGTTAGTAACCTAAGTGAAAATTGAAATAGAACTTGATCTAAGCAAGTCTGAAATCTCAAATGTAACAAACAAACACCCAAATGGCAACGGCGCCAAATTGATAGTAAGATTTTCACTAAGATCAATTATCCTTAAATCACTATCATGTCATTGCAGTATTTAAGGTGTCAATCCAAATGGGTGTGATGCTAGCAATCAAGATGCAATCAGATTTCACAGAGTCAAGCCAAGCAATAACAGGTTTTGATGTTGTTAACAGTTCCAGTGATCATGCAGAAAACAATAATTCTAACAGAAACAGATAACACACTCGATCACACAGCTTGATGCCAAGCACTGGATGTGGTCGAGTGCCAGGTCGAGTACCAAACAAAAAACTGCAACAAATGTACTCGACTGCACAGTCCGTTTCCAAACCGCTGGGTGTGGTCGAGTACTTCAAGTGAAATAAGTAAAAAATGCAAAAACTAAGCAACAAGTAACGAGATCAAGCAATCAATAGCGATGTGAACAAAGAAATCAATTGGAAGAGAAATTCCCGAGGATGGGGTAATCGAGTAGTGAAGTCTCCTTAATCTAACAGGTGGTTAACATGCTCAACAAACTATCCCTAGACAACAAGTTCAATAGCCAAATCAAAGTGCTACCGCAACAGAGATCCTCAAGCAAAGCTAGTCCCAGACTCAATCACCATTGACGAGAGCTAACCTAACAGGCATTACGAAACAACAAGTCTAAGCCAAAACGCTCCCTGTAACCAATACCTTGGTACAGAGCCACGAATCTCTGGAATTAGTGGTTCAGACATTTCATCGAACACCTTTTGGGTGCGGAAATGTCTGGGCTCAGATTCCAGTTGATCAGAAAGCAATCAGCATTAAGAACAACTAATCCAGAAGGGATCTACCAATCAAACTCAACCACCTAGCAGATCAAGGATTCTAAACTACTCTAACCCATCCTCAAGAACCCTAATCACTACTCAAAACTCATGAACATGAACATAAACCCAGAAATGCATAAAAACTTCATACTAGCAAGATCTCAACAAGATGAACAACTTTGTAGAAGAAATCAAAAGCAAATACTCAATAGATTAAGAGAAATCTGGATTACAAATATGAAGAAAGCACTAATTGTTCTGCAGAAAAAGACTTAGTCTCAAAATTATGAGAAACAACCTATTTATAGCAAATACTAGGAAACCCTAAATCACAAGACGACAAAGTATTAAGGCGGTTTACGGAGATATTCGGCTTCGTGCAATCGAGTGAAGAAGTCGAGCAAAGCTGGCTCCTTTGCGGTTTCTTGATCTGGTCGTGTTGCAATCGAGTACCTAGGTCGAGTGGTAAGTCGAGTAATGCTTCATCCTCTTCTCTTCCTTATGCTCAGTGTCTGGTTGAGTTGGGATCTGAGAAGACTTTGAAGCTTGTGATTAAGTGGCTGTGGGGGGGTGGAGATCGAGCATCCAGTCGAGTGGCTGAAGAAGATGGTGCTCGACCACGAGGTCGAGTGGTAGGTCGAGTTGGTGAAGGAGAGGGTACTCGATCACGAGGTCGAGTGGTCAGTCGAGTGGTCATCTGAAGACAAGGTCGAGTGGTGATCTGAAGAGTCTGCTGGTGATGCTCGACCGCGCAATCCACTTGGTGATGAGGAGATGTGGTCGAGTGATCTTGAGAGGCTGGCTGCTGAGAGTGCTCGACTGTGCAGGTCGAGTGATACTGTTGGTTTTGCTCTGCTTCTCCCAATCTGCTCGCCAACAGCTCCAAATCACCTGAAAACACTCAAATATGCAACATGCATGCAAAACTATCCTAATCATGCAAAGTGATGAAAAATGATGAAGAATGGTATGAAACAATGACGAAATGATGATAAAGTGATGCTAAATGGAAGCTCAAAACAAGTAAAATATAGACATATCATTTAGCTTCATTTGATATTGATTAAGAATTTTGAAACAGTTTTCCAAGTGTTTAATGTGGTCTTCTTTCTTCAACGACTTAACCAACATGTCATCTATGTAGACTTCCATTGTCTTCCCGAGATGATCGTGGAACATTTTATTGACCAACCGTTGATAAGTTGCTCCTGCATTTTTTAAACCAAAAGGCATTACTTTATAACAATAAATACCTCTATCTGTGATGAATGACGTTTTCCTGGTCCTCGGAATTCATCATTATTTGATTATAACCCGAGAAGGCATCTATGAAGGTTAATAGTTCATTCCCAGCAGTAGATTCTACGAGCCGGTCTATATGCGGAAGCGGGAAACTATCCTTTGGACACGCCTTATTGAGATCCATGAAGTCAATGCATACCCTGTCCTTTCTATTCTTCTTTTTAACCACGACCGTGTTCGCTACCCACTCCAGATACTGCACTTCCCTTATGGATCCTATCTTTAAAAGTTTGTCCACTTCGTCATTTACTATTTTTGCTCGCTCTACTCCGATTTTTCTCCTTTTTTGTTTTACAGGTTTGAAGCTCGGATCCACGTTAAGTTCATGACAAATTATGCCTGGATCTATGCCATGCATATCTGTCGCCGACCACGCAAATGATGTCTTTTTTTCCTCAAAAGTTCAATTAAAGCCTCTTTTATTTTGCCGGTCAAAGTAACTCCAATTCGGATTTTCCGATCTGGTTTGTCTTCTTCTAATACTACCTCGGTTACTACATCATCCTCTTTCTGCCCACTAGGAAATCTTGGAATTATTCCCTTTTTTGCGGGCTTCGTTAATTGCTATTGGATCTTCAAACGGTGGCTAGCTAAGTAGCATGTTCGCGAAGCTTATTGATCTCCCCGAACTGTTTCCACTCCACTTGGTGTTGGAAATTTGATGCACTGGTGATATGTAGAGGGGACTGCCTTCATTTGATAAATCCATGGAGTCCCGAGGATGATATTGTAAGCTGCCGGTTTATCGAAAACAACGAAATCCACGATTTTCGACACCTTTTTGGCGAGAACTGGTAGCTTGATCGTACCGAGAGACATAGCTGACTCACTTGTGAACGCCACCAAAGTAGGTGAAGGTCCTACTATGTCTCCCCGACTAATTCCCATTCTTTCCAAAGTACTTAAAAAGATAAAGTCGACCGAACTGCCTGTATCGATGAGGATCCTTGATACTTCGAAATTGGCAACGTCCAGGGTAATGACGAGGGCGTCATCATGGGGTCTTTCGAGGTGACGCGTTTCTTCCTCATCAAATGATATTGATGCACCTTGAAAGTCAACTTCTTCGCCCAAGTTCGCTTTGAGTGAAACATTTCGCCTATGCTTCTTGATGGAACTAATCGAATCTTGACAAAGTTTGGAACCCCCTAGAATTACATTGATCTTTCTCTTCGAACTCCTTGGTTCTTCTTCATTAGAAAATCTTGGTCTCTTGGAGTTCTGATCTTTGGTGCTATCCCTTGCTTCGTGGTATTCTTTCACGAAATTTTCTATGTTGAATTTGGAAAGATCTCCACTGGCCCATAGCTCCGCGAGATGCCTTTTAAGGATGCTGCAATCTTTGGTCAAATGCCCGGTTACCTTATGGATGTCACAGTATAAACTTTCGTCACGGACCCACGTGTTCGACTTTCTTTTTCCTTGGAATTGTTTTTGACGATATTGTTGAAAGGCTGTGACCCAAACCTTCTTGGTCAATTGTTTTCCCTGGGCTCAAACTTCTTGGTAGGAAAAGTGACCGCCGGTTTTTCTTGTTTATTCCTTTTGGCGAAATTTTCTTTTTCATCTTTTACTTCCATCCAATTGTTTGCGCGGAAAAGTGCGTCTTGAATTGTGTCCGGTTTATGAAGTATTAGATCCTCTTTGAACCTTGAATCTTGCCTCAAACCTTTTCGTAGGGCAGATAAAGCTGACTATTGTGAAATTCTTGGGAGCTTCGATAGTACCCCCTTGAATTTGGTGATGAAAACTCGAAGTGACTCATTCGACCCTTGTGATAGGTTCCAAAGGTCAGCGTTCGAAACACTTCTATCCATAAGGATAGAATATTGTTTCAAGAAAACAGCTGACAACTCTTCAAAATTGCTGATTGACCCTGGCTCTAACTGGGTAAACCACATTAATGCTTGGCCGCAAAGATTTTCCGAAAAGAGTTTGCAGTACCCCGCATCTTCATCAGCTTCATCCAATTCGACTCGTCTAGTGGTAATGAAAAAGGCTGCGAGATAACTTTTGGGATCTTCTAATCCACTGTAGGGCTCCAGTTTCAGCTTCCGAGAATCTTTGATTCTCAAACTTGCAATTCGCGAGATAAAAGGTGTTCGCCTAGCTTCTTCAATGACTCGATTGATATGTGGTTCCGAACTAGTGGCCTGATGGAACTTTGACTTCATTTCCTTTAGTTCTTGGCTAACCTTTTTCATAGTCTCGAACTGGTCAAGGCTTTGTTGCTCGTACTGTTCTACAAGTTGATCTTCGTCTTTGAGTTGCGTCTCTCCGTCCACTGGCTGATCTACTGTATTGGCGGCATCGGGAGTTACATGTTCGCTGGTTTCATTTCGCGCAAGGGAGCTTGGCGAATTGAACATTCTTCTTCGGACTTCAGGGTGGTTTCCTGCACTTAAAGAGCGAACACGAGATTGAATAGTACTGACGTTTTGGCTAAGAGATACCTGGGTTGTTTGTAACGAGTCAACCGCCTTCTCCACATTCGAGAACTTCTGAGACATTTCCGACATGGTTTGCTGCATGGCTTTGAGAGTTTCGGCCAATGATGCATCAGGGATATCTCCTCCGGACATTGCTGCTTACCTCAGAAATGTAGTGAAGGAAATCCGACTGCTCAAGAATCTTCCGTCCCCACAGGCGGCGCCAAAATGTGGATGTCAAATTCACACACTCAAGTATTTATTTATTTAATGAGAACGAATATTCTTGAATACAAAAGTTGTTGTGTAGAAACTATGAATTAGGAAAATGCTATTGTATATTTTTTTGAAGAGGAGAGATTGAAGTAAAAATTAGGGATTGTATATATAATCAGATTGTATATATTTATTTAAACACGTAAGATTAAAAGTTAATGCCGTAAATAATTTTCTAACGTCCGTTAACGGTTGTTAAGTCGCGGGTTTGAATCTACCAATAATTTAGAGATGATGTATTATTTAACCAACTATAAATATATGAAGTATTTTTATTCTAACCAAAAAGTTCTTGTATTAAACGTCCAAACTTTAAAATAGATATGGTATTTTTTAGAATTTTTCCGTTTAAAAGATAACTCCATTTACTGTTCACGTTAGACTAGTTAACGGACGTTACGGTGTAGGTTGGAAAAGGAGATTTTTTAGAACTGATGTATTAAACGACATAAATTTATTAGTTGGGGTATTAATCGGGGAGTCGGAAAAGCTCGTGTATTTTTCTTCCAAAAATAAAAAAAGTTTGAGATTTTTTTGAGAATTTTCCCTATCTAAAAGATCAAAAATGACCTGAGTTATAAAAGGAACGGATATAACAGCGGATAATGGATAATGGCTAATAAATAAATGATACTAATAAAGAGTAGGGAAGGAAAAAAGCAATTATATGAGAAAAAGATTGATTAATTTAAGATTCTATATATATATATATATAAAGTAGGCTTTTTCTCTCTTCTCCTTAAGCCACCTCATCATCCTAATCATCATCCACATCATTTAATTATTTAAGTTTATGAATTTACTTATATTATTTTATCATTTAATTTTAAGTTATACACATATGTAAACAAGTTTCTCAAAAAAGAATATGAAAAGTCTTTTTTTTTATATTTTATATTATAAACTTAAAGAAGATAATTGATTGAAAAATAATAAATTTATTAATTTTTGATTATACAAACTAATATATAAATAATAGACTATAGTTTTAAAGTGAAACTTTTATAATGAATATATATCCACTAAAAGTAATATGAAACAAACACCCAATTGGCAACGGCGCCAAATTGATAGTAAGATTTTCACTAACTTCAATTATCCTTAAATCACTATCATGTCATTGCAGTATTTAAGGTGTCAATCCAAATGGGTGTGATGCTAGCAATCAAGATGCAATCAGATTTTACAGAGTCAAGCCATGCAATAACAGGTTTTGATGTTGTTAACAATCCTAAATGATCATGCAAAAACAGAAATTATAACAGAAATAGCTAATATACTCGACCAACACAGCCTGATGCCAAGCACTGGGTGTGGTCGAGTATCAGGTCGAGTAACAGCAGAAACTGCAATAAAACTACTCTACCACACAGTTCGTTTCCCAGACACTGGATGTGGTCGAGTAACAGGTCGAGTACCAAATGGAAACTGCAGTAAAACTACTCTACCACACAGTTCGTTTCCAAACCGCTGGGTGTGGTCGAGTACTTCAAGTGAAATAAGTAAAAATGCAAAAACTAAGCAACAAGTAACGAGATCAAGCAATCAATAGCGATGTGAACAAAGAAATCAATTGGAAGAGAAATTCCCGAGGATGGGGTAATCGAGTAGTGAAGTCTCCTTAATCTAACAGGTGGTTAACATGCTCAACAAACTATCCCTAGACAACAAGTTCAATAGCCAAATCAAAGTGCTACCGCAACAGAGATCCTCAAGCAAAGCTAGTCCCAGACTCAATCACCATTGACGAGAGCTAACCTAACAGGCATTACGAAACAACAAGTCTAAGCCAAAACGCTCCTTGTAACCAATACCTTGGTACAGAGCCACGAATCTCTGGAATTAGTGGTTCAGACATTTCGTCGAACACCTTTTGGGTGCGGAAATGTCTGGGCTCAGATTCCAGTTGATCAGAAAGCAATCAGCATTAAGAACAACTAATCCAGAAGGGATCTACCAATCAAACTCAACCACCTAGCAGATCAAGGATTCTAAACTACTCTAACCCATCCTCAAGAACCCTAATCACTACTCAAAACTCATGAACATGAACATAAACCCAGAAATGCATAAAAACTTCATACTAGCAAGATCTCAACAAGATGAACAACTTTGTAGAAGAAATCAAAAGCAAATACTCAATAGATTAAGAGAAATCTGGATTACAAAGATGAAGAAAGCACTAATTGTTCTGCAGAAAATAACTTAGACAGAATAAAACTTAGTTCTGAAAATTAAGAGAAACAACCTATTTATAGTAAATACTAGGAAACCCTAAATCACAAGACGACAAAGTATTAAGGCGGTTTACGGAGACATTCGGCTCGTGCAATCGAGTAGAGAGGTCGAGTAAAGCTGGTGCCTTTGCGGTTTCTTGATCTGGTCGTGATGCAATCGAGTATCTAGGTCGAGTGGTGAGTCGAGTAGTGCTTCATCCTCTTCTCTTCCTTATGCTCAGTCTCTGGTTGAGTTGGGATCTGAGAAGACTCTGAAGCTTGTGATTAAGTGGCTGTGGGGAGTGGAGATCGAGCATCCAGTCGAGTGGCTGAAGAAGAGGGTACTCGACTTGGTGATCGACTTGGTGATCGACTTGGTGCTCGAGTTGGCGATCGAGTTAGTGATCGACTAGGTGCTCGACTTGGTGATCGAGTTGGTGATCGAGTTGGTGATCGACTTGGTGCTCGACTTGGTCGTGGTCGAGTGCATTTGGAAGGTCATGATGATGGTGCTCGACCTCGTGGTCGAGCATACTGATGGGTTCTGGTCCACTTCTTCCAATTTGCTCACCAACAGCTCCAAATCACCTGAAAACAACTCAAATATGCAACATGCATGCAAATCTATCCTAATCATGCAAAGTGATGAAAAATGATGAAGAATGGTATGAAACAATGACGAAATGATGATAAAGTGATGCTAAATGGATGCTCAAAACAAGTAAAATATAGACATATCAACTCCCCCAAACTTAGTCTTTGCTTGCCCTCAAGCAAACAATTAAGAACAAGCTGGAGGAGAGGTTTGAAAGCGGGGACTCAGAACCAAAGCATGCAGACAAAGCAAATGAACTCAATGTCCAAGTTAGTAATTGTGGAATGCTTAGAGACCAAACTCTACTTAAAAACTTTAGCCATATTCATCACAAGACAACCTAACATTTGTTCCAATCTACACACACCTTCAGATCATCACATATGTTAAAATAATAAACAAAATAAAAATTAACAATATTTCAAAATAATTGGAAATTAAAATAAAAACATAATTCAATGAAATGAACTAATAAAAAGTAAATTATCTTAATATGTTAAAATTTTAAATTATTCCATATGATAATACGGCAAAATTTATAAAACAAAAAAAAACAGAAATTGAATATATAATAGTATAGAAATGATTGTAGCAAACCAAACCAAAACCAAATAATAAAAGTGAAGCTAAAATTCTACACTATACACTTAATTTCTCAAGCACTACTGAAGCTAAAATTCAACAAGTTTTCTATACAAACACAATCTAAGATTAAAAAAAAGAAGTATGTTATAGTGTAGGAAAAACTCCCGCGCGTAGCGCGGACAACCTACTAGTATTATATAAATGTAACATGGGGAAGCTTCACATGGGAAATTGGCACGTGAATTTGCTTCATACAATATGAACCAGACTCACATAAACCTTTTTTTACTAAACTTTAATCTATCCATAAATTTACTACTAATATTTTCGGACTATCAATTTGATTACATGAACCTTTATTCTATCTATAGTGAGATTATTTAACAAGAGATGAGAATTAGTACTGAATAATGGGAAAGAGCCAAAAAGGGAAGGGACTGTTGGTGTCGGATCCCACACCAGTAGCCCGGGACCAACCAAAGATTGCCACATAGTCAAGGTAAAGGCCCACAAAGGATAAGGCCCGATGAGGTCCATAAGTTAGAAGTGCGGTCAAGGTGGTAACACCACCTCGAGAGTTTGAAGTGAATGCACTTCGAAGCGAGTCTAAGTCACAGTTAAGATGGTTCAAGGTTAATTGGGCTGAGAGGCGAGGCCCATGAAGGTCAGAGTCAATTCAAATTCGAACGTTGAGCATTAAAGTCGGAAACCGAAACGGACGTATTTAAGATAGAATAATTATACTTAATTAGCCACTTAAATGTCATTTTTCTATGCATAAATATAAGGGCCAATGGCCATGTAAAAGTGGATGATCTTCTTTTTGGGAGAAAAAGGAATACTATAGCAATTCTTGTAATAATTCATAAGCTTTTTACATATTCATTTTGTCCCTCAAGAGTAGTCTTTCCCACTTAATAAAAACACTTGAGTGTGTGAATCCGACATCCACATTTTGGCGCCGTCTGTGGGGATAGAAGATTCTTGAGTGGTCAGATTCTCTCTACTAAATTTCCTAGATAAGCAGCAATGTCCGGAGGAGACACCGTTGAGACATCATTGGCTGAAACCCTCAAAGCCATGCAACAAACCATGTCGGAGATGTCGCAGAAGTTCTCTAATGTGGAAAAGGCCGTCGACACGTTGCAAACCTCCCAGGTATCTCTTAGTCAAAACGTTAGTACTATACAATCTCGTGTTCGCTCTTTAAGTGCAGGAAACCCTGTTGGAATCCGAAGAAGGATATTCAACTCGCCAAACTCCATTGCGCGAAATGAGACCAGCAAACAAACGACTCCTGGTGCTACTAATATGACAGTCCAGCCGTTGGAAGGAGAGACACAGCTCGAAGACGAAGACCAACTTGCAGACCAATACGAGCAGGAAAACCTCGACCAGTTCGAGACCATAAGGAAGGTTAGCCAGGAACTAAAAGAAATGAAGTCAAAATTCCATCAAGCTACAAGTTCGGAGCCAGACATCAATCGAGTCATTGAAGAAGCTAGGCGAACACCTTTCATCTCGCGAATTGCAAGTTTGAGAATCAAAGATTCCAGGAAGCTCAAGTTGGACCCTTACAGCGGATTGGAGGATCCAAAAAACTATCTCGCAGCTTTTCTGATCGCTGCTGGAAGAGTCGAATTGGATGAAGCTGATGAGGATGCAGGGTACTGCAAACTCTTTTCGGAAAATTTATGTGGCCAAGCTTTAATGTGGTTCACCCAACTAGAGCCGGGTTCGATCAGCAATTTTGACGAACTATCGGCTGTGTTCTTAAAGCAATATTCCATACTTATGGATAAAAGCGTTTCGGATGCCGACCTTTGGAATCTATCACAAGGGCCGAATGAGTCACTTCGAATTTTCATCACCAAGTTCAAAGGGGTGCTGTCGAAGCTCCCAAGAATCTCACAGCAGTCAGCTTTATCTGCCTTGCGGAAAGGATTGCGACATGATTCAAGGTTTAAAGAGGATTTAATACTTCATAAACCAGACACAATTCAAGATGCACTCTTCCGCGCAAACAACTGGATGGAACTGGAAGATGAAAAAGAAAATTTCGCCAAAATAAATGAACAAGAAAAACCGACGGTCACTGTCCCTACCAAGAAGTTCGAGCCTAGGGAGAGCAAAGGACCAAGAAAATTTGGGTCGCAGCCCTTCAACAGTATTGTCGGAAAGCAATTCCAAGGAAAAGGAAGGTCAAACACTTGGGTCCGTGATGAAAGTTTATATTGCGACATTCATAAAGTAGCAAGACACTTAACCAAGGATTGTAGTGTCCTTAAAAGGCACCTCGCGGAGCTTTGGGCCAGTGGAGATCTTTCCAAATTCAATATAAAAGATTTCGTGAAAGAATACCACGAAGCAAGGGACAACTCCAAAGATCAAAATTCCAAAAAACCAAGGTTGTCCAATGAGGAAGAACCAAGGAATTCGAAGGGCAAGATCCATGTGATTCTAGGAGGTTCCAAACTTTGCCGAGATTCGATAAGTTCCATCAAAAAACATAGGCGAAATGTTTTACTCAAAGCAAGTCTGAGCGAAGAAGTCGATTTTCAAGGTGCGTCAATATTATTTACCGAGGAAGAAACGCGGCACCTCGAAAGACCTCATGATGATGCGCTAGTTATTACCCTGGACGTTGCTAACTTCGAAGTATCAAGGATTCTTATCGATACGGGCAGTTCGGTCGATTTAATCTTTTTAAGTACTTTAGAAAGAATGGGAATTAGTCGGGCGGACATAGTAAGACCACCATCTCTGTTAGTTGCGTTCACAAGTGAGTCAGCCATGTCTCTCGGAACAATCAAACTACCGGTTCTTGCCAAACAGGTGTCAAAAATCGTGGATTTTGTTGTTTTCGATAAGCCCGCAGCTTACAACATCATCCTCGGGACTCCCTGGATTTATCAGATGAAGGCAGTCCCCTCTACATATCATCAATGTATCAAATTTCCAGCACCAAGTGGAGTGGAAACAATTCAGGGAGATCAAGAAGCTTCGCGAACATGTTATCTAGCTAGCCACCGTTTGAAGATCCAATAGCAATTAACGAAGCCCGCAACAGAGGGACTAAGACAAAAATTTCCTAGTGGGCAGAAAAAAGATGATGTAGTAATCGAAGTGGTGTTGGAAGAAGACGAACCACATCGGAAAGTCCGAATTGGAGCAACTTTGACTGGTCAAATAAAAGAAGCTTTGATCGAACTTTTGAAGAAAAACAAAACATCATTTGCATGGTCAGCAGCCAATATGCCTGGCATAGATCCAAGCATAATTTGTCATGAACTAAACGTGGACCCAAGCTTCAAGCCTGTAAAACAAAAAAAGAAGAAAGCTCGGACTGGAGCGAGCAAAAATAGTAAACGACGAAGTGGACAAGCTTTTAAAGATAGGGTCCATAAAGGAAGTACAATACCCGGAATGGGTAGCAAACACCGTTGTGGTCAAAAAGAAGAATGGAAAAGATAGGGTTTGCATCGACTTCACAGACCTCAATAAAGCATGTCCCAAAGATAGTTTCCCGCTCCCGCATATAGATCGACTTGTAGAGTCCACCGCTGGGAACGAGCTGTTAACCTTCATGGATGCCTTCTCGGGTTATAATCAAATAATGATGAACCCCGAAGACCAAGAAAAAACGTCATTTATCACGAATAGAGGTATCTATTGTTACAAAGTAATGCCTTTTGGTTTGAAAAATGCAGGAGCAACTTATCAACGGTTGGTTAACAAGATGTTCCACAACCATCTCGGGAAAACAATGGAAGTCTACATAGATGACATGTTGGTTAAATCGTTAAAAAAGGAGGATCACGTTAAGCATCTAGAGGAATGTTTTGATATTCTCAATAAATATCAGATGAAGCTGAACCCGGCAAAATGCACATTCGGAGTCCCATCCGGGGAATTTCTCGGCTATATTGTAACGGAAAGAGGGATTGAGGCCAATCCAAATCAAATCAACGCCTTTCTAAACATGCCGTCTCCAAGAAACTTCAAGGAGGTACAACGGTTGACTGGGCGGATTGCAGCTTTGAATCGTTTTATCTCGAGATCAACAGATAAGTCGTTATCTTTTTACCAAATTCTAAAAGGAAACAAAGGATTCCTTTGGGATGAGAAGTGTGAAGAAGCTTTCGGACAACTTAAAGGCATACTTAACTACTCCACCTATATTATCCAAACCAGAAGTGGACGAAAAGCTTTATTTGTACGTGTCAGTGTCGAACCATGCGGTTAGTGGAGTCTTGGTCCAAGAAGACCGCGGGGAGCAGAAGCCGGTTTACTACATAAGTAAGTCAATGACGGATCCGGAAACCAGATATACAATGATGAAAAAACTCGCACTCGCAGTGGTGACTTCGGCTCGGAAGCTGCGCCCATATTTTCAATCTCATCCGGTCGAAGTATTAACCAACCAGACACTCCGAACAATACTTCATAGTCCAAGTCAGTCCGGACGTTTGGCGAAATGGGCGGTGGAATTGAGCGAGTACGATATAGAATTCAAAAGCCGAATCAGTATGAAAGCTCAAATTTTAGCAGATTTCCTATCCGAGCTACCAATACCTGACACGCTAGAACAATCGGAGAACCAAACTTGGAAATTGCATGTAGACGGGTCTTCATCAAAACAAGGATCCAGAGTGGGAATCAAGTTGGAGTCTCCAACTTCCGATATTCTAGAACAATCATTCCGATTATTATTTAATGCTTCCAATAATGAGGCAGAATACGAAGCCTTAATTGCCGGACTTCGATTGGCACAAGGAGTTGGAGCTAAGGAAATAGTCGCTTATTGTGATTCGCAGTTAGTAGTTAACCAGTTCAATGGAGAATATGAAGCCAAAGACTCAAGAATGGAAGCATACCTCGAAGTGGTGAAAGATTTGTCTAAAAATTTCCAAAAGTTTAAACTAGTTCGCATTCCTCGAGGAGAAAATACAACCGCAGATGCACTTGCCGCATTAGCATCAACGTCAGATCCTGAGATGAAAAGAATTATTCCGGTGGAATGCATCTCGGAATGAAGCATTAAAGATGACAAAAGAACCCTCATCATTACAAGATCTCGAGCAGCCGCACGAGACCGTGGGGAACCCGAGGTCGTGGGGAACCCGAGGTCGAGCTGCCGCCCGTCAAACGAAGAAAGTCAAAGGGATCAAATAAATCTAACGAAGAACCTGTTATCCTGGCAGAAGACGTAATTCCAGAAATAGTAATAGAAACCGGGCCATTAATCGAAGAAGATACTCTTGAACCGAACGAGCATCCTGAACCAGAGCCGCGATTATTTCACAAAGTCGACCAAATTCCGGCTAAAGACTAGGGGGCTGACTGGAGGGAGCCAATAACGCGCTACATCATGGCAGGCGAACTCCCAAGAGATAAGTGGCAAGCTAGGAAAATGAAAATAGTTAGCGCAAAATTTTTGTCTATCAAAGGATACATTGTATAGACGAGGTGTCAGTGACCCTTACCTACTGTGCATTTTCGGGCCCGAAGTCGAAATCGTCATGAGCGAAGTGCACGAAGGATTATGTGGGAGTCATTCATCAGGAAGGTCTATGGCTTTTAAAGTTAAAAGAATGGGATATTATTGGCCCACTATGATCACGGATTGTGTTAAATTCGCCCAAAGATGTAAGCGCTACCAACTTCACGCACCGTTGATCCATCAACCGTCGGAGTTATTTTCCTCCATCTCCGACCCATACCTGTTTATGAGGTGGTCAATGGACATCATTGGACCGTTGCATAGATCAACTCGAGGTGTACAATACCTTTTGGTCTTGACGGACTACTTTTCGAAATGGATTGAAGCTGAGGCATATGTTGGCATCAAGGATTCGGCGGTGAAAACTTTCATTTGGAAAAATATTATATGTCGACATGGAGTTCCGTACGAGATAGTCACTGATAACGGGCCGCAATTCATTTCACATGAGTTTGATGCCTTTTGTGCAGACTGGGTAATCAAAGTCTGTTACTCTACTCCACGATATCCGCAAGGAAACGGTCAAGCTGAAGCCGCGAACAAGACAATACTAAGCAATCTCAAGAAACGCTTAAGTGATCTAAAGGGAGGATGGTATGATGAACTCCAACCCGTGCTATGGGCCTATCGTACAACCCCTAGGCGACCTACCGGAGAAACTCCGTTCTCTTTGGTTTATGGGCATGGAGGTGGTAGTACCAGCTGAACTCAACGTTGCCCGGACTTCGGCGAACAGAAGCACCATTTAAATGAGGAAGAAAATTCAGCAATGCTTAATTGATTCGATAGAATTCCATAATGAAAGGCGTGATCAAGCTTTGATTCGGATTCAGAATTACCAGCAGGCAGCAGCCCGATATTACAACACGAAAGTCAAAAGTAGGCCGTTCTTCGTAGGAGATTATGTGTTAAGGCGCGTCTTTGACAATAAAAAAGAAGAAGGCGCAGGCAAACTCGGCATTAATTGGGAAGGACCTTACATTGTTACCGAATTGGTTCGAAACGGTGTTTATAGGCTGAAAGACTTAGAAGACAGGCCGGTCAAGCGACCTTGGAATGTGATCAATCTAAAGAAGTTTTATGTTTAAGCTACATGCACTTTTTATATACACGAACTACGGTGTGGCTTGATCCCGAAATGGGTACGTAGGCAGCTCGGAAACGAGTTCAGCTACTAATAAAATTTATTCTTATTATAGAAAATAGTTCGGCTGTGCGAACGGGTAAGACGAATAATGTTCGACTAAGCGAACGTACAGGAATCAGAAACGAAACATTTATTCAAGCAAATAAGACGAAGTATCAATCTACACACACATTTCGGATTAGGGGAATCTTCTCGGTGTCCAGAACACTTGAACTCCTTGACCAGCAAGGTCGAGGATTGGCACCATGCAGTCCGGAATACGAGCGAAGTCGGAAATTCCAAGCTCGATCCATTCTCCGGGGTGAGAGCCAAGGATGTGAAGGTCTCTTGATACCGTAGTAAGTCTGCGTTGCATTCGATTAATCCTCCCCCCAAGTCTCCTCTTTTCCAACGTAAGCTTCCGATGTTGAATCGTAAGTGCCTCTATGAATGTCATCGCTGTTCCTTGGTCTCTGATTGGGAGATCCCTGATCAAAGCGCACGGAGCTCGAATCTAAGATCTGAAGCAGTCGTGAGGTGGAAGGGGCTGCCTATTTGGCACGTTTGGAACATCTTCGTTTATTATTCTGATCCTGGAGGTGTCGGGCATAGATTCTGAACATCGACGGTTGAACTCCATACCTGCTAAAGAAAAAAAAGAGAGAGCGGTGAAAAGTAAGGGGAAGTCGAGGCTGTAATATATAGGGACATCATGTCCTTGTTGGGGTCGGATTCCATCCTTTAGCGCCAAGCCAGACTTAGAACACTTCGGGAGTCTTTCAGCGATCACCTCGGGATATCCATCTAATCGATCTAGTATACCCGAGCCCATCGCCTCGGGAATACCTTTAACAAGTAGTTTCGAGTACCCGAGCCCTTCGCCTCGGGGATACTTGAAACTAGACGTTTCAAGCACCCGAGCCCTTCGCCTCGGGGATGTTTGAACGTTACGAGCACCCGAGCCCTTCGCCTCGAGGATACTCGAACAAGACGTTTCAAGCACCCGAGCCCTTCGCCTCGGGGATGTTTGAACGTTATGAGCACCCGAGCCCTTCGCCTCGGGGATACTCGAACAAGACGCTTCAAGCACCCGAGCCCTTCGCCTCGGGGATGTTTGAACGTTACGTCTCAAGCACCCGAGCCCTTCGCCTCGGGAGTTTCTGAGCCCATCGCCTCGGGGACACCCGAAGAAGCCATCCTAGAGTGCCCGAGCCAGTCCTTCCTGTGTACCCGAGCCGATTGCACAAGTTTCTCCGAGGTAAAGTCTTCATCTTCGTCCGAGGTAAAGACTTAGTAAATATTCGCTTTCAAAGTATCATTTCCAAGCAAGGTATCATTTCCGAACAAGAAGGATCATTTCCGATATACCCGGAAATGATAAGAGAGAATCTAGAAGGATCGACTCAAATCAGGAAATCTCCCAAAGACTCCGAAAAATAAGGAAACTATCCTAATCCGCGATATTCTGAGCCGACTTCAAGATAAATGGAAATCTTCCGAGAATATCGCTGGAGAGGCGGTTTATCACCTATATATAAAGAGACTCAAGGCTCAAGCGAAGGGGAAGCAATATCGCTCTAGAATCTACACTACGCAAAGCTCTCACAGCACAAACACCTTTTTCTTTTACGATCAAACTCTTGTACGATCAAAACTACTCTTTTCATCAATAATATCAAGAACACCATCTTTGGTTACAAATCGTTTCTGTTGTTCTTTGAGAATTCACGATTATCGTATCCCTAAAATAAAACCCTAGACAAATCTCGATTGTGTTAGTTTCGACTTCCACAGTTTGGCGCCGTCTGTGGGGATACTTTAGAATTCTCTTACCCTAAGACACAGAACTCGATTACCGAAAAGGACGATGAACGAAGACGGTCGTCAGACACCACCAGCTGGAGGAGGAATCCCGAATCCTCCGAACCCTCAGAATCCTCAAGCCGATCCAACGATCCTAGCGACTCTAGCCGAACTGAAAGACCTGATGGTTAAATTCCAGAAGAAAGCTGACGACCAAGAAAAAGCTAACAAAACCTTGGCGCAGCGAGTCGACGAAATCGCAACGCGTGGGCAACCAAAAACGACGCGTTTCCAGACTCGGCCGCCACGAGCTCGGAGGGACTTGCCTGGCATCAACCCAACAAGACTCACGTTCGCGACACCAACCGGCAACACAAGAGTCGCAACCCGAGCCGACCCTGCCAGACGCGAGAACCAAGATGATCCCACCGAGCCGGACGCAGTGGACTTGACGGACGAGCCAGATGATCTGCAAGATGAGCGTACCCGAGCCGGAGCTAACTCCGCCGAGCGAACAGATCTCACTGACGATGAAGAAACTGAGGAAAACATAAGGTGGGCCGAAGAATCCGAAAGAGAAGACGAGCTAAGCAAAATCCGAGCCTCCCTAGCCAAGGCGGAAGCTGATATGAAGCTCGTCAAAACCCAGATACATAGCGTTTCATCCTCCGCACCAAACATCGACCGAATTTTGGAAGAATCTCGGAATACGCCTTTCACCAAAAGAATTTCCGAAACGACGATGTCCAATCTGGGAAAGTTCAAAATCGACTCTTACAACGGATCAACCGATCCTAAGTGCCACATTAAATCGTTCGTGATATCTGTGGCCCGAGCCAGGTTCAGACCCGGGGAAAAGGATGCAGGTCTGTGCCTACTGTTCGTGGAACACCTCAAAGGACCCGCATTGGAATGGTTTTCGAGATTGGAACGAAACTCGATTGATAGTTTCGACGAGCTGTCGACATTGTTCCTCAAACAATACTCCGTGCTCATCGACCCCGGAACTTCCGACGCGGATCTGTGGTCTCTGTCTCAACAGCCCACTGAGCCATTAAGGGATTTCCTCAAGACCTTCAAATCGACGCTAGCCAAGGTCGAAGGAATTACAGATGTAGCAGCTCTCTCGGCTTTGAAGAAAGCTCTCTGGTACAAGTCAGAATTCAGGAAAGAGTTAAACCTGTCTAAACCAACGACAATTCGCGACGCACTGCATCGAGCCTCGGATTTCGTTGCCCACGAAGAAGAAATGGCGCTACTAGCAAAGAGGCACGAGCCAACAAAACAGACGCCCCGAACCGAGAAAACCGAGAAAGCCCAAGCGACACCTTCGGTCCAGAAGAAAACACGTGAGAGCGGTACGTATACGCATCATGAAGGGCGCAATTTCTCAGGATACCATAGCTACCAGATTGACACGCCCCGAGGTCGTGGCCGCGGCAGAGGCCGAGGCCGTGGGCGAGGAAGAGAGTC
Organism: Arabidopsis lyrata subsp. lyrata; assembly: GCF_000004255.2. Taxonomy (NCBI): domain Eukaryota; kingdom Viridiplantae; phylum Streptophyta; class Magnoliopsida; order Brassicales; family Brassicaceae; genus Arabidopsis; species Arabidopsis lyrata. Next base: position 10,985,365 of record NW_003302548.1, on the reverse strand, counting down.
CTTTACTTGGATAAGAGATCAGCCACCGAGCAATGAGCAAGAATATTGCGAACACCACAAAATTTTCGGCCATCATACCTCGAGATGCCGAAGCCTCGGAGCCAAGTTAGCAACCAAATTCCTAGCCGGAGAGCTCGGGACAAACGTAACCCTTAAGGACCTCGAGCCAGAACCAGAGCCCGAGCAGACCAACCCAGGAAGAGACCCTGAACCAAGGAACCAGGAGTCTCAGAAAAGAACCCGGGGGTCGGAAGACGAAGACCGAGATGGTACGCGGCAGAAGGTTCTTACCATAATGGGTGGATCACCTTACTGTCCTGACACTGTAGCGGCAATCAAAGCTTATCAACGCCGAGCCGAGACGCCTAGCAACTGGACAAGACGCTTCGATCGACCTAACGACGTGATCACATTCGAAGAAAGCGAGACAAACGGACTCGACATGCCTCATAACGATCCAATCGTCGTCACATTAGCGATAGGAGACCATGATATTTACCGAGTGTTAATTGACACCGGCAGCACCATTGACGTGATCTTTCGCGAAACGCTCCAACGAATGAACATCGACATGTCACAGGTGGTTCCGACCCCGAGGCCTGTCCTCGGATTTTCAGGGGAAACTTTGATGACGCTTGGAACCATCCAACTACCAGTCCGAGCCGGCGGGGTAACAAAGATAGTCAACTTCTCAGTCACCGATCGACCTACCATCTACAACGTCATAATGGGAACCCCGTGGTTAAATCTAATGCGAGCTGTCGCATCAACATATCATCTGTGTGTCAAGTTCCCGACCCCTAATGGCGTGAAAACGATATGGGGCAGTCAGAAAAATTCTCGGATGTGTTTCATGGCAGCACACAAACTCCGAAACCCTGTCACTGAAATAAAGGCTGAAACGGATCACAAGAAATTAAAACTTGGCCGGAGTGAAGAGAAGGCTATATCTAAACAGTTATAGCAATTACAGATCGAGGAGGCGCGCGAGGAGAAGAAGCCTACCTCGGATCCCGTAATCTCCATTAGCCTCGACGACGAACGGCCTGAACGATGCGTGGAAATTGGTAGCGACTTAACCGAGGAGATCAAGACCGAGCTCATCTCATTCCTCAAAGAGAACATCGACACCTTCGCCTGGTCGGCTGAAGATCTACCTGGGGTAAGCATCGACGTAATCTGCCACGAGCTGAATGTTGACCCATCTTTCAAACCCATCAAGCAGAAGCAAAGAAAATTGGGTCGGGATCGCGCAGATGCAGTGAACGCTGAAGTAGAAAAGCTCCTGAAGATCGGCTCGATCTCTGAAGCAAGATATCCGGACTGGTTAGCAAATCCTGTCGTGGTTAAAAAGAAGAACGGCAAGTGGAGAGTCTGCGTCGATTTCACCGATCTGAACAAAACTTGCCCTAAAGATAGTTTTCCGCTCCCACATATCGATCGTTTAGTGGAAGCAACCGCGGGAAATAAGTTGCTATCGTTCATGGATGCTTTCGCAGGATACAATCAGATTCTCATGCACCCCGACGATCGCGAGAAGACAGCATTCATCACAGACCGAGGTATCTACTGTTACAAAGTCATGCCCTTCGGACTCAAGAACGCCGGCGCGACGTATCAGCGACTCGTCAACAGGATGTTCTCCGAACAGCTCGGGAAGACGATGGAAGTTTATATCGACGACATGTTAGTCAAATCCCTTGAAGAAAGCGATCACATAGCCCATCTACGCGACTGTTTTCGTCAGCTCAACAAGCACAACATGAAGCTTAACCCGGCAAAATGTCGTTTCGCGGTAAAGTCTGGAGAATTCTTGGGATATCTCGTAACTCACCGAGGCATCGAGGCAAACCCGAAGCAGATCGATGCTCTACTAAACATGCCCTCACCGCAGAACAAGCGCGAAGTCCAACGTCTCACCGGGAGAGTCGCAGCCTTGAACCGATTCATCTCGCGATCCACTGACAAATGCCTGGCTTTCTACGATACTCTACGCGGGAACAAGAAATTCGAATGGACCGATCGCTGCGAAGAAGCTTTCCAGGAACTAAAGAAGTATTTGGCCAATCCACCGGTTTTAGCGAAACCAGTCCCGGGCGAGCCGTTATTCCTGTACATCGCAGTCTCTGATACGGCTATAAGTGGAGTCATAGTCAGGGAAGACAGAGGGGAGCAGAAGCCGATATTTTATGTCTCGCAAACTTTCACCGACGCGGAAACACGCTACCCGCAAACTGAAAAGCTCGCCCTCGCCGTAGTAATGTCAGCTCGGAAGCTACGGCCATATTTTCAGTCTCACTCAATTGTCGTCATGGCGCCTGTATCACTCCGAACCATCCTGCACAGTCCGAGCCAATCGGGACGCTTGGCCAAGTGGGCAGTAGAACTCAGCGAGTATGACATCGAATACAGAAACAAAACATGCGCGAAATCTCAAGTCCTGGCCGATTTCATCATCGAGCTGCCAACAGAGAACGTCCGAGAAGAGTCACCCAACGCTGTTTGGATCCTCCACGTCGACGGCTCGTCCTCAAAACAAGGTTCTCGCGTCGGAATCCACCTCGCATCACCAGAGGGTGAAATCCTTGAACAATCCTTTCGGCTAAATTTCGACGCGACTAACAACGTGGCTGAGTACGAAGCGCTGATAGCAGGACTTAAGCTGGCTCGGGGACTTAAGATCAACAAGCTGCGAGCCTTTTGCGACTCCCAGCTCGTGGCTAATCAATTCAATGGAGAATACGCGGCTCGCGACGAACGAATGGAAGCGTATCTTGCTCTCACGCAAGACTTGGCGAAACAGTTCAGAGAGTTTGAGTTAACCAGAATCCCACGAGCTGAAAACACATCGGCCGATGCCTTAGCAGCTCTAGCTTCAACCTCCGACCCAAATCTGAAGAGGATCATACCGGTTGAGTTCATCGAAAAGCCGAGCATTGAAGATAATAGCAAGGATCAAGTCCTAACGGCTCGGGAGACAGAAGAACTGGAAGAAATGGACATCGAACAGCTAGACCAGCAAACTACGGACGCAACCGAGCCCGAATACGGAAGCGACGCCAAATGGATCGGAGCCATCCGAAGCTACATTGCCGATGGAGAAGTTCCTACTGAAAAGTGGGCAGCTCGGAAGCTTAAGGCCAAAGCGGCTCGGTATACTCTGATCGATGGAGAGCTCTTTAAATGGCGATTTTCTGGTCCTCTCCTTATCTGTGTCGAAGGAAATGAAGCTCGGAGAGTCATGGAAGAAGTTCACGGCGGATCTTGTGGAAACCATTCTGGCGGGAGAGCTCTGGCTATAAAGATCAAACGCCACGGATATTTTTGGCCGACGATGGTCAAAGACTGCGAGAAATTTTCTCAACGATGTGATAAATGCCAGAGGCACGCACCAACCATTCATCAACCCGCCGAGCTCCTCTCTTCTATAACTTCGCCTTATCCATTCATGCGATGGTCCATGGACATCATCGGACCTCTACACAACTCCAAGCAGAAGAAACTCGTCCTCGTACTGACAGACTATTTCTCCAAATGGATCGAGGCGGACTCTTACGCCAGCATCAAAGATGCGCAGGTCGAGAACTTCGTCTGGAAGAATATCATATGCCGCCACGGGATACCTTACGAGATCGTTACAGACAACGGATCGCAGTTTATTTCGGCTTGGTTCGAAGGATTCTGCGAGAAATGGGGAATTCGCCTCAGCAAGTCTACGCCTCGGTACCCTCAGGGAAATGGACAGGCCGAGGCGGCAAACAAGACGATTCTCGACGGAATAAAGAAGCGCCTCGACGCAAAGAAAGGCCGCTGGGCCGACGAATTGGAAGGAGTATTATGGTCGCACAGAACCACCCCGCGGCGGGCTACGGGAGAAACACCTTTTGCCCTTGTCTACGGCACGGAGTGTGTGATCCCCACTGAAGCCGAGATCCCGGGACTGAGAAGACGTTTTCTCCCCGAACAGGGAAGTTCCAACACTCAGATGATGCTGGACGAGCTGGACTTAATTGACGAGAGAAGAGATTCAGCTTTGATCCGTATGCAGAACTATCAGAATGCAACGGCTCGGCACTACAATTCTCACGTGAAGCATCGCCGCTTCCACGAAGGAGAGCTCGTACTGCGCAAAGTTTTCCAAAATACCGCCGAGCAGAACGCAGGTAAGCTCGGTACGAATTGGGAGGGACCTTACACGATCGCAAAGGTAATCCGTCCCGGCGTCTACGAACTCATCAACATGAACGGCAAAGCGGTACCTAGATCCTGGAACGCAATGCATCTAAGGAAATATTACCGCTAAAAACCTAAGGTACGCATGTACTTGAACTACGGGGTGGCTTGATCCCTGAAAAGGGTACGTAGGCAGCTCGTCCTCGGACGAGTTCAGCTACCCCCCCTAATTAAAAAAGGGGGGGAGTGGGTCCGTATACTTATATACTCCCACTAAATTTTTGAAATTCTCTAAGTTTTTACCCTTTGGTTTATCAATCTTATCCACCTCGGAGATTTTAACGGTCATCTTATCGACCTATAAAGCTAAAAGTTCGTTCGGACGATGGCCACGTCCTCGGACAGAAAAAGCTCTTTTCACCGCCTCGGTTACAGCGCGCTATATAAACAGTCGAGACGATTCGGTCGGAGATATCTTGCCATAAAGAAATTGTCTTCGGAAAACCCAGTCGACTTTGACACTGGTACCCCAGTTCGCTTCTAAGCACTGGCTTCGACTATATCAGCTCGGGTCGCAACCGATAAAGATTAGTCCTACTTAACCAAAACCTAGTTATCCTAACACTGGTGCACGATTCATTTCACTTTCGGCTCGAAAGTTAAGACGTTTGGATTTAATTTCTCAACGAGCAATTCTTAAACCCAGTTATCCTAACACTGGTGCACGATTCATTTCACTTTCGGCTCGAAAGTTAAGACGTTTGGATTTAACTTCTCAACGAGCAATTCTTAAACTCGGTTAACTTAACACCGGTGCATGATTCTTTTCGCTCTCGGCTCGAAAAATAAAACCAAATATTTGACATTAGTTTCGAATTCAGTTCGGAAAAATGTTTAAGAAAAATACTTGACATAATATTCGAGGGATAAAGCCGTCCAGGCATGTCTTACAAAAAAGAGAATAAAAAAACATCTCGGGATCAGATCGAGTCTTGATTAACCGGCGAAACTTGAGCTACCTCGGTACCTCGGTTCGAACCTAACTGGTCGGCAACACCTATCGCAGCCGCGGTACCCTCTATCGAACGATTCCCGAAGCTATCGTCGACAGAGTCCGGGGAAACCGGAGGAAGCTTCAAGTCCTCTCGCAGCTCGGTCCCGAGACGGACGTACTCATCCTCGGCGTCTCCATATTCAGTCATCCATTGAAGGACCTCGGCTTTCTCATCCTCTACCTTTTTCCCTTCCTCCAACTCGGCTATCAGCTCAGCATTGGCCCGCGCTTGCACCAAGTACATATAGCGCGTAGACACCTTCCCGTACTGATCCATCTTCGCCTCGATAGCCTTGACCTTCTCGGCAAACTCCCTTTTGGCCGCCCTCCGCTCTCTGACAATCTCCTTCTCCCGGAGAGCCTTCTCTTCGGTAAATAACCGATGAAGGCGTGCAATCTCGGCCTCGAGCTTTCTCTGAGTTCGCAGGCTATCCTCCGAAGCCTTCAACCGCTCCACCTTCTCGGCCTTGGCCGATGCCTCGGCCTCTTGTTTAGCCGCAATCGCCTCAGAAATCCTGGCCTCTGCTTCGGCTCGGGAGATCTCCGACTTTTCACGAGCAAGCTCAGATTTCCGAGCTCCAGAATCGTAGGCTCGAACCATAGAATTCATCGAGTTGAAGGCCTGCAATAGAACGAGAATCGTCAGCAAACACGTATGGAAACGATAGAAAAACACGCAAGGAACGAATCTATACCTTCAGAAATCCAGCAGCGGTCTCACGGTAGTTTTGTGCCTCCAGCAAGGCCTCGGGAGCGGAAAGCGGCGGACCCGAACAAGAAGCGATAAGATTAGCCGAAGCTATCTTATCCTTGTAGATGGGAGCTTCGCTACGGCTCCTCTTCTCCCTTCTGCGTCCTCCCGAGCTATCACCTCGGGGCCTCTTCCCTTTCGCCTTAGCCTTCGCCTCGGCACCCAGAGCTACAATCGCCATAGCCCCTACTGCGGCGGGAACTTCCACATCCGTCCGAACATCACCAGAGGCCTCGGGCCTGGACAAATCTGCAGCGACCCGAACCTCCCCAGTCGCCTCGGCACCATCGGCAACATGCGGATCAATGTTAACCTCAGGCGGAGTTGACGGTCCGAAAGTCGCCTCGCAAACCCTTTTCTCCTCGGCCGCCTTTCTTTCGGCAGCTTTCTTCGCCCTCAAAGATTGCGCAGCTCCTTGCATTTCAATAAGGTGATCTAGACGGTGATCGGATGATTCTGAAGAAGATTGGCAGGGGGCTCCGTGCAACAAACGCAAGGCTCTCTCAATCCTTTCCTGGGAGAAGTGCTTCGTCCAATCGCACTTCCGAGCTATTAGTTCGTCGTGGAGGTCCAGAAAGCCTTCGGGAATGTCTTCGAGAAACGACGGGTTCCGATCTGCATGAACAAAAAAAACGATTAGTTAAAAGGTTAAAGCAAAACAAGACAGCAAATACGGCTTCGGGCGTAGTACCGATTTGTCTCCACTTTCCAACAATTTTCCCTAAGTAGTCCTCATGGACACTATACTCATTCAAGGCTACGAAGAAGAAATGATCGGTGTATTTCTCATCCTTGCTCGGGAAACCACCGATAACCCTCCTGTTTGGCCTCGGAGATATGTAAAATCTCTCAACAGGGCCCGGTATGCGCCGGATCTCCAGGAGATTCCTTAGGTGGCTTAGGTCGACGAGATTGACCGTCTCAATACTTCGGACTAAAATACCCACTAGATGCCGCAAGCCTTGGGTCGTTATCTGGGATAAAGCAATCTTGTACGACCACAGAAACGCCAAAATCGGCCTCGGGATTGGAAGCCAAAGGTAGCAATGATAGAAGAACCCCTCGTAGAGGGTAAAAAACCCTTCGGGTGGATCATCGGCTCGCTCATTTGGAGTTGGAAGTCTGAGTTCAACCCCCTCGCTAAAACCAAATCGAGCCTTGAGATCCCGAAGGGAATCCTCCGTGCATAAGGTAGAACCCGGGGGATCAGGTTTCCTAGCTTTCTTGGCTCGCTTTCTCTTCTGTTGACCCTTGGCTGCTTGGACTTTAGCTCGGAGCAACCTAGCCGCCTCGTCAGAGTCGTAGTGAACCTCCTCGGCCTTAATAGGAAGTAGAGGCACCTCGGGGGCATTTCGCCAGCACGATACTCCAGCTTCACCAGCTGCCGGTGGATGGGCCCTCCTTCTACTCAAAATCGCATCGGGATCATCAGGCAAATCCTGATCCCGAGCCACATTCGCAACCGCGTCTTCCCGAACAATGAAACGGCTCGGGTTTTCTTCCCGTGAAGCCGACTCTGCATCACTTCCGCGGTACAACACGATCTGATGGTCCGCCTCGGGGTCGCTCGAGGAACTCCAGACCATCTTTCTCTTGTAGACGGGGAGATGAGTGTCGCCTCGGGGCGAATCGCTGGAATCAGATAGAGACATTTTCTGGCTCGGGAGATTGGAGAAGTTGATCGGAGGAACAAAGCCCGACAGATCGGAGAAATCAACCTAGATCTAATGACGGCGGCGCTACGACGGAAGTATAACGGAAAAGTAGAGAAAATGCAAAAACTCAAGATCAGAGAAAGAAGAGAACGAACCTTGAAAAATTTCCTTTGCAGTTGCGAAATGAGAGAATGAGTCCGAGACTTAACATTTATAGGGACTTAAGGCGCGTCGGGTACGAACCAAATAAAAACATCGCGACCGCGTCTAAGGCGCGTCGGGCACACACAAATCAAATAAGATACTTCGCATCCGCACTAATCTCGGGAATCAGCGAAAGGACCTTTCCACTTCTCGAGAAGGAATCCCAACCGTCACACGCCAAGAAAAGATGAAACGACAGAGGAATTCAAATCGCTAAAGGGACCGAACTATTCAAAGTAAATGGCTCGGCCTAATTGTCACAGCTCGTCACGCTCGGTTCTCCAAACTAACGAGCTGGGGGGCTAACTGTTGGGGTCGGATTCCATCCTTTAGCGCCAAGCCAGACTTAGAACACTTCGGGAGTCTTTCAGCGATCACCTCGGGATATCCATCTAATCGATCTAGTATACCCGAGCCCATCGCCTCGGGAATACCTTTAACAAGTAGTTTCGAGTACCCGAGCCCTTCGCCTCGGGGATACTTGAAACTAGACGTTTCAAGCACCCGAGCCCTTCGCCTCGGGGATGTTTGAACGTTACGAGCACCCGAGCCCTTCGCCTCGGGGATACTCGAACAAGACGTTTCAAGCACCCGAGCCCTTCGCCTCGGGGATGTTTGAACGTTACGAGCACCCGAGCCCTTTGCCTCGGGGATACTCGAACAAGACGCTTCAAGCACCCGAGCCCTTTGCCTCGGGGATGTTTGAACGTTACGTCTCAAGCACCCGAGCCCTTCGCCTCGGGAGTTTCTGAGCCCATCGCCTCGGGGACACCCGAAGAAGCCATCCTAGAGTGCCCGAGCCAGTCCTTCCTGTGTACCCGAGCCGATTGCACAAGTTTCTCTGAGGTAAAGTCTTCATCTTCGTCCGAGGTAAAGACTTAGTAAATATTCGCTTTCAAAGTATCATTTCCAAGCAAGGTATCATTTCCGAACAAGAAGGATCATTTCCGATATACCCGGAAATGATAAGAGAGAATCTAGAAGGATCGACTCCAATCAGGAAATCTCCCAAAGACTCCGAAAAATAAGGAAACTATCCTAATCCGCGATATTATGAGCCGACTTCAAGATAAATGGAAATCTTCCGAGAATATCGCTGGAGAGGCGGTTTATCACCTATATATAAAGAGACTCAAGGCTCAAGCGAAGGGGAAGCAATATCGCTCTAGAATCTACACTACGCAAAGCTCTCACAGCACAAACACCTTTTTCTTTTACGATCAAACTCTTGTACGATCAAAACTACTCTTTTCATCAATAATATCAAGAACACCATCTTTGGTTACAAATCGTTTCTGTTGTTCTTTGAGAATTCACGATTATCGTATCCCTAAAATAAAACCCTAGACAAATCTCGATTGTGTTAGTTTCGACTTCCACAGTCCTCAGTGAGCTGCGGATTCTATTCTAGGAATGGAGTGATTCGCGGAGGGATTTATGCCCTTAAACCGATCCCACATTGAAAGACGTATCTCCGAGAATAAGGAAAATTGCAAAACATATCCATAAATAAAAAGGGCCGAAGCCCATTACGAGTTCAAAATAGGAGCAGAGTTGGGGAACATTTATGGAAGAGGCTCAGGAACAGGCTCCTTCATCGCCGGTTTAAAGTTCGAAGTGGACACCTTGTTTTTGGCATCCACTTCGGGATCTTCCCGAATACGTTTCCGATGAGTGTTGGCTTCCTCCTCGTTTTCCTCTTTGCTGTCAAGTGGGGCGGTATAGACCGGGGCGTTCACAGGCCCCGGAACTCAACATTTAGAACGAAGATACATCCGAAGCATCTTCGGGATCTCAGCGACAGAATCGAAGTTCCTCCACTCCCATTGAAAGGGATCACTTTCCAGAGCCCTTATCTTCCTCTCCACTCGAGCGATACGAGCCTCGAGTGTTTGCCTTTTAAGACCTAGCCGCTGCCTCTCGTCACACAAGCGACCGTGTTTGTCGACGACCTAGCATAAAGATGAATAAATAAAAGAAAACATAAGGTTTTAATCAAAAACGACAAATATTAACCTTGTCCATAAAGTCGCAAGCCTCTTTCTTCTCCTTTGAAGGAAAATGAAATACGGCGTGAGGAAAGAGAACGCCGGCTGGTTCAAAACCATCGCCGGACAGGAAGAGTGGGCTACCGGGGTCAACGGGGGCTACGTTTTCGCTTTCCATTAATGTGGTGCTTATCGAATGAATTATGAAATTTCTTGAAGTAGGATCTAAGGCAAACAAGCTCCTATTTATAACAAGGATTAGGGTTTGTCTTGGGAACGAAAATTCAATAATGATGGCGTGCCCTAGTGGTTTAAACCATTTTTGGGAATCGAGAAAAGGTAGTTATTGCCTTAAAGACGTACCGCTTTTCCTATTTTCAATAAGTGAGAAAGGAAAGAGCAACCGTCGCATTAAAGAAAAGGAAAGAGCAACCAACAAATTTACCGAGTTGACTAAACCCGAAGTGGGGAACTCGCGTTTAGCCGAGGTCAGTTCTCGCATTCTAAAGAGAGAGGCCTGATCAGCCTGAAAATCTCGAAAGCATAGCCACAAGGCCAAAAAGGGTTAAAAGCGGACTTTGCAAACCTGCACATAGTTTTAACCAAACCCTCTTGGGATCATAACCTAAAAAGGTTTAAAAGCCTCCTCAGGAAAATATCTTGTTTGTAAGAAAATGACAATAAAGCCTCCTTAGGCAAAAACAAGTTCAAATTCAAGTTTTAAAAAATGGGACAATCCCCAGTTTAAAATGGACACAGCCATTACGGACTATAAGCCACCTCGGACTCCGTCTCGGCTCTCAAAGTGTCACTCGCCTCCTTGGCTGGTGCTTGATCAGAAGAAGTTCCTGGTTCACTCTCCACGGTACAACCATCTCCCGGGGTAGCCTCCGATGCAGCAGGAACTTCGGAAGGGATGACACCTTCCGTCTCACTTGAGCCTAAGGACAGTTCCAGTAAATTGAAAATATAAGGCAAGAAGAAGGTAGTGAGTATCAAGAGCCAGAGGTTACCTGCCCAGTCTAGACCCGATTTACTTATGGGAGGCGATTCTGTGAAGAATTCCTCGAAGTGCTGAGGGTTAAAGGTTGAAGCAGGGAGAGCTGCCAAGCGATTTCGCTTTTCAGATAAGTTAGCCGTCAGCTCGGTCCTTTCTTGCACTTCGGAGAAATCTTGGTCATGGATTTGATCCAGCAAGATCAAGTTGCTCTCGTGCTCCTTGATGTCGGATTCCAGATCTGACCTAGCCTTCTCAGTTTGAATGAAGCGGATGGCCCCTTGAATCAACTCCATCCCACGTCCCTTGACCTCTTTTCTGGCTTTCGATGCCGACCTTGCCAACTCGGAATCACGCAACTTGGTGATCGCTTTGTACTTCGTGTTAAGCTCAATAAGTTGGTTATTCAGGGTATCGGCGGTTGATTCGAGCTTGCGAAGTCTACCCTGAACTCCAGAAAGTTCACTCTGGAGTTGGTGATTCTGGTCGTACTGGTCCTGCAGCTCCCCCTTTATCTTCGCAAGCTCGGATGCTAGGCTATCAACCTTGTCCTCAAGATCGTTCTTGGAATCGGTAGAGGAACGGAGATCAGCCTCGAGATTAGAGAACTTGCCCATCCACACGTCAATCTCCTTTTCCCGACCACTGACCAACCCCTCATAATGTTCAATCATGTCATTAAGCTCGCCGTTAGCCTGGCAATACACATAAACCCGGGATGGTGGGTCAGTTCGAAGAATGACAGCAAAATTAGAAGAACAAAGCGAAACTAACCCGAGATGAGTGATGAGCATGAAGCAAGTAGCGTTCGCGAATTGCAGGGCGCCACTTGACAAAATCCGACAGGATCGCACCTGATCGGGTTTTGAAGCACCGAAAGACGCTACCCTCTTTCTCCATGGCTACGAAAGCAGAAGAGGGAAAGTTTTAGAAATTCAGAATAAACACAAGGCGAAAAGAAACATATACATACATGTCACCAGACCTGAAAGCGATTTGACCTGAGGGACAAGAACAGGCTTTGACTTCGAAGAGTCACCTCGAGACTCAGAACTTTCCTTCTGAGGAGCCGCGCTCTGGTTCGTCTTCTCACCACTACGTTGGGAAGAAGAAGACATGTCAACCGGAGGAGGAGGACCCATTGGCTCAGCAGGGGGGGACGGTCGAGGAGAACGGTCAGTCCGGGCCCGTGACTTCTCTCTCTGCGGAGAAGAGTCACTGCGAGATGACTTGTCCCTCTTCTTGCGAATCAAATTCTTAAGAGGTTCACTGTTGAAATCATCTCGGGGAGGGCGAGGAGACTCACGATGAGAAGATCGGGGCCTCCGAGGAGAACGGTCATCGCGATGTTCACGCCGAGGTGTCGATCTGAAAGCAACGACGGATCTGGCAGCCTCGGCGCTGCCATCATCAACCAGCAGGGTCCTACTGTAGTCCTTCTTATCAATGGTAGCCGCAAGAAACTCTTTTTTCTCCTCGCAAGCCTCAGCTATCGGCTTGGAGAGCGCCTTGCGCTTGGCCGCAATAGCCCGAGATGACAGTCCCTGAGTTGAGGGAGGAGGCGGAAGATTGTGAAGTTGACCTGAGGGACTCATCCTGAGTTTGTGGTTGGCTTCTAGAAACCGCTCGAGAGTAAAAGAATTCCAAAGGGTTTCCCCTTCGAGGACTATTTTGAAGAACCCGATGATTCTTCAGACGGGATAGTCGGGGCGATGAGAGCTGCGAAATGAAATAACAAGTTAGTTAGTAAAAGTAAATAAAATAACCTGAAAAAAGATAAAAGCGACCTAATTTCTACCACGCTTCGCAGACCACTTCGATGGGAGTACATCGGAAAGATTTCCGATCGAAGCGGGGGTTTTCTTAATTAAGAACCAAGGATGGTGCCAGTTATCATCCTTGTTCGGGAGATGCGAGATGATGTTCCTATTAGCGTTGGGATACGCAGAGAAATACCCCGCCTTCTTCGACGAACTCCTTACGCTAAGAAGTTCGTTCAATTCGGGGACTCCAATAACATATCCGGCTTCCGCCGCAACAGTTATGATCCCAAGGATGGTTCGAAGGAGGTTGGGGGTTAATTGGGGTAAAGCAATTTCAAGGGCCGCCAGATACCGGACCAAGGCTTCAGGAAGATGGAAGGTTAGCCCGCAGCCCTTGAAATAGATCTTGTAAACACAGAAATAGCCGTCACGATGGCTTTCCGGAGATTCCGTAGGGCCGGGTAGCATCGATTCCACCATAACTCCAGACGGAATCTGACAGAGGTCTCTCAATTGATTAAGAGATTGAAGAGTACATGTAGACATATAGTGAGGACCGGCGATGTCACCCGGGCGAGTGCATTCATCATTACTAGAGCCTCTTTCAAAGGATGGAGATTCGGGTCTTTCAGAGTCAGAAGTCAGCGGAGAAGGATGAGAAATTTAAAGTCCGGTAAAAAGGAAATCGGCGAAGAAGGAGAAGAGAGAAGTTTTGATTAAAGCGTAAGAGTAAAAAGTAAAAGTGATGATGAAAGAAATTACCTCACGAAAGCTAAGTGATAATGATGAAACTGCCTTGGGAATCGTGGGGGAAGTGGAAAGGTTTCCCGCTTTAATAAGTAAATAATTAAGACACGGTCATAATGGCGACAGATGTCACGCGACTAAACATGGGAAGCGCCGAAGTTAAGGGACTGACGGGATCTTGGCGGGAAAATCAGAAGATTCCCCGAAGCGCAATCTTTTGTCATTAAAGCATTAAAGTCTTCCGAAGTGGAATAGCACTTCGAAAGACTTGGGGGGCTAATTGTTGGTGTCGGATCCCGTACCAGTAGTCTGGGACCAACCAAAGATTGCCACATAGTCAAGGTAAAGGCCCACAAAGGATAAGGCCCGATGAGGTCCATAAGTTAGAAGTGCGGTCAAGGTGGTAACACCACCTCGAGAGTTCGAAGTGAATGCACTTCGAAGCGAGTCTAAGTCACTGTTAAGATGGTTCAAGGTTAATTGGGCTGAGAGGCGAGGCCCATGAAGGCCAGAGTCAATTCAAATTCGAACGTTGAGCATTAAAGTCGGAAACCGAAACGGACGTATTTAAGATAGAATAATTGTACTTAATTAGCCACTTAAATGTCGTTTTTCTATGCATAAATATAAGAGCCAATGGCCATGTAAAAGTGGATGATCTTCTTTTTGGGAGAAAAAGGAATACTATAGCAATTCTTGTAATAATTCATAAGCTTTTTACATATTCATTTTGTCCCTCAAGAGTAGTCTTTCCCACTTAATAAAAATACTTGAGTGTGTGAATCCGACATCCACAGGGACTGTGAAGAGGTCAAGTGGGGTGTTGCAAACAACATATAAATTGGCTCCAGCTGTTCCTGATTTTAGTTCTCAAACATTAAATTTCGTTATTTTGCTAAAACGAGATATTGTTTTTTTATAGATCCCATTCAATTAGCTTTCTGTCTATCTTTTGTCTACTTGTGGGATGTCTCTATATGCAATTGCAGTGCATTTATTTGAACTACAGGAGGACTTGGATATATGTCTTAATCTCTTGCTTCGTCATATGGTTTTCGGTTTGATAGTTTTTTATTGGTCGATGTTTTATAAAACATATTGATTTTGATTGATAACTATCTTTTTTTAGCAGTACCGTATAAAGATCATTAGTAAAATTCCGAAAGTAGAAACAGTGTTTCCATACGATGGATTTATATTATTTTACGACAAATAACTCGAAATTTTGAATCGTAAAATTCCATACATCATCTCTTTATATATTATCATAATTTTTTTATGTTTATTTTATTGGATTTGACGTAATTTATGTATCGTTATGATCATTTTTATACTATTACATATCCATTTCTTATTTTCGTTTTACATATTTTTCGTAATTTCATATGGAACAATTTTAAAATTTAACGTATTAGTATAATTTACTTTATATTTAGTTCATTTCATTTAATTCTATTTTTTAATTTAATTTTCAATTTTTATGTTTTTTTTTTCTTTTAACATATGTGATGTATTGGAACAAATTAGTTAAATTCATATTGAAACCCTTTAAAAAAGTATTGTTTTTATTGTTACCTTTCTCATACGTATTTTTAAAATGAGAATTCATGTTTCGTTCCAATCTATCTCATTTATATTCGAGAATTTTGTGAGACATAAATTAGATAGATTTTATATTCTCAATTTTTTTTGTTTTTTGTTATATTTCCGTTAAATCTCATCATAATTTAAGTTTATATTGTGTTAGTACAATCAACTTTTGTTTCATATTATTTTTAATAGATATATATTCATTATAAAACTATAATCTATTATTTTTTTTTATATTAGTTAGTATAATAAAAAATTAGTAAGTTTCTTATTTTCTTTTATTTTTAATCAATTTTATTTAGTTTCTAGATAAAAATATAAGAGAAGACCTTTCATATTTCTTTTTGAAAAAAAACTTATATACATATGACTAAATCTTAAAATTAAATGAGAAAATGGTATAAATTAACTCTAAAAACTAAATAATAAAATGATGTGGATGATGATTATAAAATATAAGAGAAGACCTTTCATATTTCTTTTTGGAAAAACTTATTTACATACGACTAAATCTTAAAATTAAATGAAAAAATAGTATAAATAAATTCTTAAAACTAAATAATAAAATGATGTGGATGATGATTAGGATGATGAGGTGGCTTAAAGAGAAGAGAGAAAAGTTAACTTTATATATATAGATTAAGTTGTGTAAATTAAGATATAACAATATTTCATATAAATTAAACAAGAATTGTTTAGCAAAATTAAATTCGAGTTTTAACAAATCTAGAATCCCCCCTCCCAAACGCTCTTTAACTTAACTTATGTCGTTTAATTTTTTTTTGTGCAACCTTATGTCGTTTATTAAGTGGTCGAATACACCTAAAATCCTCGAACATTTAGCTCACCTCGCCGCAAAGATCAAAGTATTATTTAAGCCTCCGATCAAGGTCCACAAACAAACCCCTCCACACACATACACATAAGGAAGAAGCGGTGAGACGCTATAAGTCTTTTTTACAAGACCAGCAACCGGATATTGAGGTACCTTCGGTAAACTTTATCTCGCAGTTGGTGTCTTTTCGGTGTGCTACTGGGGATGCTGCTCGGTTAGTACAGCATGTTACTGCCGAGGAGATACAGAAATCAGTCTTCACCATGCCTCTAAATAAAGCGCCAGGTCCAGATGGCTACACGGTTGAATTTTTCAAGGCCGCCTGGCCGATTGTGGGTCGGGATTTCATTATTGCGGTGCAATCATTTTTCCTGTTTGGTTTTATGCCGAAGGGGATTAACAGCACTATACTCACATTGATTCCAAAGATTACAAACCCTGATACCATGAAGGATTACCGACCGATAGCTTGCTGCAATCTTATTTATAAGGTAATTTCAAGGATCTTGGCTAGTCGTCTCAAACAGAATATGCCGGAGGCTATTGCGTTGAGTCAAAGTGCCTTTGTAAAGGGCCGTCTACTCCTGGAAAATGTTCTTTTAGCTACTGAATTGGTAAAAGACTACCACCAGCCATCGATCTCTACACGGTCTGCGATCAAATTAGATATTGCGAAAGCTTTTGACATAGTTAACTGGTCTTTTATCTCCTCTACTCTCCGTGCAATGAACTACCCGGAACAATTCAACTTCTGGATTTCCCTATGTGTCTCCACCGCATCTTTTTCTGTATCTGTAAATGGTGAGCTTGAGGGGTTCTTTACAAGCTCTAGGGGCTTGCGACAAGGTTGCTCACTTTCTCCCTACCTCTATGTCATTATGAGTAATGTCCTCTCTGGTTTACTAACTAAGGCAGTGATGGAAAAGCGTATAGGAATCCATCCGAAATGCAAGGAATTCAATCTTTCACATCTAAGTTTTGCAGATGACATATTGGTGTTCACAGATGGAACGCCTAAATCGCTTCATGCTACACTTGCAGTTTTTCAGATTTTGCGCATATGTGTGGGCTGAATATAAATGTCTCTAAGTCATCAATTTTTGCGGCGGGGAGAGGTAAACAAAGTCTTGAACATGCTGCCGTGATCTCTGGCCTAGAGGTATGTGAGTTACCGATTCGTTACCTTGGTCTACCGCTTACAACGAAGGCTATGATTAAAGTTGATTATGAACCGTTGATAGATAAGATTCGGAACAGATTGGGGGCATGGACCTCTAAATACCTTTCCTATGCGGGCAGAGCTCAACTCATCAAATCGGTCATATCTAGCATCACAAACTTTTGGTGTTCGGTTTTTACTCTCCCGAAAAAGTGCTTCAAGGAAACTGAAAGTATGTGTTCGGCTTTCCTTTGGAGTGGTTCCCCAAATATTCAAGGTAAAACAAAGGTAGCATGGGAAGATGTGTGTCTCCCTAAGGAAGAGGGTGGACTTGGGATTCGGAGAATGCACGAGGTTTCTCGGGTTTTTGGTCTAAGTTTGATTTGGAAAATAATTTCAGATTCCGGCTCTTTATGGGTTGCTTGGGGAGACAGCCAACCTTGTCTACTTTGTGGTGAACCCGACGAAACTCGGGACCATCTGTTTTTTGCCTGCCCTTATTCATTCATGGTGTGGATACAGGTTGTAGGTGACATGTTACATACGGACCCGGATCCTGACTGGACTGCGACTATCCATAGGTTAACCACACACCCATTCGTGAGGTATGACTACATTCTACTCCGTTTGTGTTTCCAAGCTACCATATACTATATATGGCGTGAACGGAATGAGAGAAGGCACAACAAGATCTATCGTGCACACTTACAACTAGCTCGTACGATTGAGAGGGTTATTCGGTCAAGGATCATGTCTTTGAGATACTTTGAGCATACGAGGCTCCGTGGTTTACTTCAACGGTGGTTCAGCTCAAGACCCAACCATTAGTAGCTCTTTGCTCTGTTTTAGTCCCGAGGCATTTTTATGTTTTTGAGTGTTTAATCTCTGTTCTGTTTTTGTTGTAAATAACGCTTTTTCTCCTCAATAAATTTCACATTTCATCAAAAAAAAAAAAAAAATTCATATTACAATTATTAGTTGAATCTTACAAAAATTCCTGGACTTTTCCTAACTTAAAAGCGTCAAGTTTACTTTAAAAAAATGTAAATATGATGATGTGTTGACTTAAACCATTTCACAAATAAAAAGTATGCGTTGACTTTTATTACAAATTGTTTAAATTTTAATTTAAATTATATCGGACATAAGAGAAGATAGCTAAAAAGATTTTAAAAGAATAATTAAATTACTAAACTCAAAAGTAACCAAGATTCATACAAACTTAGCACAAACCTTAAAAGAGGAAAATAGTTCAAAAGCAAAACATAACCTCCTAAGAAAAAGACTTACAAATACACACATATATGCAAAAATCAAAAAGTAATAAGAAAAGTATGTATA
>NW_003302548.1:10965759-10966625 GCF_000004255.2 Arabidopsis lyrata subsp. lyrata | reverse complement strand
GAGAGTGAGTAAGAGGAGTTGCTTGAAACCAGAATTAGTGTTGGTGAACGAGGCGCTCTCCTCTTCCTCCTTTGGCGACGCTTATAAGAAGAAGCTCGCGGAGGATCATGAACCACCATTTCTTGAGTGTGAGTGCCTTGGAAAGAATACCTTGCATCTCTATCTTCGTCCATTGGGGTTGGTTGGTTCTCTCCCGTCGCCTCCACGTCATCCCGTGTAGAGTTAGAGCATCCCACGTGTGAGAGCTTGGTTTCCACGGTCTTCATTTTCCCATTCATGCTCTTAATCCCTTTGACAAGCTTCTTTATCGTTCTCCCTTGCCACTTGACAAACCGTTGGAGAAGGTGGATGTGGGTGTGAGCTTCCCGAAGAGCTTTATCCGCTATGGCCTCGTCATAGGGCTTGAAGTCATATCGCGCTTGGCCATAAACCGCCCTACTAACTTTGCAGTTGTGGAGGCTGAGTACTTAAAAGACAGTCCGAACGTGGTGGTACCTTTGAGATATCGTAAGCATTGCTTCATTGCAGCTCCGTGAGACTCCTTTGGGCTCTGCATATATCGACTTAACACACCTACAACAAAAGACAAGTCAGGTCTTTTAGTTTTTACTTATACTTTAACTATTTTCTCTTCGATATGGTCAAGTTCTTTGCTATTTATAGTTCGAACGTTAAAAATAAAGCGGCATTTCTTAACAACGTACTAAGATTTAACATGCGGTATACCGCGGGATAATTTTGTTTTACTCAATCTTAAATAAATTAACTTGTTTTAATATGTTTCTTATTATAATATGATGTGAAGAAAATAATTAAAAAAAAAATTAACCCCTGTAACATTTGATTAATGATATTGTATATTTATG
>NW_003302548.1:10964285-10965659 GCF_000004255.2 Arabidopsis lyrata subsp. lyrata | reverse complement strand
TTAAAATTTTAAAAAATTAAAATTTATTATATATAATCTAATTAAACGGTTCAAACAAATAACTGAATCATTATTTTGAATTTTAACAAAATCTTTTAAATATCTCTAATATTAATTATAATTACATTCATCGTAAATCAGTCTCAACCCCAAACATATGTCAAATATTTTATGCTTTTCAGTAGAAGCCCACTAAAGCTTGCATGGGCCTTTGATCAAGGGACTCTAAAGCCCGATAAGTGTTTTTTTATATGCACATACTTATCGAAACAAAACGTTTGTTGATTAAACCTAGCCGCCGGAGAGAGAATTACTTCTAGGGGAAAAAAAAAAAAAAAGCGAGAAAGTCAAATCCATGGAGTTTGGTGGCTTAAAACCATGTACCAGTAACTCCCCTGACTCGAGCCGGAAGCGCAACCGGAAGCGAAAACCGGCGGAGCTGGGGGAGAGTGACGGCTTATCTGGCAAGAAGCTGAAGCGGATATCGGCTTTGGCCGAAGCTGCTGCGAAGATCGATCCTTCGCATCTTGCGGATTTCTTTGCCAAACCGGTAAGTGCATGCACTGTGAAATTCGACTTGTTTTGTTCATAGCATTGGCACGGCATTGGCCTACTTGGGTTTTACACTTACTTTAACAAAGCACTTTCCCAAGTATCGTTTCCATGGGTGGAGTTGTTCGAGGAGACTCCTTTGTCTATGCTGATCGATGTGATTTTTTTACTTATTTTAAGTTTTCGTTAGTAATAAGTCGTCTAGGGTAGATTATTCTTGAAGCTGAGTTTGTCTTGTTATAATTTAACAGGTTCCATTATCTGATATTCCTCAACCTATCTATAAAGCATCAGTCAATTGGATCAAACAGCATCCATTTGGGGACCTCAGTCATTTGGGCAATTGAACGTATTATCCGCGAACAACATACTTTTGGGGTAATTCTGGAGAGACATCAATCTTATCCCTTTCACCTATACATGTGTGATTGAATGGTGTATCTATCTATCCAGTTACCTTTGTTTGACTAATTCCATTATGTTGTCATTGTTTTATGATTAGGTGGCAGCATTTGTTGCATTAGCAATGGTATTGCGTACTAAACCTGATGTTTTGACCACTCTATTGCCGATGCTGAGGGAGAGAATTATGTTTCAAGGACAGGACAAGCTTCCGGTTACAGTTTGGTTAATGGCTCAAGTAGTGTGAAATTTTTTTCCAAATTTTTAATTAATTTGTGCAAGTTTTTTGAAGCATAAAATTGTGGACAGGCCTCTGAAGGTGATTTATCTGTTGGCCTGTATTCATGGGCGCATAACTTGTTACCCCTAGTCGGGTATAACAAGTGCTACAGCCTTCAGTCGGTGGATCTCATCCTGCAA
>NW_003302548.1:10954752-10964055 GCF_000004255.2 Arabidopsis lyrata subsp. lyrata | reverse complement strand
GTAGCTCTTGCACCAGGAAGCAGAGAGATATTTGGTTTTTCGTTGAAATTAGCTGGAGAAGGTATTATTACTAAGTAGTACCAACAAATGAAACCTTAACTTTTCTGCGTCCCTCTGATCTATTCTTCAAATAGACTTGTAATGTGTTACCGTTATTATAGGAAATCCTGTTTTAGCCAAGGAAGCTACAGAAATTGCTATCGGGTCTTTGACCGCAAATGTTGATTGCTTTAAGCAGTGGGACATTCTATATAAGGAGAACCTAGAAGCTAGTGTTGTTCTTCTTAAAAAGCTTGTAGACGAATGGAAGGATCATTCTCTCAAACTAATATCAACACCAAGTGATACTCTCACCCTCAATCGGGCCATGAATAGCTTCAGGCTAAAGGTAAAATGCATCTTTACTCTTCTAAGCTATTCAACTAATTTCACCCTCCACTCTTTTTGAGCTGAATTTTCATTTTCCGACCGGACCTGTGATGTTATTAGAACAAATAAGCCATCACTGAAAGAGAAGCTCTTTGTTCTATTTACAAAGAAGCTGACAAGTCCTGCAAAGTGATCTTGGGGAGACTCTCCTCCGGAAGTGGCTACCTCAAAGGTATAACAGCTGTTACTGCTGCTGGGGCTGTTGTTGCCGGAGCCGTAGCAGGAGCCGTTGCTACAGTAGTCATTGGAGGAGCTACTGGAATGGAATATTTCCAGTAGGTGTAATGAGAGTTGAAGTTCTTAGAATCACAAAGTTGGAATCTGGGTGAATGTTCAAAGGTCGCAAGCTTGTACGTAGAAAAAGCCTAATTAATGCTCTTTAACTAAATTATTTGAAATATCTAACAAATTTGTTTGCTATATATGGATACGATTCATTCTCTCAAACTATTAGATTTGTTTTCTCACGAATTACTGTTTTTGGTTATGGATTTAGGCAAAGGATTTCCTCATTTCTGTCATCTTGTAACTTCCAGCTTCTTTGTTCGTGTTTCTATCATTCTGTTTCCTGTCACCAAATCTCTATTGAGATAACTTTCTGAGAATATGTTTAAACTTGTCACTATTCGGGGAAAGTGTTGCCCACTTTCTCCGTATCATGATTTCTTAAGGTAGAAGCTATTGTCGTCGTCATGTGTAAGATTTAGTGACTATTATGATAGATCCTTGTACTCTCGATCTCTCACAACACTGTCCATGTAAAACTAGAGTAGAATTTGAAGTTTACTGATATTGTAATTAACAAATCCGATTACAAGAGTAGCTTAATCTGATAACAAAACAAAAGATCTACGTGCTCGAGCTCAAGCACATCAATCCAGCTTGTTGTCCTTCAACGGCTTCCTTCGAGAATACCGCTGGTGCACCGTATCAATACTCCTTTCCCGGATAACCAGCTTGTTGTCCTCGAGCTCAAACTAAGGAAACAATTGCCCAAACTCCTTCGAAGGAAGCCAAGAATCTTCCTCCACTCCCTGATCGTGCGTGAACCATAAACTTTAATATATTATTAGTTAAATAAGTGCATAATTTTACATCAAGATTCGAAGTAAGAAATGGACTCGTATCACATCTTTTTGTAAGAACTGGAAATTAAAATTAGGTAGTTGACAACTAACTTTTAAGAAAAAATTATTCAAATGTCATAGAAAAATAGGAATATTAGTAATATATCATACTATTTCTAAACATTACTCATATATTTAGTGTTCTTGGTGTAATTACAATTAACACCTTTAGTTAGTTTTTAATTATTATTTTCAAAAATATTTAAAAAAATTCCGCCTCATTATTTTAAATACACGTTATTAATGAGATATTATAAACTTAGAAGAGAATTTTAAATCCAAAAAAATTCCTATCAACAAAATTGGAAATTTTAATTTTAGATTAGAGATTATTAAAAATATAAGTGGAATCGGGCCGGTCGAATCTCATATCCCTGCACTTACATATACTTCAGCGAGGAAGACCTTAAGATGCGAAGAATCTGTTGATGCCGAAGCTTTGAGGGAAGACAGATACCTAATCCTCGCCTCTCTCGAACCGTCCGAGTCAACTTCCACATCAGAAGCAACCTCCGCTGGCTTTTGTTTCAGTTTGCGCTTCCGGTTCAAGACTTGGTTGCATCCATTGCCGACCTGGGAGCTAACGGTAGAGGTCTCAAAGTCACTGGACTCCACGGATTTGGTCACATCCCTTTTCGTTTTTTTTTTACGAACAAACTCTCAGCTCCATGTTTTTCTTCTAAAGTTTCTCGCTTTTCTTTCCAACTATTTCACCATCTGCCGTATATATATTATTATTATATATATGTTAGGGTTGGGAAGGATCTAGATATCTCGTTAAGAGTTTTTATTTTGGGCTATATTAATATGTAATTTAGGCCTCGGCATTCGGGTATCGGTTCGAGTTCGGTTTGGGTATTTCGGGTTTTGGGTATTCCGGTACTAAAGATTTAGGATCCATTCGGATATTATAAAATTTTGGTTCGGTATTTTTCGGGTTTGGGTCGGTTCGGATAATTGATTGAAGAACCGGAAAATAACTGAATATTTATCGGGTACCGTCCGGATTGGTTACTTTTTATCCAAATGTATCTAAATTTATCCAAATTACCCAAAAATACCCGATAATACCCAAAAAAAAAAATATTGATTACTTTTTACCCAAATTTATGCGAAAATACCCAAAAAAAAATTAAAATACTAGTTACCTTTTACTAAAATGTATCCAAATTTACTTAAATTATAAAAAAGTATCTACTACATTCGGGTTTATAATTATAATTTTAAGTATTTAGGTTATTACAAGTATACATATAACTACTATATTTAGGTATATGTTTATATATCAGATACTTTCGGATACCTACTGGATATCGGGTTTGGTTCTGGTTCTTTGGGTATAGAATTTAGGATCCATTAGGTAATTTAGACCGGTTCCGGTTCGATTCGGTATCTCTAAATTTCGGTCAATTCTGATTCAGTTCTTTCGGTTCAAGTATTTTGTCCAGGCCTAATCTGTATACAGGCCTGGACGTACAGTATATAAGTGAGCATAGAATAAAGCTTCATTTCAAAGTTAGTCATTAACGGGATCATGACATTTGTCTAATTAGTGATCTAAGATTTTAACATATATAAAAAATATAGAAAAGGAAAGCTAACAATTTTATCATGTAAATTAAAAATTTTGGTTTTTAAAGTTATTTAAGTGACGATGACATATGTCAAGTTCTGATTTTAAAATTCCATTATTATGTTATATATCTTTTTAATATTTTAATTTTATTATTTGTACTATTTTTATATTTTACATTATTTAGTTTCATTTATTTTTTTCTTTTTTTTTCTTTTTTACTTAAAATATTAATATTATTAAAAAATTCCACATAATGGGATTTGGTCTTTGACCCATATTACAAAAGCCTTAAAACGGTTACAAAATGGGCCTAAACGGAAACCTAGTTCCGGCGTCGGAAAATTGGATCGGACCTTAGCGATTTGACCGGAAGCAGAGGCGCCTAGCATTAACGCCGGCGAATACAAGGTCGCGGCTTTGTGGCCGGATCTTTGGAACTGACCCATCCCCGAAAGTATTCGGTTTCCGGCTCCGGTGCTGTTCCGGCAATCCACCAGCCTGCTACAGGCTTCCCAACGTGCGTACACCTCCTACGAACGGCTCTCCGATGACAGATCCTAGTCGGAGCGATCTGTCACACTCGGATCTAACACCTCTCCTCCAGATCCGGCGAATTCCGAGTTTCCCAAGCATCATCTCCTCGATCCAGTCCAGCGGAAGCACCAAGGCAACGGTTGCGAAGTTGGTGGCTAAATCCAAACTGTCGCTTCCGATTCCGCGAGACTGATTAGCCATAGTCAGCGCCACCATCAACTTCCATCGCTACAGAAGCTTCCTCTTTGGCGGCTGAGCCGAGGGCTTCACTGAAAGCACGCCGGCGACTTCAAACCTCGCCGCCAAGTTGGAGGAGCGGCCGTAATATCGATGGAGGCGAGGCCGTTGCTGTCGGTGAGAAGGATGATGCTCACTCCCGTTAAGGCCTTTGCGAGACCAAGACCGGCGATGAAGCTCGAGAAAGGGAGATGGAGGCTATCTCACGACGCCGGCAAAGGAGCGGGTGAAGGAGATAGCCTCCGGAACAGTGAGAAGGTGGCGGCGAAACTGGATCTGAGATGAGAGAAAAGTGTTGCTCGGGCGTCGAGTCACGCGTCTTTGCCAATTCAATGATTTTCTTCATAGAGGGAGGAGATGTAATAATTCTCATAATTTGTAATAAAATAATAAAATCAGTGTTAACAAAAAAAATGGAATAGTGGATCTGGGGCAGATGTCACGCTAAACGGTCGGACTGCTTTCTCCATTCACCATTTTAATTAAAGCATATTGCATTCCTTGTTTTGAAATGCGGTTCAATTTCATGAACAAAATTAACGAACCACATGTAAAAGTAACCACACCCCATATTTGTGGATGTACAATAATGATTCGCATGTTCTTTTTTTTTTAAGAAAAAAATTATATGGTTTATTTTTTAAATAAATATTGTCAATATATTGTGAATTTGTGATTCTGTTGTAGAAGTGTGTTGATAGCTTGATTCAACTGCTTAGTCCTTGATCTCGTCATTGGTCCAGTAGCAACTTGCAAAGCAACGTCCTCTTTAGCTCCAAGAACTTCATCTCCATGCTCCTTAGCTCCATGCTCGATCAAGTGTTCCTCTGGTGCAATGTCCTGCTCGATCACATCTCCTGCTTGGTGGTCGAGTATGTCCTCTGGTACATGCTGATCCTTAGCTCCATGATCCAAGCTTTCCATTATCACATCACATATTATGTAAAATATTTTATCTACAATTTATATTTTTGACAATATAAATATTTGATATGCATCATTTGATCCGCTTGCACCATTCAAATATACATTTTGAACCGCTAGATCCGTTTGACCCCACTAGTTCTGCGAGATCTGTTTGATCCGCACTTGTTCCGCTTAAACCGTTTGATCCGCTCCGCCTGATTCGCTTTCTCCATTCGGAGCCTAAGGTAGACTAAACCTGTTTTAGTTAAATATGTTAATTTGGATTTGGTTTGGGTTGATCAAATCCGTGTGTTCTATTTTTTTGGTTAAAATTAGTGAAGTCAACTAACAAATCAATTTGACGAAGTTAAGTCAACGTTAACAACTTCCATTAAACTGTAAAACAACGTTGTTCACGACGTACAATATTTGGCCAAGTCAATTCATATGATAAGTTGCTAAAGAATATGATGATCAAATGTGAAGAAGAAGACACGTTTCTTGTAAATATTGTCATCAAATGTGAAGATGAGACTTTGTGGATGAGTATAGGACTTGGTCAAGTACGATTTCTTGAAATCTTTGTTGCGAATAATCGATGCATATTGTTTGGATATGCAGATGAATCTTGCTAGGGTTTTAACATGCAACTTTTTGAGTATATCAGGGATGAGATCATGCGGAATCGGATCTAAGCTTCCTCTGCTTGTTCTCAAGTATTCGGAGATCTTCTTTGTTGCAAGCTTCGCTTTCTTGCTTTCCATGACAACGATGTGAAAAAAACGGCGTCGATTTCTTTTCTCTCAATTTCTTGGAAATGAAGTAAAAAAATGATGAGTCGATGAGTTGGTTAAACGCTAAGAGTATGAGTAAACGTGGTGCCGTTTTTATATTTAAAATTAGGGAAAGTTTGAAAGGATCTATCAATTAAAACAGCATAAGGCTTTCCATTATAATATCAAACATGAAATGACTGTTATCCACAAAAATCATTATTTTGTGAAAAGTTTGTTAATTTTCTTGATTATAAAAGCGTGATTTTTTTTTTTTTGGTAGGATATAATAACGTGTTTCTGTACATCTAGAAAATTCTGAAAAATGAGTTTTTTTTTTTTATTATCAATATTTGATTATAGTGGTGCCCAATCCCCAATATATTGTTTTGGCATAGTGCTTCACATGAAAAAAAAATCCAATAATTTACCACTATAGACTTTTTTTTTTTTTTGTCAATGTTACCACTATAGACTATAGTGATGAAAATATATGTTTTTTATTCCCATGTGGGCACTATTGATGCGGACATCCAAATCAAACCAAACCGGGAGTATACCAAACCTACCGGTACATGTATCAAACCGGTTGATATGGAGCATTTTGGAGGATTCTTGCCCAAATGGAGTCATAATCAAGCACAAGGCCTAGGGTTAATTATTCACCAGCAAATTAATCCTAAGAAGACAAACGATAGTTCAGGAGGAATCAAAGACCAGCGAGCCGAATCACCATGTTGGGGAAATTTGAACGTTGCACTCTTTTTCCCTTATCTAGGGTTTGTCCCAATGGGTTTACCTAGAAAGGTTTTTAACGAGGCAACATCAAGTCATCAAGGAATCATTTACCAAGAAATTGATTCGAAGATGTTACAAGTACATATAGCTGATGTACTTGCTGACAGACCGGCTGCACTACTTGCTGAACTACTCGCTGAACTACTTTCTGAAGTACCGCACCAAATGAAGCCAAATAAGGAAATCTTCCTTATTCTATACTTGGACGTGCCTCAAAGCTTTATTTGGCGACCTGGAGAGTATCTAGATCACTTAGAGGCTTCACTACACGCTCTAAGATACACCACACCACATTTGATCAAGCGGATCAATTCTGAGCTCTACTTACCATATTTGGACCCGATTGTCATCAATGTCCCATGGATCTTTCCCCTTTTGTTTGAGCGTCCACTTAAGATATTCCAGAGCATCAAGAAGCTTCCAAGACTTCACAACTTCCTCCCCAAGTTGACAAGATACAAGGCACACCTCACTTGCCTTATTTGGACCAACGACCATATTTTCTTTTAATGTTGCGATTTGTTTCTTTGTTTAGCTTTTAGAACGTTTGTACTCAGCCTATATAAGCTGATCATTAGTCTCATTGTAAAGCACCCTTGATCATTTTAAAGTAATAGAAACGTTTTCTACTTGTCAAAGTTTGAGTCTTTGTCATTGTTCTGTAGTTCTTTGTGAGTGAGTCACCAAGTACTTCAGGATTCTGCGGATTAAGTTTGTTGAGTGATTCAACATCCTTCATTCGTTCATTGATCGAGTGAGTCGATTACCCCACTGATTGAGCGAGTCAATCACCCTTCTATCCATCAATTCCCCTTGAATCGATCCCACACGAGAGAAGCGACCGCCATCGTGTCAGATCACCACCTTCATCATCCCACCTTCCGCGTGAAAAGCTTGGAATCTCTTGATCATCAAGTGATCTAAAGTTGGAGTGATTCCAATTCTTGTATCAACTATTCAAGATCACGGCAGCATCATCATTCCAAAGGATAAGTAGACTATAAAACATAACTAAAAAAAAATCAAATAAAGTTTGAAGGTGTTATTTAATCATGAATTTAAATTTAAAATTAATTTTGTATGTTTTATAATTTTTAAAGTTTGATATTACGTAAAACAATTATGTGTATGAATTTTAAAATCTATGCAGTGTACTTGAAATTTTGATTTTTATAATTTACTTATGAAACTTTAACAGATTTCATTTAAATAATTTAATTCTAAAATATATTTTTTTTAAAAATATTTAATTTTGAATAACATTTGATTTTAATGAAAAAATTCAATTCTTATTTGAATAATTCTAGATTTTAAAAGCTACTATTAAACATTGATTTACAAATATAAAATCAAATACCAGTATATCGTTAAACATAATTTAAATCATTAATTAAATCAAATTACACATCCATTAAGTGTGAATTATGGGTGTCCGTGTGAGAAAATTGATTTGACCTTTTGACAAAAAACGAAGAAATCAAAAAAGGAAACATCACGTGACACGTGCCACGCATAGCGGTGAACGCTGCATTACCCACTCCAACAAAAAAAGCGTATGAATTTTAAAATCTATGCAGTGTACTTGAAATTTTGATTTTTATAATTTACTTATGAAACTTTAACAGATTTCATTTAAATAATTTAATTTTAAAATATATTTTTTTTAAAAAATATTTAATTTTGAATAACATTTGATTTTAATGAAAAAATTCAATCAATTCTTCAAAGAGAGATTACAAAACAAAACAATGTGTGGAATCTTCGCGTATTTGAATTTTCACGCTAACAAAGAGAGACGATACATTCTCGAGATTCTCTTCAATGGTCTTCGTCGTCTTGAATACAGAGGCTATGATTCAGCTGGAATCGCAATTGATGATTCTTCAACAATCTCTTCCCCTCCTCTTGTGTTTCGTCAAGCAGGAAACATTGAATCACTCGTTAATTCTGTAAACGAAGGTTACTTTTCTCTCTAGATCTCTGATTTGAATCCAAAGTTGAAGCCTTTATGAATGATGAGTTTGTGTTTGTTTTCAATTTGCAGAGATTACGAATACAGATTTAAACTTAGATGAAGTTTTCTACTTTCATGCTGGAATTGCACATACTAGATGGGCTACACATGGTGAGCCAGCTCCAAGGAATAGTCATCCTCAATCTTCTGGTCCTGGAGATGATTTTTTGGTGGTTCATAATGGTGTTATCACTAATTATGAGGTTCGGTTCTTTAACTTCTCTTCTCTTATGTATAAAAGAGTCTTTTAAAAGAAATGAACTTATTTTGATTCTGTTTTTGTTGTTTAGGTGTTGAAAGAAACTTTAGTGAGGCATGGATTTACTTTTGATTCGGATACAGATACTGAGGTTATACCAAAGCTTGCTAAAATTTGTTTTTGACAAAGCTAATGAAGAAGGTAACTAATAATGCTGATGTGAGATTTAAAAGTTACTGTTCAATTTTGTGAAGTTGTCTTTGAAGTGATGAGGCATCTTGAAGGAGCTTATGCTCTTATATATAAAAGCTGGCATTACCCGAACGAGTTGATTGCGTGCAAGCTTGGTAGCCCGTTGCTTTTAGGTGTTAAAGTAAGTAACTCTTTGTCACTAGAATCAAGAGGGACGTTTCATTGTTCTCGGTTGAAATGTAGAATTTAGCATTTTCTCTTAGCTAGTCACTGTATGCGTCTTTTAGCATGGAATAGTGTAGAGTTGTTTTTACGCTTGGCTTTTTCACTCACAGGATCGAAATCTTTCGGGTTTGTATGCAACTGCGGTTATACCTTTACTTTTGCCTGGTTTCGTAGTGAGCTAGATCAAGGCATGAGCCATAGTCATGTATACCAAGATGCTCACTTTCTTTCTAAGAATGACCATCCCAAGGAATTTTCCTATCAAGTGATCCGGATGCTCTTGTTGAGCACAC
>NW_003302548.1:10928642-10954159 GCF_000004255.2 Arabidopsis lyrata subsp. lyrata | reverse complement strand
GTCAGCATGGAGATTGCTAGTGATCTCTGGGACCGGCAAGGTCCAATATACAGAGAAGATACTGCGGTGTTTGTGAGTCAGTCTGGTGAAACCGCAGATACACTACTTGCTTTGGACTATGCTCGGGAAAACGGTGCATTATGTGTCGGCATAACTAACACCGTTGGGAGCTCGATAGCTAGAAAAACACACTGTGGTGTTCATATAAACGCAGGAGCTGAGATTGGTGTCGCAAGTACAAAGGTAGTTTTCATGAATCTCTTAATATATATACGTGTATACTTTTCCAGATTTGGAGATTAAGAAAAACTTGTGCTTATCTCAAACACTATTAGGCATACACAAGTCAGATTGTGGTAATGGTTATGCTAGCTTTAGCAATTGGAAGTGACACAATCTCCAGCCAAAAGAGACGGGAAGCTATAATCGATGGACTACCTGATTTGCCGTGTAAGTTAAGTAAAATTAGCGAAAAAGTTGCTTGCTCTAAGCAACTTAGTGTATAATATCAGCTTTTAAGCAACTTAGTGTATAATATCATATCTAACTGCAGATAAGGTTAAGGAAGTACTAAAGCTGGACGAGGAAATGAAAGATCTCGCACAACTTTTGATAGACGAGCAGTCACTGCTTGTGTTTGGCAGAGGATACAACTACGCAACAGCTTTAGAAGGAGCATTGAAAGTAAAAGAAGTAGCACTTATGCATAGTGAAGGAATACTAGCAGGAGAAATGAAACATGGACCTTTAGCTTTAGCTGATGAGAATCTTCCCATTGCTGTGATTGCCACTCGTGATGCTTGTTTCAGCAAACAACAGTCTGTGATTCAGCAACTTCACGCACGCAAAGGGAGATTAATAGTAATGTGCTCAAAAGGTGATGCTGCATCAGTAAGCTCGAGTGGATCTTGTCGAGCAATCGAAGTACCTCAAGTTGAAGATTGTTTACAACCTGTTCTTAATATAGTACCATTACAGGTAACAAACTAATCTCTACATCAATCTATAATCTATGTGTCTTCTACAATTTTTTTGGTTTTCGACGCGTAAATAAGTTGTGATGTTTGGTTGCAGTTATTGGCTTATCATCTGACTGTTTTGAGAGGTCACAACGTTGATCAACCGAGGAATCTGGCGAAGAGTGTGACTACTCAATAGAGAGCTTAAAGGAATGATTAGCTTGTATAGTGTGACACATGCGTTTGGAGTTTTTGGAGTTTTATGTTAACCATCCTTTACTTTGCCACGCTTTTGAGTCTAAACACCAAAAACAATAGGTGTTCAACTTTTTTTTGTTTTTCTTTTTTCAAGTGATTAATTTTTGTTTCTAATCTATATAGTAGTACTCATGGGCAAATTAATCGAACCGAAAGTATCAAACAAGAACTAACCGAAACGTAACCGAAATTTTAAAATATTCGAATGGATCATAAACTCTAAAACCGAAAAAACCGGAATGGATCTGGACTGAACCAAAATTAAATATTTTGGGTATTTGAAAATATCTGAAATATAATTATATATCTAAAATTTAGTCACTTTTAGAATAAATTACCGAAAATATCCGCAATATAAAAAAATCCAAAAAAAATCTAAAAATATTCAAAATAGTCAAATATATCTGAAATATCTTAAATAAATATTTAAAAATATTCAAAAATATCCGAAAATACCCAAAAATACTCAAAATACCATAAATACTGGAAAATACAAAAAATAATACTCGAATGGATCCTTCGGACCCAAAAGAAATACTCGAATGAATCATAAGCTCCAGAACTAAAAAAACTGGAATCGACCGATTTTCCTTCGGTTCCTATATGAACCCTAAAGCCAAGAACCAAAAGAACTAAAAACCGAAAGAATTGAACTGAACCAAACCGAATATCCGAGTGACTATAAGACCAAATCTAAACTTTAATATCGAACCGGCATTAACGAAAACATGTCTAAGGTGTTATGATCGCCAAATAATAGTTCTGTCTAATTTGTGAGAATACAATAAAGTAGGGGGTCATTTGCGAAACTTTTATAAATTACGACATATAAATAAGAGAAAGACTTTACAGTTTGTAATGTATCGCAAAAACCCTAGCAAGATGGGGCGGCTGAAATTGATTCCAGATGATGACGACGACTCACAGAAGAAAGGCTCCGATTGTTTCGAGGTCGATTTGGAGTACGGTGAGAGGTTACTGCACAATCAGAAGCGCAAGGATCTCCAGAAATACGATGAGCTGAAGGATAGAGGTATCATCAACGATGACGAAGGTTCCGAGTCAGAGGAGGAGGAATCAGATTCTGAGCCAGATGATGATTTAGGAGATCCAAAAAACGATGTCAAATTCATCGATGTTTTGCTTAAGGTAAAGAAAAAGGATCCTTTGATTAAGAACAAAGATGTTAACTTCTATGAGAGTGATGAAGAAGATGAGGCTAAGGAGAAGAAGGTGAAGAAGAAGAAGAAGAAGAAGAAGATGTATTTGAAAGATGTTCAGGCACAGCAATTGATTGAAGAAGGTCCTGAGTTTGTTGAGGAAGATGAGGAGAGGAGGAAGATTAAGAGTTACGCTGAGAGGCAAGAGGAATTGAGGAAAGCTGTAACTGATGTTTTGGAAGAGGAGAGTGATGAAGATGGTGAAGATTTATTGAGAGTTGCGGAGAAGGAAGGAGATGATGATGTGGAGGAGGAGCTAGCTAAGAAAATTGATGAGTATTTCGGTGAAGAACGTGAAGTGTTTGAGAATCAGTTTTTGAAAGATTACTTGGTGAAACAGTTGTGGAAGGAGAAAGATGAGAAGATTGTAATAGATGAAGAAGATTTGAAGGAGTTGGATGAAGATGAGGAAGCTGTTGAGAAGCAAGAGGATTATGAGACTACCTATAGACATGAAGAGAATGCTGGGGAGATTGTTATGGGTCAGTCTAGGGTTGTGGAAGGGTCGGTGAGGAAGAAGGATAATGCGAGGAAGGCGCAGAGGAAGAGTAAAGAGGAGAGGATGAAGATGGCTGAGATTGAGAGGCAAGAGGATTTGAAGCGGTTGAAGAATGTTAAGAAGAAGGAGATGAAGGAGAGGATGAAGAAAGTGCTTTCTATTGCTGGTTTTAAGGATGGTGAAGAATGTCCTTTGGATGCGAAAGACTTGGATGATGAGTTTGATCCTGAGGAGTATGATATGATGATGAAAGCTGCGTTTGATGATGATTACTATGGTGCGGAGGATTCAGATTTGAATAGTGATGAGGATGATGGTGAGAAACCAGACTTTGACAAGGAGGATGAATTGCTTGGACTTCCCAAAGATTGGGGTGTGATTCAAGGTGGGGATGGTTTTATATCTGCTAGAGAAAAGGTTTTGAAGCATATGGAGAATGGTGCTGGTGATGAAGAAGAAGAAGAAGAAGAAGAAGAAGAAGAAGTAGAAGAAGAAGAAGAAGTCGATGAGGAGAAGGAAGTGGAGGGTAAGAGGAAGAGAAAGCGGAAAACATCTCTTGTACAAAGAGCCAAGGAAGCTATGTTGGAGGAGTACTACAAGCTAGACTATGAGGATACAATTGGAGATTTGAAAACAAGGTTTAAGTATGCGAAAGTACAACCAAGCAAATTCGCCCTGGATACAGGAGAGATACTCTTCTTAGATGACACAGAGCTGAATCAGTACGTACCATTGAAGAAGATGGCTCCTTATGTGGAAAAGGATTGGGAGGTGAATAGACACAAGGTCAAGGAGCAGAAACTTAAGATCCAGGAGTTGTTGCAGGGTGAACGCCATGAAAAGAAAAGCAAGAAGAGGAAGAAGAACGATGTTGTTGAGGAAACGAAACCAACACAGAAAGCAGATGAGGAAGGCGAAGCTGAGACGAAGCTATCGAAAAAGGCAAAGAGAAGAAGGCGTCGAGCAGAGAAGAAGCTTCCTCCTAATAGAATGGCTGCTTATGGAAAGGCGTAATGAAGATGGAGTTAGAGAATCAGATACAGCCATTTCTTTTCGTTTTTTAAGCTTTGAACTTTTTATTTATCAATTTTGAGTTTTCATATTAATCAATGAGATCACCAAAAGTGGTTATCATATTTATCAATTATAAACAGATTCGTTTTGTTTCGTTGTTCTTCAGTGTTTTGAATTAGTATCTGTTGAGAATGTTTGATTCCCATTCTCATCTTACTCGAGTTGGATAATGCTTAGGCAGTGAAGCATAGGCTTGGATACAATCTCTGTGTTTTGGAAGTAAAGGTAGAGACTCTTGTCGTTCAGAAGGTTTCAAACCAAACAAAGATGAAACAAAACAAACTACTTTCATTACTTAATATTGTTCACAACATCAAAGCAAAGAGTTTGCAGAAGAAACTTAAGTCCTAAAGAGATAGATAAACAGCAAGACCAGAGTAACAGACCATACTCCATACTGTTTCTACACTAACCCGACTACCCGACATACACCAAACTGCTATCAGCATTTCTGATATTACGATCTCGTCTCCACTGAGAACAAGACTATTACAAAACCTAGAAACCAACCGAAAAACCTCCATTGCATCCATAGCCAACCTAGGTAGTACCCTTCTATACATACTGTTCCGATCCATTTGCCTTTCAGATAACCAAAACTGTCAGGAAATGTGTATGACTCAGAGCCCTAACAGTTCTAACTTTCATAGGATCATTCTTCTTCAAGTGGTTTGAGGTTAACCCCCACACCCTCAGATTGCACCAGCGTAACATTACCTTCCTCAACGCCATCAAGACCTCCCTGCTCACCATCCCCATTAGGCAAGTCCTGAACCGCATCAGCGCTTCCTTTAAGCCGCTTCTCCACAATATCATCCTCCTGATCCCCTGCATCAAACTTCCTTTTCGACCCCTCAGGCGAAGTTCCAACCTTCACCTGCGTAACATTACCATCCTCAACGCCATCAAGACCTTTTTGCTCACCAACCCCATCAGGCAAGCCCTGAACCGCATCAGCAGAAGCATCCGCCGGATCAATCTGCTCCAATAAACCCAAAGACCTTCCACCTTCACCATTTTTCTCACCAGAACCATCAACGCTAGAATCAAGAGGCGGTGGTGAAAGAGCACGATCATAAGGATCAGGAACATCAACCCAAACACGCGAACAAGACCTAGCGAGATGATTCAAACCACCACAATTACGATAAAACTTGAAACTAACTTTACTCCAAGCAATATCCTCATACCTCAAACTCACAATCCTAACCTCACCAGAACCAAACCTAACCACTTTCTTAAAACACAAACGAGTATCCACAGAAACGTTCACACGAACACGCACAAAACGAAAATCAAATTTCACATCATCCAATTCAACCTCCATTATTTCCCCCATAGACGAAGCAATCTCACGAACCGTTCCTTCACAAAGATACCGAATCGGAATTCCACGAATCCTCAACCACATAGGAACCGAATTCAAGAAATCAGGACCTTGTTCGTCTTCCCACTTCTGTAACAAAACGAGCCATCCGTTAAACGAATAAGGACCAGACCAAAGAACCATTTCCAAATCGCGTTCTTCGTCGAACACGAATTGAAACTTCCCTCCGCCGATTATGCGGCCGTGACATTTAGATCCGTCGATATTCCATTTAGATTGAGTCTACTGATCACTGAGTAGAGATCTTGTCTTCTAGGGCTTAGAACTCGACCGACCAAGCTTTTGCGATTGTACTCAGTGGCTTCAGCGTAAGCGGTTTCTGGAACTGCGATTGGTTGATCTGCTAAACCTAAAGCGAGATATCTTGGTGCTCTTCGTTGATTGTTCAAAGCCATTGTCGTCGCCGGTGAAACGGTTTATCAGAAACGGCGTTGTCGCACCGATCGTTTCAAGAGAGTTCACCTCTTGTGCCACTAATCGAGAACCGGTAACCTCTTATGCCACTCTTATGTTTTCTTTTTATTATCGAATTAATTTTAAATCGAGAAAGTGAGTAAATTACATAAAACCCAGACGAAATAAGTATATTACAACCCAACCAAATAATCCGAACCCAGTCCATAAGAAAATAACCCGGCCCATACAAAATTCCCAAATTTACCCTAATTCTGAAAATTTCTCTAAGTAAAACTCAAAACCGTAAAAATCGCTTTCACTACTCTTCTCTCCGTCTCCAAGTTCTCTCTGTACTCTCGCGAATCTCCGTCGCTTCTTTTCCGTTTTCGTTGTCTCCGGAGTATCGTCGTCTCCGCCGTCTTCTTCTAGCGTGGGAACTTCGTACTCCATCATTCGTCTCCTCCGTCTCCTCCTCGGTGGTTTGTCTTTTCGTCTCCTCCGACTCCGTTCATCGTGTCTTCGTCTCGTTCTTATATGGCTCGCGTGAAAGGTGGAGATAACAGGGTATATGAATCAACAGAAGGGTCTCGAGAAGGGGCTGCAAATCCAGATCCAACAGAAGCTTCGACGGACGCTTCAGTTCCAACAGAAGCTTCGACGGACGCCGCAGTTCCAAAAGATGCTCCGACGGATGACGCTTATCCAACAGAAGCTCCAATGGATGCCGCTGTAATTGGTCCAACAGTGGAATCCGCAGAAGCAACCACCGAATTAGTAGTTTTTTCGGTTTCGGAATTGTCTGATAAAGAAGAGAAAGAAGAAGTCGGTGAGCATGATAAAGAAGTCCGTGAGTTGTCAATTGATGGTCAGGGTTGTGATAACGAGGAAAAAGAGAGAGTTGTTGATTCTGAGGGTGAAGATGTTGCTGGTGATAATGAGGAGGAAGATGTTGCTGGTGTTGTGAAGGTAAGTAACAGTTTGTATTTGTTGTATATGGTGTTAAAGGTAAGCAACAGACATAGTTGTACTCAGTTGTATGTGTTTGAATATGCAGAATATAGTTGATGATATTGCTGTTGAGGAAGAGGAAGAGGAGAGGGTTAATGATGTTGCAGCTGATACATATGAGGATGATGATGATGATGAGGAATCCCAACCACTGCCGCCAGAGAGCATGTACTTTAGTCCAACTGAGTACAACAAGGTATGTAAGGTAGGTAGTAGGTGTAAAGTTGGCCAAACAGTGGCCATGATAGAGGAATTTGATGAGGAAGTTAGTTGGTTTAGGAATCATGCTCAGTTTAAGCATATATTCCACATGCCTAAGGAACCAAATCACATGATTCAAGGCATGTGGATGCTTATGCTTCGCACTGCTCGCACGGGTATGGAGAATGAGTGTTGGTTTGTTGTGAATGGAGTGCCTATAAGGTACTCCTTGAAAGAGCATGCTTTGTTGACCAGGTTGGACTGCCATGAGTACCCAAAGAATCATGAGAAGAAGGGTAGTTTGAGGTTTATCAGGAGGATGTTTGGGAGGACAGACCTAATCAAAATCAAAGATGTAGAAAAGAAGTTGGCAGCTATTAAGAGTGAGAAGTGTTTGGATAGGAAGAAGTTGATTATTTTGTTGTTTTTATGTGCGGTTGTGAAGGCTGATTCTAAGGATGATGGGAACATAGAGCAATTCCTGTTAAGGATTGTTGATGATGTTCATGCTTGTGAGATATTCCCGTGGGGAAGGTATTCTTTTGAGTAATGTATGACAGGGATCCGGAGAATGATGAAAAACATGAAAGGTGAGGTGAAACCAAAAGCACAGAGCAGCTTTTTTGGATTCATCACTCCTCTTGAGGTAAAAACTTGTGAATATTGTAATGAGTTAGAGTGTTTAAGTTATAGTAGTAAAACTGTGTTATTGTGAATGTGTAGATTTTTGCATTTGAGTGCATACCACAGCTTGGAAGGCGATTCAGAGAAGCTGTTCCCGCAGCTAATGACTGTCCAAGAATGTGCAAATCTAAATTAACTGACAGTTGCATGAAGGGCTTTACCTTGGATGAAATAAACCAAGCCCTTGGTGAAATTAAGGTTAGCTTTTGGTGCCTTTACTTCTCTTAGTATGCATATGTATTGAGATTGATGCTATGTGTATTTGACAGGATATCTCAAGCATCTTGGAACCTGATATGGATGAGAAAGAGATGTTGTCTGGCCTTGTTGAGAAATATGTTGATGAAGGGATGGGATTTATTGATCCAGTTGTTGAAGGTTGGAGAGAGCAGCTGATCACAAAGAAGAAGAAAATCTGGTGGAAAAGTCTATACCAGATGGACTTGCAGGCTCGGGGTTTTGGTGATGTTGTCCCTGAAGTGGCTGAGAGGCTTGGTGATGTTAAAGAAAGAGATGGTGAAGTCTCGGAGAGGCTTGGTGATATCCTCTCATTACAGTCAGCTGTGGACAAAGGATTTGCGAAGATCATGGAGAAGTTTGCTGAGATGGACAGCAAAGTGAGTATGCTGGATGGGAGAGTGAAAGAATTAGAGGGTTATGTGGCAATCCAGCTAGAGAAAGAGCGGTACAATGAGTATCATCCAGGGACTTCAAGTGATTTTGTGCCAACCTATTGTACACCAACTGCTAATCAACCAATAGCGAGTCCGACAAAGGCTTTGGTCCTTCACAGTGGTTTAACAGACCCTAAGCCAATCCAGATTGAAGAATTGAGTGAGTTTACATTTTTGTAGTTTTTATTGAAACATACATGTTCTAACATTTGAGTTGTGTAGGTGATGAAGGTGATCAGGAGTAGCTGGCTAGGAAAGAGAAGGAGAACCTGAAGAAGAAGAGACAGCGTGGCCCTACAATCCAGACCGGGCAAAAGAGACAAAGGAAGCCTTCCAGGTTTAAGGCTAAAGAGTTTACAGCAGAGGGGAAGGGGAAGGGGAAGAAGAGGCAGAAGAAATAGGTGATCTTTATGATGGGTTGTATTTGTGTAGGACAAAACTTATCTTTTTGAGTATTTTGCGGTTATCTTTTATTAGGATTAAAAAGCATTGTACTATCTTTTGGTTGTGTTGTGGTTTAGGCGCATTTTATGTATTTGGGGTTTAGGATGAATCAGACATTATATTTTTAAAAATTATGCATCTGGTCCAACTACTAACAAACGTGGGACAACTATTAACACAAGTTGGACAACAGGGACAACTACTAATAATCCAGGGACAACTATGTGATAAACCAAGGACAACTACTATTAAAATAAATTTTAAATTTTAGTTGGACCAGTTGATCCAGGGAAAACTACTAATAATTCAGGGACAACTATGTGATAAACCAAGGACAACTACTATTAAAATAAATTTTAAATTTTAGTTGGACCAGTTGATCCAGGGACAACTACTAATAATTCAGGGACAACTATATTATAAACCTGGGACAACTACTATTAAAAATACTTAGTAAATACATATAAGTCGGAGTTGTACCGGTTGGACCAAGTACAACTACCATTACTGCAGGTACAACTACTAATAAGACTTCATGAAAACACAATTCCATATCCAAAATACAAATTCAAATATTACAAAGACTAGGTGGTAATCAATTACTATTACCACCTTGAAAGTAACCCCCTAAGCCTCGCAATCTCGACTTCTTTTGTGGCTAACCTCTCTTTAGGTCATCAATTTCTTCAGGCATAAGACGAAGAGTTTCCCGGATCGACTCCAAAGCAGGATTTCCACCCCTACCATATTCAAGAGAGGTTAACACGTCATCTTTATGTCTGTCAAATAGGTGGTGTATCTTGGACAGCTCCTCAGTTACCGCCCAATCCCACCACTGAACTAGGTGATCTCGATTATCCTTATATTCGTCTCCATCCTAGGAAGAATATAAATAGTTAAAATCAGCAAGTTGTACTTAGTTGTTCCAGAATTGCAACTAAACCATACCTTAAGCACTGGGCATCTGTATACGCGCTCTCCTTGGCGCTGTCCTGTTAGACATCGCTCAAGTTTGACCATCTCACCACAGAAACACCCCTCGGGAACACCATAATTGGCATCTGCATTACATTCTCCACTGTTGATACTTGCTACGGATGTGGAGGGCTAGGAGTAACTATAAGGCATATCTACGGTTTAGAAGATGAGTAGTTCTGACCATTCAATCAAACATAAATCAATTAAATCTTAGAAATTCCTAATTATTAGAAAGCAGATCTATTAAATTGAAGTAGTCTAAGAGAATTGCCATACCTTATAACGGCGAGAGAAGGAAGAAGAAGAATAGATCTGAAAACCCTAATTTTTGGGTTTCTCGTTTTCAATGACAGAAGTAGAAGAGAGAAGACGAAGAAGAGAAAGAAGAAGAGAGAAGCGAGATGTGAGAGAATTACCCAGATTTTGCAAAATTTGAAGAAATCTGAAAACCCTAATTGTTGGTGGTCTCGTGAAGAAGAGAGAAGAAGAAGAGAGAAAAGAAAAAGAGAGAAAATAGTCGGAGTGGAGATGTGAGAGAGAGAGAGAGAGAGTAGACTTAGTAGATGATAAGAGAGAATTCGAATTAAAGTAGATCATGGGGTGGGCCTGGTTTGAGTCAATAACTAGTCAAAGACTAGTGTGAACACATTTATGTGGGACTCCCGACAAATAAATTTTCTACATAGTTGTCTTTAAATGTTCACACTACAAGAAATATCTACATTATTAGCATGAGAGAAGAGCTATAATATGTCATTAATAGCGTTTTCATAAACACTGTTTCTGCCCCAGTTATTATAGACCCCCCACATACGATAGCGGTTTTTGATATGCTATGAAATATCGATCTATTATAGTGCTAATCGAATGCTATTATATACTTTATTGTTAGGTTTTGTAATAGAAGGGAAAGTTTTATTGGCTTAAAAATTTTTGGATCTGAAACATATGGAGGTTAAGTGAATTTTTTCGTCTAAGTATTGGCGGAATAAGTGTTTTCATCTTCACGCTTATTGATTTTCTATCTTAACGTTGTCTCGGTGCTATGATATAGTAATCAAAATAAAAAAAATTATCTTTCATAACAGTTACGATAAATGAGCTATGCTTAGATGCTATCAATGTGGATATTTCTTGTAGTGTCAGTTGTCCTAATTTCCTCACAGTTGAACTATTTCTAATTTTGTAATTTTATAGTTGAACCTTAAAAAATACCATAGTTATCTAGTTGTTCACATCAATTTCCACATTATATTGGTGTTTAAGAAGTTTTCATAGAATAATTTGTCAGAAAACATAGTTTCCATACTTAAACCATCTTTATAGATGATCTTGAACTAATAGTTCCTTGTTACCTAAAGAGTGATTTGTGTAATTTTGGTTTTTGCTCACATTAATTATTGATAATGTTACATATCATATATTAAAAATATTAAATGTACTTTCAGAGTTTAAAAATGTTTTAAATCACTAATTATGGTTTAATTTATGTAATTTTGTATTTTTTGTAGGTTTAGTTGTTTCCAGTTGTATCGGTTGTACCCATAAACTATTCTTCCTAATATTGCAAAGAAATAAAATAGTTAAACAAATAATAATCCATATATTACAAAGCGATATTAGTCTTACAAATAAAAATACAAGTACAAAGTTGTTTAAGTTGTTCCGGTTGAACCCAAATGGTTACACAGTTGTTCCGGTTGAACCCAAATGGTCCAGTTGTTCCAGTTGAACCTAAGTGGTAAAACAGTTGTACCGGCTGTACCGGCTGTACCAGAGAATTAATCAAGTTGCTTCTGGATCCTCGGGCTGCAGCCATCTCTCCAAGTTAATTCCTGGAACAGCTTTGTTACTCTTTCTCCGTTTTTCTCCAACGGATGGAAACCGTTTATCTTGATTTCGTCCTTTTTTTGGGGTGTATTCCGGCGGGTCAGCCTCCAAATCTTTAATTGGCTCGGGAATAATCCATTCTGACTCATGTGGCACTACAAACAACGTCCTGTAATATGCCAATGCCCAAGTATCTATCAAATAAAAGACGGAGCAGAGTCCATATATGCTTACATCTGCAGCTCTCCCTTCCTTGCGGGCTAGGAACCTTGCTGCGGCAATGGCATGGACACACGGGTACTTGTCTATATCAAAAGTCTTGCAAGAACAAGTTTTCATTTTCAAATCCACCAAAAAGCTTACCGAATGGAGATCAATGACGTTGTATTCTTGTCTATAACTGTTAAGCTCAACAACTTTTAACTTCGCAGCAACTGGACATCGAGCATGCAAGATGTTTTCCACAAAAGGCACAACTTGTGATGTGCTCGATGCATTACATGAATCTTGCCTATGTATGTTAAACCATTCAGAGAACTTCTCAACAAGGGCATCAATCATAGGTAAGAGGTCATACGTCCTCGCTTTCCTAAACACAGCGTTCATTGACTCCGCAACATTGCTAGTGTCTATGTTGTACTTGTCTCCTTGGAAATGGCTCCTGGACCACTGCTCTCTCTCTATAGTTTTATCTAGATAGTCAGTAGCATTAGACCACCGACTCCTAAAAATACCATATTCTCTATTGAACTCACTCTCAGTATAAGCATGAGCGCAATCCATGAACTTCTTCGCAGCTCCCTCCTTATCAATCTTCGCACGGAGTCTCAGATTTTGAGACAAATGCCATATACAGTGTACATGATGCGCATTCGGGTACACCGTCATGACAGCCTTCTTGATGCTTTGATGCCTGTCACTAATAAACACCAAATCAGGAACTTCTGGATATACAGTTTTCAGCTTCTGGAAAAACCATATCCAACTATCATCCTTCTCCGCATCAATCACACCAAATACAAGAGGGTAATGGTGATGATTAGGATCATGAGCTGTTGCAATAACCAACATCCCACCATATACAGTTTTGAGATGAGTTGCATCCACAATTATCACTTTCCGCATTGCCCTGAAGCCTTCAATGCTAGCGCCCAAAGCTATGAATAGGTACTTGAACTTCTTCTCTTCCAACTCCACACTTGTTACAGTCCCTCTATTTACCTTCTCTAACATGTAAAGATAAGAAAACAACATTTTGTAGCTTTTTTCCGGTCCACCTCTCACTTCACTAACATGCTGCATTTTCCCTCTTAATGCAGTGGAGTATGAACAATGCACACCAAGTCTTCCTGTCACAATAGACATGATGCTTTTTGGA
Organism: Arabidopsis lyrata subsp. lyrata; assembly: GCF_000004255.2. Taxonomy (NCBI): domain Eukaryota; kingdom Viridiplantae; phylum Streptophyta; class Magnoliopsida; order Brassicales; family Brassicaceae; genus Arabidopsis; species Arabidopsis lyrata. The sequence continues at coordinate 10,941,169 of NW_003302548.1, read as the reverse complement.
TTTGGGGTCTGTAGATTACCTGGAAAGTCAGCATGCAAAACAGCTGCTATTACGTCCTCATCATCTACAATATATGTCTCTCTCCGAGCTTTAGATAGATTGTAACTCAGTTTCAGATTCCCAGGGACTCCATTCTGGCCAACCTTCGTAGTGATCTTATCTAATAGCACTGAATAAGTTATCTTCTCTAAACATGCCGTCTTAAACGATATAGCGTATAGTGAATTTTTATAAATCCACTCATTCCCTTCTGAATAGTACCCTCCATAGTCAAAATGTACGTTAGTATGGCTCTTCTTCTTCATCGCCTCCTGAAATTACAACAATTTAAAACATAATTACAAACACAATTTGTCACAGTTATACTAGTTGTACCAGTTAGCCTACATACTATCGGTTGTACCAGCTGGCCTATACTCTAACAGTTGTACTAGTTGACTATGGAGGGTACTATCCTGAAAATACAACAATTAAAAACAGCACAAATCTACACCATTTTTCACAGTTATACTAGTTGTACCGGTTGGCCTACATACTATCAATTGTATCAGTTGGCCTACATTCTACCAGTTGAACCAGTTGGCCTACATACTAACAGATGAACCAGTTGACTATGGACTACTATCCTGAAAATACAACAATTAAAAACAGCACATACACCATTTCTCACAGTTATACTAGTTGTACCAGTTGGCCTACATACTATCAGTTGTACCGGTTGGCCTAAATATTATCAGTTGTACTAGTTGGCCTACATAATAACAGTTGAACCAGTTTTCATAGTTGTCCCAGTTGACTGAGATCTGACTCGATTCTACATAAAATGTGACTCGATTCAACAATGGACGAGCTACATTCGTTTAATAACCAATGCAAATGCCAACATTCCTCAATATGCTATCGATTCTCTCGATTAATCGAAAAAAACCCAATTCTCTTTCAAATCCCTAATTTTAAAGAATTCCAAAATACTCATAAATTACCTAAAATTCTATCAATACAGCAATGTCAAGAGGATATATGAGAAAAAACTAACCGATTTCGAAAAGGACGACGACGGGAGCTGTGGAGTTCGTACTTGCAGATCGGCGGGAGCTGTGGAGTTCGGAGCTGTGGCGGAGGATTGGAGGATTGTCGGGTTCGGAGGAGAGAGAGAGGAGAGAGAGTAGGACGAGAGAGAGAGAGATAAACGTTTTTCATTTCTTTTTTGATTTTTTTTTTCTTCTTTCATTAAGGGCAAATTCGTCAGTTCACAATATCGGTGGCATGCAGATTATTCAGTGGCATGCCAGATCATTTTTTCCCAAAAAGTGGCATAAGTGATAAAAATTCTCGTTTCAAAGGGAGAAGCCCTAGAAGAAATGAGTGATGATTGATGAGTATTTATATTTACAGTTTTTACTTTTTTACCTTGCAAACATGTTGCGGTAAAACCGATTCTTTAACCGCCGACCAAAAAAAAACCGACTCTTTAACCATTCACGATATAATGCTACAATGTATTCATATTGGGAGAATATATTTTTAAGGATATTGGAATTAGATTGTGTTGATTTTATAAATTGTAGTTTGTTTGGCATGTAATTCAGAAATGAATACTAAACATTTTTGAAAAATCGTCGAAGTTATAAATTGGATAGTTTGATCTTAGGTTAGGCCAACGGTGAACTTCCTTTCCGCGGAAAGATATAAAAATGATAGGTTTTGAATTTCGACTGTTTGTACATTGTGCTATTAGTTAGTGGTAACTATTAGATTTAGATGTGGATTAACTTCGTTTAAAGAATATCTAATTGAAGTCTTTAATTGTTATGATCACAACATCATATTGAGTCATTTGTCGAATTGTGAACGAAACTTAATCAAAATCTTATGGAAAAACCAATCACAATCAGAACAATGCCTTTTGTTCGTAGCTAGTGTAGAAGCCAAGAAAACACATAGTTGCCGAAAAATATCTAAAGCTTAGAGCGCGAAAACAGAGGAAAGAGATTTATAGCGAATTACGCGTATGCGATCTTTTAGCCTCTCAACCAAATCAAGTTTTTCGATAAGAGCTCTATTTCAAGCCAGTGTTAGACATACTATTCTGCAGACCTTTTTTTTTTTTAAGAATGTAAAATTATATTCCAACAAAAAACTGTTTTACAACAAATGCTTCATTATGAGCTGAATGTTCTGAATAGATAAATTGTTACATTAATGCCAAAAGAATTATGGATGTGTGAGGAACCAGGACTGGAGTCCCCCTAAGTATCCATTCTTAAGAATAGTAGCTTACAGTTTTTGTATCTTGTGGAGCCAGTGCACAGAGAGAGAGAAATGGATTGGGGGATGTTATCACTTACTACCTAACCCACCAAAGCAATACTGATTTAGTACTAAAGTCTCAAGAACTTCAAAACATTTTGAATTCTCACATAACCGGAAACAAATGAAGGAGGTTTCAGAATTCAATTGAGAAATCTTATACAGATTTCAAACCACGTGCCTAATGTAGTCTTCCCTGAGGCATAACAATAAACCCTCACAGTGATATTACTCGAGTGATGACGAGGTCATCTTGATCGTTTAAGCTAATAAGATTAAGAGAAATTAATATATTAGTCATTAGAAAAAAATTAAGATAGTAGTTTTATAGACATTAGTGAAATTAGCACTACAAAAGATAAAGAGGAAAAATAAAAACTAATGATACCTAATATATACTACTAATATTTAGTTTTCATTTCTTTTCTATAACAATAATATATGGTGTTCCATATATTCACATAACCAATTATAAGAAAAAAATTTATATAGAGTTTCGAAATTTGTTTCCTTTATTTTGCTACTTTGTAGATTTTTATTTTATATTTTTCATATATGGTTCTGCCAAGTGTTATCTTTAATCATTTCCGACATATTATTTAGCAAAATAGTTAATACGTTTCCAGATTCGTTTTTTCTTAATAAAAGTTTAACAATATGATTTATTACTAATTAACTAATTCTTTAATGTCTAATATGCTGAGAAAACTATGATTAATTAAAACATATGAAAAATCTAGTTTATTATTGTATAATATATATACACACATTATCGTCATTAAACACAAAAAATAAAAACTGCACATAGCATTATTTGTAAGAAAAATAAAATAAAAAACATGAAGAAGACTCCAAAAATAATCCTTCTTCTGCTTATGCTTATTATCACCTCCTTAACAATCATGATCACGTTAATGCTTCAACCACAAACTATGTTACTTGGAGAGGAATACGACGTGCGTGTGATCAACAACTTCAGAGACAACTCGTCTCTCCCTCTAGTGATCTGGTGCACTTCGCCCCAAGGAGATCTCGGTGGTCGTGCACTTCAAGAAGGAGACGACTTCGAATGGACGGTCAAGATCGATTTGTGGTCGGCAGAGTACACATGTACAATGAAGTGGAATACAAAGAGGAAGAGGTTCGAGGCGTTTAAGGTTTCTAGAGACAGCAATAGATGTGGATCTACTAAGAAGTGTTCTTGGTCCGTTAGAGAAGATGGTTTTTATTTTAGTAATGATGAGGTTTATTGGACCAAGGATTTTTCTTGGTTATAAGCTTTTTTTCTTGTACTCTTGCTTAATGCTTATGTACAAATATATAGGCCGCTTTAGATTTTTCTCAAAGCGAACAACCAAAATCGATCATATACGTTTGAGGATAGTTGCGAGAGAACCAATCAAATTCTTAATCACTTCAGATGTAATTTAGACTTTAGACGTTACGTACTCGTTAGCGCAAACTAGACATCAAATACTAATACAAACTTTGATTTTACTATGTTATCACATATTTTATCCACTTCATTGAATTTTCAAGGAATATATGTCACAAATCACTAAAGAAGTAAAGTTTATTTAGATGAAATATTGAACGTACCTTTTTTTTTTTTTTTTTTTGATAACCCAGTATCCAGACCACACAGTGATCTGACTAGCCCACTGGGCCTAAGCCTGCGTCACAGGGATTTTTAAGCCTCCACTTAAGGGCCCCCTGATAAACAGGTGGTCTGGGGCGCCTGAGCAAGTCCGCAGGTAAATTCCCAGGTGGCCACAAGAGTGAGAGAGCGAAACTGCGTCTGGGGAGGATCGATCCCTGGCCTAGACCAACAGGGCGATCCTTCCAACCAAACGAGAACCACTCGCCCACCACCATGTACGTTTTCTAGTTTTGTTATAGATTTAATGGCATCTAAATATCTAACATTAAGTAAGTGGTCTAGTTTCATCTAAATTATCATGATCGTTATGGTTAGCTCAAGCGAGATAGGATTTGATTTGGCGTACGTGCATTAGGATTTAATTATCGTGTTCTTTGTCCATTATGCTCTTTTTTCTTTTTTCATAAAAACCAATATATTGAACATAGAAAGAATTATTGAAAAGGGAAAATATATGAAAAGATCATTAATCTAGCCAAAAATATTGTAACTAAAAGCAAGTAATAAGAAATCTCCTTGAAAATGATTGTACGTTTTTGTTGGTGTCGGATCTCGCACCAGTAGCCCGGGACCAACCAAAGATTGTCACGTAGTCAAGACAAAGGCCCACAAAGGATAAGGCCCATGTACATAAGTTAAGAGTGCGGTCGAGGTGGTGACACCACAAGGAGAGTTCGGTGTGAATGCACCTCGATACAAGTCTGGAGTCGAAGTCGCAGTTAAGTCGGTTCAAGGCTATTTGGACTGAGAGACGAGGCCCATGAAGGTCGGAATCAATTCAAATTCGAACGTTGAATATTAAAGTCAAAGATTGAAACGGACGCATTTAAGAGAGAATAATTGTATTTAATTAGGAGTTAAATATCATTTGTGAGTATAAATATAAGGGCCAATGGCCATGTAAGTGGGGGCTCTCTCGTCTTCAAAAAAATATACAATAGCATTTTCCTAATTCATAGTTTCTACACAACAACTTTTGTATTCAAGAATATTCGTTCTCATTAAATAAATAAATACTTGAGTGTGTGAATTCGACATCCACATTTTGGCGCCGTCTGTGGGGACGGAAGATTCTTGAGCAGTCAGATTTCTTTCACTACATTTCCGAGGTAAGCAGCAATGTCCAGAGGAGACATCCCTGATGCATCATTGGCCGAAACTCTCAAAGCCATGCAGCAAACCATGTCAGAAATGTCTCAGAAGTTCTCGAATGTGGAGAAGGCGGTTGACTCGTTACAAACAACCCAGGTATCTCTTAGCCAAAACGTCAGTACTATTCAATCTCGTGTTCGCTCTTTAAGTGCAGGAAAACACCCTGGAGTCCGAAGAAGAATGTTCAATTCGCCAAGCTCCCTTGCGCGAAATGAAACCAGCGAACATGTAACTCCCGATGCCGCCAATACAGTATATCAGCCGGTGGACGGAGGGACGCAACTCGAAGACGAAGATCAACTTGCAGAACAGTACGAGCAACAAAGCCTTGACCAGTTCGAGACTATGAAAAAGGTTAGCCAAGAACTAAAGGAAATGAAGTCAAAGTTCCATCAGGCCACTAGTTCAGAACCAGATATCAATCGAGTCATTGAAGAAGCTAGGCGAACACCTTTTATCTCGCGAATTGCAAGTTTGAGAATCAAAGATTCTCGGAAGCTCAAATCGGAGCCCTATAGTGGATTAGAAGATCCCAAAAGTTATCTCGCAGCCTTTTTGATTGCCGCTGGACGAGTCGAATTGGATGAAGCTGATGAAGATGCGGGGTACTGCAAACTCTTTTCGGAAAATCTTTGCGGCCAAGCATTAATGTGGTTTACCCAGTTAGAGCCAGGGTCAATCAGCAATTTTGATGATTTGTCAGCTGTTTTCTTGAAACAATATTCTATCCTTATGGATAGAAGTGTTTCGGACGCTGACCTTTGGAACCTATCACAAGGGTCGAATGAGTCACTTCGAGTTTTCATCACCAAATTCAAGGGGGTACTGTCGAAGCTCCCAAGAATTTCACAACAGTCAGCTTTATCTGCCCTACGAAAAGGTTTGAGGCAAGATTCAAGGTTCAAAGAGGATCTAATACTTCATAAACCGGACACAATTCAAGACGCACTTTTCCGCACAAACAATTGGATGGAAGTAGAAGATGAAAAAGAAAATTTCGCCAAAAGGAATAAACAAGAAAAACCGGCGGTCACTTTTCCTACCAAGAAGTTTGAGCCCAGGGAAAACAAAGGACCAAGAAGGTTTGGGTCACAGCCTTTCAACAATATCGTCGGAAAAAAATTCCAAGGAAAAGGAAAGTCGAACACGTAGTGTGGATGTCGGATTCACACACTCAAGTATTTTATTAAGTAGGAAAGATTATTCTTAAGGGACAAAAATGAATAGGTAAAAACTTCTAAATTGCTACGAAAATTGCTATAGTATTTCTTTCTTGAGAGGAAGCCCCTTTTTACATGGCCATTGGCCTTTTATTTATACATAGAGAAACGACATTAAACTGAATAATTAAGTACAATTATTCCTTCTTAAATGTGTCCGTTTTGATTCTTCGACTTTAATGCTCAACGTTTGAATTTTGAGTTGACTCTGATCTTCATGGGCCTCGCCTTTTTGGCCCAAGTATCCTTGAACTGACTTACCCGTGTCTTCTACACCGAACTCGTGCCACAGTGCAGTCACTTCGGATTCTCGAAGTGGTGATAACCACTTCGACCGTTCCTTCGGCTCATGGGTTCAATGGGCTTTGTCCTTTATAGGCCATTACCTTGACTACGTGGCAATCTTTGGTTGGTGGACTTCTGGTGCGGGATCCGACACCAACAATTAGCCCCCCAAGTTCTTCGAAGTGTCATTCCAATTCGGAGGACTTTAAATGCTTTAAATGACCAAAGATTGCGCTCGAGAATCTTCCTGATTTCCCGCCGAAAATCTCATCACTCCTTTAATTCCGGCACTAACCATTTTTACCCGATTGACATCTGTCATCATTATGACCGTATATTAATTAATTACTATTAAAACGGGAAAAAACCTTCCCACTTCCCACACAACTTCCGAGGAGGTTTCATCATTAGCTTGAGGTAACTTCTTTTCACCATTACTCTCTTCTTTTACTTTTGCGCTTTAATCAAAACCTCTCTCTACTTTTCTTCACAAAACCTCTCTTCGCCGGATCTTGAATTTTTCATTTTTCTCCGATGACTTCTGATTCCGAGAGACCTGAATCTCCTTCTTACGACGAGAGGCGCTCTAGTAATGATGAATGCACTCGTCCTAACGATATTGCCGGTCCTCATTACAAATCCACCTGCACTCTTTAGTCCCTTGAGCGATTAAAGGGGCTCTGTCAAATTCCTCTTGAAATCATAGCGGAGGCGCAAATAGCCGACCCTACGGAATCCCCGGAGAACCACCGTGTCGGCTACTTTTGTGTTTACGAAATTTACTTCAAAGGCTGCGGATTGACCTTCCCCCTTCCCGAAGCCCTAGTTCGATTCTTGGCGGCTCTCGAGATTGCCTTACCTCAATTAACCCCCAATCTCCTCCGTACCATCCTCGGGATTATAACCGTTGCGGCGGAGGCTGGCTACGTCATTGGAGTACCCGAGCTGAATGAACTTCTAAGTGTGAGAAGTTCGTCAAAGAAAACAAGATACTTCTCGGCATACCCGAATGCCAATAGAAACGTCATTTCGCACCTCCCGAACAAGGATGAAAACTGGCACCATCCTTGGTTTCTGATTAAGAAAACTCCTGCTTCGATTGGGAATCTTTCCGATGTACTCCCATCGAAGAGGTCTACGAAACCTGGTAGAGACTAGGTCGTATATTCCTTTCCTGTTCATTATTATTTCTTTACTGACCAAATTCGTTGTTTCATTTCGCAGCTCTCATCGCTTCAACTCTCCCGACCGAAGAATTTGTCAAGTTCTTCAAAACAATCCTCGAAGGGGAAACCCTTTGGAATTCTTTCACCCTTGACCGGTTTGTCGAGGCCAACCGAAAACTCAGGATGAGCCCTCCCAATCTACTTCATCGTCTTCCGCCTCCTCCCTCAACTCAGGGAATGTCAGTTCGGGCCCTCGCTGCCCAGCGTAAGAAACTCTCCAAGCCGATAGCAGAGGCTTGTGATGAAAACAAGGCGTTCCTTGCGGCCGCCATCGACAAAAAAGATTACAGCAGGACCCTGCTGGTTGATGACAACAGCTCCGAGGGAGCCAGATCCGTTGCTGCTTATAGGTTAACACCTCGTCGCGAACGCCGCGACGAACGTTCTTCTCGGAGAGAGCGGTCTCCTCGTCGTGATTCTCCTCGTCCTCCCCGAGACGATTTCAGCAACGAACCACTTAAGAATTTGGTTCGTAAGAAGAGGGACAAGTCGTCCCGTGATGACTCGTCTCGGCGAAGGGAGAAATCAAGGGCCCGGACTGACCGTTCACCTCGATCATCCCCTCCTACTGAACCAATGGGTCCTCCCCGACCAGTTGACATGTCTTCTTCTTCCCAGCCGGTCAGCGAAAAGACTGCTCGGAGTGCATCCCCTAAAAGGGGAGATTCTGAATCTCGAGATGCTTCCTCGAGGTTGAAGCCTGCTCTTGTCCCTCAAGTCAAATCGCTTTCAGGTTTGGTGACTTACACATACTTAAACTTTTTGTCTCTATTAAAATTCCAATTTTTACCACTCTTCCTTCTTCGCAGCTATGGAGAAAGAAGGCAGCGTCTTCCGATGCTTCAAGACCCGATCGGGTTCGATCTTGCCAGACTTCAACAAATGGCGCCCTGCGATTCGTGAACGCTATTTGCTTCACGCTTATCATTCATCTCGGGTTAATTCCGTTTTTTTTTTTTGTTGTTTTTTTTTTATGTATTGCCATTCTTCAAACTGACTCGCCATCCCGGGTTTATAATGCCAGGCTCATAGCGAACTTAACGATATGATCGAACATTACGAAGGGTTGGTCATTGGACGGGAGAAGGAGATTGACATGTGGAAGAAGAAATTCTCAGCTCTTGAGGCTGAACTCAATTCTTCTGCTGGCTCCAAGCAAGATCTGGAGGACAAGGTCGACAGTTTAACATCCGAGCTGGCGCAGGTAAAGGGGAAGCTGCAAGACTACTACGACCGGAATTACAAACTCCAGGACAAACTTTCTGGTGTTCAGGGTAGACTTCATGAATCCGAATCAACCGCCGATACCCTGAACAACCAACTTATCGAGCTTGACGCGAAGTACAAGGCGCTAGCCAAGTTGCGTGATTCCGAGTTAGCAAGGTCGGCATCGAAGGCCAGAAAGGAGGTTAAGGGACGCGGGATGGAATTGATCCAAGGGGCCATTCGCTTCATGCAAGCCGAGAAGGCTAGGTCGGACTTGGAGTCAGACATCAAGGAGCATGAAAGCAACCTGATTCTGCTGGATCAAATCCATGAAGCAGATTTCTCCGAGGAGCAAGAAAGGACCGAGCTGTCAACTAATCTTTCTGAAAAACGGAGTCGCTTGGCAGCTCTTCCCACTTCGACCTTCAACCCGCTTGACTTCGAGGAATTCTTTACTGAATCACCTCCTATAAGTGAATCGGGTTTAGACTGGGCAGGTAACGCTTGGCTCCTGACGCTTACCTTTTCTTACCTTGTACCTTTGATTGACTGGAATTATTATTTCTAGGCTCAAGTGAGACGGAAGACGTTGTCCCGCCCGTAGCTCCTATGGTACCGGAGGTCACTCTGGAGGTTGGTTGTACCGCGGAGGGTGGTCAGGGAGCTTCATCTGATCAAGCTGAGCCGGGATCCGAGGTGGAGGTCAATCCGTAGTGGCTGTGTCCACTTTAAACTGGGGATTGTCCCAATTAGTTTAAACTCAATTTCGAACTTGTTTTTGGCCTAAGGAGGCTTTATAATTTCTTTTGAACTAGATATTTGCCTGAGGAGGCTTTTAAACCTTTCTAGGTTACGACCCAAGGGGGTTTGGTTAAAATTATATGCGGGTTTGCAAAGTCCGCTTTTAACCTTTTGTGGCCTTGTGGTTATGCTTTCGAGATTTTTAGGCTGATCAGACCTTTCTCTTTAGAATGCGAGAGCTGAGCTCGGCTTAAAGCGAGTTCCCCACTTCGGGTTTAGTCAACTCGATAAATTTATTGGGCTTGGGCCTTAGAAACTTTTGTAGTTAATGCGACGGTTGCTCTTTCCCTTCTTAAGGAAAACGGCTCGTCTTTTAATGCAATAACTGCCTTTTCTCGATTTTCCAAAAATGGTTTAAACCACTCGGACACTCTACCATTAATGGATTTATGGTTCCAAGACAAACCCTAAATCATTATAAATAAAGGCTTACCTACCTCCAAGCTTTATTTAACTACGTTTTTTTTTTTTTTAGAGTCTTACTTGAGTAATTTGCGAGAATGGAAAACGAAAAAGTAGCCCCCATTGATCCCGGCAGCCCACTCTTCTTGTCCGGCGACGGCTTTGAACCGGCCGGCGTTCTCTTCCCTCACGCCGTCTTTCACTTTCCTTCAAAGGAGAAGAAAGAGGCTTGCGATTTTATTGACAAGGTAAATATTTGAAGTTTTTTGATTCAAAAACTTTTTGTTTCATCTTATTCACTCATCGTTATGCTAGGTCGCCGACAAGCACCGTCGCTTGTGTGAAGAGAGGCAGCGGCTGGGCCTCAAAAGGCAAACACTCGAGGCTCGCATTGCTCGGGTGGAAAGGAAGATACGGGCCTTGGAAAGTGACCCCTTTCAATGGGAGTGGCGGAACTTCGACTCCGTCGCTGAGATCCCGAAGATGCTTCGGATGTATCTCCGCGCTAAAGGAGTCCCGGGTCCCGTGAACGCCCCCGTCTGCGCCGTTCCATCTGACAGCGAAGAAGAAGACGAAGAGGAAGCCAGCACCTGTCGGAAACGCGTTCGGGATCATCCCGAAGTGGATGCCAAGAACAAGGCGTCCACTTCGAAGACTAAACCGGCGATGAAGGAGCCTGTTCCTGAGCCTCTTCCATAAATGTCTTCTAACTTTTTACTTACTTTAAACTCGTAATGGGCTTCGGCCCCTTTTTATTTATGGAAACATTCTCGACTTTCCTTTCTTTTCAAATATTCTCGGAGATACGTCTTTTAATGCAGGATCTGTTCGAGGGCATAAATCTCTCCGCGAATCACTCCATTCTTTGGATAGAATCCGCAACTTGCTAAGGATATGGGGTTCCTATAAATAATAGTTTTAATTTCCCTTTACTCCTCACCATTCTTTTTATTTTAGTAGGTATGGAGTTCAATCTTCGCTGTTCAGAATCTATGCCTGACTTCTCCAGAATCGGAATGATGAGCGAAGATGTTCCAAATGAGCCAAACAGGCAGCCTCCTCCACCTCGCGGCTTCTTAAGATCTCAGATCCGAGCCCCATGTGCTTTGATCAGGGATCTCCCAATCAAAGACCAAGGAACAGCGACGGCGTTCATAGAGGCACTCGAGCTTCAACATCGGAGGCTTATGTTGGAAAAGAGGAGACTCCGGAAAAGGATTAACCGGATGCAACGCAGGCTTACTACGGTGTCAAGAGATCTTCACATCCTTGATCTTGCTGGTCAAGGAGTTGAAGTGTTCTGCTCGTCAACAAGATTTTCATAGTCCGAAGTGTACGATGGGGGACATCCCGTCTTTTGAATAAACGTTCTATTCCCAATTTCTTGTATGTTCGCTTAGCCGAACCTTCTATTTGCTTCACTTGTCCGCACAGTCGAACCTTTTTCCTTTAATAAAGAAATAAAACAAATTTTTATTAATAGCTGAACTCGTTTCCGAGCTGCCTACGTACCCATTTCGGGATCAAGCCACATCGTAGTTCATGTACATAAACAATGCATGTAGCTTTAAACATAAAACTTCTCCACTTCGGTAATAATGTAAGGTCCTTCCCAATTAATACCGAGTTTACCGGCACCTTCTTCTTTTTTGTTGTCAAAGACGCGCCTTAATATATAATCTCCCACGAAGAAAGGCCTACTTTTAACCTTAGAATTGTAATACCGGGCTGCTGCCTGCTGGTAATTCTGGATCCGAATTAGAGCTTGATCACGCCTTTCATTTATGGTATCTAGTGAATCATTAAGCATTGCTGAATTTTCTTCCTCATTTAACGGTGCTTCTGTTCGGCGAAGTCCAGGCACATTGAGTTCAGCTGGTACTACCGCCTCCATGCCGTAAACCAAAGAGAATGGAGTTTCTCCTGTAGGCCGCCTAGGGGTTGTACGATAGGCCCACAGGACGGGTTGGAGTTCTTCATACCATCCTCCCTTTAGATGACTTAAGCGTTTCTTGAGATTGCTTAATATTGTCTTGTTTGCGGCTTCAGCTTGACCGTTTCCTTGCGGATATCGTGGAGTAGAATAACTAACTTTGATTCCCCAGTCCGCACAAAAGGCATCAAACTCGTGTGAAATGAATTGCGGTCAATTATCAGTGACTATTTCGTATGGAACTCCATGTCGACATATAATGTTTTTCCAAATAAAGGTCTTCACCGCCGAATCCTTGATACCAACATACGCCTCAGCTTCAATCTATTTTG
>NW_003302548.1:10926855-10928542 GCF_000004255.2 Arabidopsis lyrata subsp. lyrata | reverse complement strand
GCACCTATCCTATCCCTAAAAAAAGTTGAACCAAAAATACCCCATTCTTTTAACTTTAAAAGCCATAGCTCTTCCTGATGAATGACTCCCACATAATCCTTCATGCACTTCGCTCATGACGATTTCGACTTCGGGCCCAAAAATGCATAATAGGTAAGGGTCACTGACACCTCGTCTATATAACGCATCCTTTGACAGACAAAATTTCGCGCTAACGACTTTCATTTTCCTGGCCTGCCATTTATTCTTTGGGAGCTCACCTGTCATGATGTAGTGCTTTATTGGCTCCCTCCAGTCAGCCCCCCAGTCTTTAGCCGGAATTTGGTCAACTTTGTGAAATATTCGTGGCTCTGGTTCAGGATGCTCGTTTGGTTCAAGAATATCCTCCTCGATTAATGGCTCGGTTTCTAACATCATTTCTGGAATCACTTCTTCAGCTAAGACAACGGGTTCCTTGTTAGATGTATTTGATCCCTTTGACTTCCTTCGTTTGTTGGATGGTGGTTCGATATCTGGTTCGCCACGGTCGCGTGCCGCTGCTCAAGATCTTGTAACGACGAGAGTTTCTTTGCTGTCTTGAATGCTTCGCTCCGAAATGCATTCCACTGGAATAACTCTCTTTAACTCAGGATCTGATGTTGATGCTAATGCGGCAAGTGCATCCGCAGTTGAATTCTCTCCCCGAGGTATGCGGATTAATTCGAATTTCGAGAAATTTTTAGATAAATCCTTCACCACTTCGAGGTACGCTTCCATTCTTGAATCTTTGGCTTCATAGTCTCCATTAAATTGGTTAACTACTAATTGCGAATCGCAATAAGCCAATATTTCCTTAGCTCCAACTCCTTGTGCTAATCGAAGTCCGGCAATCAAGGCTTCGTATTCTGCCTCGTTGTTGGAGGCATTGAATAACAACCGGAATGACTGTTCTAGAATTTCTGATGTTGGAGACTCCAACTTGATTCCCACTCCGGATCCTTGTTTTGTTGAAGACCCATCTACGTGTAATTTCCAAGTTTGGTTCTCCGGTTGTTCTGTCGTTCCAGGTATTGGTAGTTCGGTCAGGAAATCTGCTAAGACCTGAGCCTTCATACTGATCCGGCTTTTGAACTCTATGTCGTATTCGCTTAATTCCACAGCCCATTTTGCCAAACGTCCGGACTGATTTGGACTATGAAGTATTGTTCGGAGTGGTTGGTTTGTTAATACTTCTACCGGATGGGATTGAAAATACGGGCGCAGCTTCCGGGCCGAAGTTACCACCGCGAGTGCAAGTTTTTCCATCATTGTGTATCTTGTTTCCGGATCCGTCATTGACTTGCTCACGTAGTAAATTGGTTTCTGCTCCCCACGGTCTTCCCGAACCAAGACTCCACTAACCGCGTGGTTCGAAACCGACACGTATAAATAAAGTTTTTCATCCACTTCCGGTTTGGACAATATAGGCGGAGTGGTTAAGTATGCCTTAAGCTGCCCAAAAGCTTCTTCACATTTCTCATCCCATAGGAATCCTTTGTTCCCTTTTAGAATTTGATAGAAGGGCAACGACTTATCTGTTGATCTTGAGATAAAACGATTCAGAGCCGCAATCCGCCCAGTCAACCGTTGTACTTCTTTGAAATCTCTTGGAGGGGGCATGTGGAGAAAGGCGTCAATTTGATTTGGATTGGCTTCAATCCCTCTTTCT
>NW_003302548.1:10910521-10926724 GCF_000004255.2 Arabidopsis lyrata subsp. lyrata | reverse complement strand
CTTCGCCGGGTTCAGCTTCATTTGATATTTGTTGAGAATATCAAAACATTCCTCTAAATGCTTAACGTGATCCTCTTTTTTTAATGACTTAACTAACATATCATCTATGTAGACTTCCATTGTTTTCCCGAGATGATTATGGAACATCTTGTTAACCAACCGTTGATAAGTTGCTCCTGCATTTTTCAAACCAAAAGGCATCACCTTATAACAATAGATACCTCTATCTGTGATAAATGACGTCTTTTCTTGATCTTCGGGGTTCATCATTATTTGATTATAACCCGAGAAGGCGTCCATGAATGTTAACAGCTCGTTCCCAGCGGTGGACTCTACAAGTCGATCTATATGTGGGAGCGGGAAACTATCTTTGGGACATGCTTTATTTAGGTCTGTGAAATCGATGCAAACCCTATCTTTCCCATTCTTCTTTTTGACAACGACAGTGTTTGCTATCCATTCCGGGTATTGCACTTCTCTTATGGACCCTATCTTCAAAAGTTTATCTACTTCGTCATTTACTATTTTGGCTCGCTCCACTCCGAGCTTTCTTCTTTTCTGTTTCACCGGCTTGAAGCTCGGATCTACGTTTAGCTCGTGACAAATTATACTTGGATCTATACCAGGCATGTCTGCTGCTGACCATGCAAACGATGTTTTGTTTCTCTTTAAAAGTTCGACCAAAGCTTCTTTTATTTGGCCAGTCAGAGTTGCTCCAATTCGAATTTTCCGGTCCGGCTTGTCTTCTTCCAACACCACTTCGATTACTACATCATCTTTCTTCTACTCGCTAGGAAATTTTGTTCTTAGTCCCTCTTTTGCGGGCTTCGTTAATTGGTATTGAATCCTCATACGGTGGCTAGCTAGGTAACACGTCCGTGAAGCTTCTTGATCTCCCCGAATTGTTTCCACCCCATTTGATGTTGGAAATTTGATACATTGATGGTATGTAGAGGGGACTGTTTCATTCGATAAATCCAGGGAGTCCCGAGGATGATGTTGTAAGCTGCGGGCTTATCAAAGACAACGAAGTCCACGATCTTCGATACCTTCTTGGCAAGGACCGGTAGCTTGATTGTTCCGAGAGACATGGCTGACTCGCTTGTGAACGCAACTAACGGAGATGGGGGTCCTACTATGTCTCCTCGGCTGATTCCCATTCTTTCCAGAGTACTTAAAAAGATCAAATCGACCGAACTGCCTGTATCTATAAGGATCCTTGATACTTCGAAGTTGGCAACGTCAAGGGTAATGACTAGAGCATCATCATGCGGTCTTTCGAGGTACCGCGTTTCTTCTTCATTAAATGATATTGATGCATCTTGAACATCGACTTCTTCGCTTAAACTTGCTTTGAGTAGGATATTTCGTCTATGTTTCTTGATGGAACTTATCGAATCTCCGCAAAATTTTGAGCCTCCTAGAATCACATTGATCTTACCCTTCGAACTCCTTGGTTCTTCCTCGTTGGATAACCTTGGTCTTTTGGAATCTTGATCTTTGGAGTTTTCCTTTGTTTCGTGGTATTCCTTCACAAAATCTTTTATATCGAATTTGGAAAAATCTCCACTGGCCCAAAGCTCTGCGAGGTGCTTTTTAAGAACGCTGCAATCCTTGGTTAAATGTCCGGTTACTTTATGAATATCGCAATATAGACTTTCATCACGGACCCAAGTGTTTGATCTTCCTTTCCCTTGGAACTGCTTTCCGACGGTACTGTTGAAGGGTTGCGACCCAAATTTCCTTGGTCCTTTGCTCTCCCTAGGCTCGAACTTCTTGGTAGGGACGGTGATTACCGGCTTTTCTTGTTTATTCCTTTTGGCAAAACTTTCTTTTTCGTCTTCTACCTCCATCCAGTTGTTCGCACGAAAGAGTGCATCCTGAATTGTGTCTGGTTTATGAAGTATTAAGTCTTCTTTAAACCTTGAATCATGTCGCAATCCTTTTCGTAGGGCAGATAAAGCTGATTGCTGCGAGATTCTTGAGAGCTTTGACAGCACTCCTTTGAATTTGGTGATGAAAACTCGAAGTGACTCATTAGATCCTTGCGATAAGTTCCAAAGATCGGCATCCGAAACGCTTTTATCCAAAAGGATGGAGTATTGCTTTAAGAATACGGCTGATAGTTCGTCGAAATTGCTGATCGAACCCGGCTCTAATTGGGTGAACCACATTAGAGCTTGGCCACATAGATTCTCCGAAAAAAGCTTGCAGTAGCCTGCGTCCTCATCAGCTTCATCCAATTCGATCTTCCAGCAGCGATCAGAAAAGCTGCGAGATAGCTTTTTGGATCCTCCAATCCGCTGTAAGGGTCCAACTTGAGTTTCCGGGAATCTTTGATCCTCAAACTTGCAATTCGCGAGATGAAAGGTGTTCGCCTAGCCTCTTCAATGACTCGATTGATGTCTGGCTCCGAACTTGTAGCTTGATGAAATTTTGATTTCATTTCTTTTAATTCCTGGCTAACCTTCCTCATGGTCTCGAACTGGTCGAGGTTCTCCTGCTCGTATTGAGCTGCAAGTTGTTCTTCATCTCCGAGCTGTGTCTCTTCTTCCAACGTCTGAGCTACATTATTAGTAGCACCAGGAGTTGTTTGTCCGCTGGTTTCATTTCGTGCAGCGGAACTTGGCGAGTTGAATATCCCTCTTCGGATTCCCACAAGGTTTCCTGCACTTAAAGAGCGAACACGAGTTTGTATAGTATTGACGTTTTGACTAAGAGATACCTGGGATGTTTGCAACGTATCGACGGCCTTTTCCACATCCGATAACTTTTGTGATATGTCCGACATGGTTTGCTGCATAGCTTTGAGGGTTTCGGCCAATGATGTCTCAATGGCGTCTCCTCCGGACATTGTTGCTTATCTCGGAAATGTAGTAAAGAAAAAATCTGACCACTCAAGAACTCTCTCTCCCCACAGACGGCGCCAAAATGTGGATGTCGGATTCACATACTCAAGTATTTTATTAAGTAGGAAAGATTATTCTTAAGGGACAAAAATGAATAGGTAAAAACTTCTAAATTGCTACGAAAATTGCTATAGTATTTCTTTCTTGAGAGGAAGCCCCTTTTTACATGGCCATTGGCCTTTTATTTATACATAGAGAAACGACATTAAACTGAATAATTAAGTACAATTATTCCTTCTTAAATGTGTCAGTTTTGATTCTTCGACTTTAATGCTCAACGTTTGAATTTTGAGTTGACTCTGATCTTCATGGGCCTCGCCTTTTTGGCCCAAGTATCCTTGAACTGACTTACCCGTGTCTTCTACACCGAACTCGTGCCACAGTGCAGTCACTTCGGATTCTCGAAGTGGTGATAACCACTTCGACCGTTCCTTCGGCTCATGGGTTCAATGGGCTTTGTCCTTTATAGGCCATTACCTTGACTACGTGGCAATCTTTGGTTGGTCTCGGACTTCTGGTGCGGGATCCGACACCAACACGTAGGTCCGTGACGAAAGTTTATACTGTGACATCCATAAGGTAACCGGGCATTTGACCAAAGATTGCAGCGTCCTTATAAGGCATCTCGCGGAGCTATGGGCCAGTGGAGATCTTTCCAAATTCAACATAGAAAATTTCGTGAAAGAATACCACGAAGCAAGGGATAGCACCAAAGATCAGAACTCCAAGAGACCAAGATTTTCTAATGAAGAAGAACCAAGGAGTTCGAAGGGAAAGATCAATGTAATTCTAGGAGGTTCCAAACTTTGCCAAGATTCGATTAGTTCCATCAAGAAGCATAGGCGAAATGTTTCACTGCAAGCGAACTTGGGCGAAGAAGTTGACTTTCAGGTGCATCAATATCATCTGATGAGGAAGAAACGCGTCACCTCGAAAGACCCCATGATGACGCCCTCGTCATTACCCTGGACGTTGCCAATTTCGAACTATCAAGGTTCCTCATCGATACGGGCAGTTCGGTCGACTTAATCTTTTTAAGTACTTTGGAAATAATGGGAATTAGTCGGGCAGACATAGTAGGACCTCCGTCTCCTTTGGTGGCGTTCACAAGTGAGTCAGCTATGTCTCTCGGTACGATCAAGCTACCAGTTCTCGCCAAAAAGGTGTCGAAAATCGTGGATTTCGTTATTTTCGATAAACCGGCAGCTTACAATATCATCCTCGGGACTCCATGGATTTATCAAATGAAGGCAGTCCCCTCTACATATCACCAGTGCATCAAATTTCCAACACCAAGTGGAGTGGAAACAGTTCGGGGAGATCAAGAAGCTTCGCGAACATGCTACTTAGCTAGCCACCGTTTGAAGATCCAATAGCAATTAACGAAACCCGCAAAAAAGGGAATAATTCCAAGATTTCCTAGTGGGCAGAAAGAGGATGATGTAGTAACCGAGGTAGTATTAGAAGAAGACAAATCAGATCGGAAAATCCGAATTGGAGTTACTTTGACCGGCAAAATAAAAGAGGCTTTAATTGAACTTTTGAGGAAAAACAAGACATCATTTGCGTGGTCGGCGACAGATATGCCTGGCATAGATCCAGGCATAATTTTTCATGAACTTAACGTGGATCCGAGCTTCAAACCTGTAAAACAAAAAAGGAGAAAACTCGGAATAGAGCGGGCAAAAATAGTAAATGACGAAGTGGACAAACTTTTAAAGATAGGATCCACAAGGGAAGTGCAGTATCCGGAGTGGGTAGCGAACACTGTCGTGGTTAAAAAGAAGAATGGAAAGGACAGGGTATGCATTGACTTCACGGATCTCAATAAGGCGTGTCCAAAGGATAGTTTCCCGCTTCTGCATATAGACCGGCTCGTAGAATCTACTGCTGGGAATGAACTATTAACCTTCATGGATGCCTTCTCGGGTTATAATCAAATAATGATGAATCCCGAGGACCAGGAAAAAACGTCATTCATCACAGATAGAGGTATTTATTGTTATAAAGTAATGCCTTTTGGTTTAAAAAATGCAGGAGCAACTTATCAACGGTTGGTCAATAAAATGTTCCACGATCATCTCGGGAAGACAATGGAAGTCTACATAGATGACATGTTGGTTAAGTCGTTGAAGAAAGAATTTGAAATTGTCATGAGCGAAGTACACGAAGGGTTGTGCGGGAGTCATTCGTCAGGAAGAGCTATGGCTTTTAAGATTAAAAGAATGGGGTGTTTCTTGCCCACTATGATCACGGATTATGTCAAATATGCCCAAAGATGTAAGCGCTGTCAACTTCATGCACCATTGATCCATCAACCTTCGGAATTATTCTCTTCCATCTCCGCCCCATATCCGTTTATGAGATGGTCAATGGACATCATTGGACCATTGCACAGATCAACTCGAGGAGTACAATACCTTTTGGTCTTGACGGACTACTTTTCAAAATGGATTGAAGCTGAAGCATATGTTAGCATCAAAGATTCGGCGGTTAATACATTCCTTTGGAAAAATGTCATATGTCGACATGGGGTTCCATATGAGATAGTTATTGATAATGGACCACAGTTCATTTCGCATGAGTTCGAAGCTTTTTGTTCGGACTGGGGAATCAAAGTCAGTTACTCTACCCCACGATATCCGCAAGGAAACGGCCAAGCCGAGGCCGCGAACAAGACGATTCTTAGCAATCTCAAAAAACGCCTGAATCACCTGAAAGGAGGTTGGTATAATGAACTACAACCCGTCTTGTGGGCCTATCGCACAACTCCTAGGCGGTCTACTGGGGAAACTCCGTTCTCTCTGGTTTATGGTATGGAGGCGGTGGTACCAGCCGAGCTTAATGTACCCGGACTTCGCCGAGCAGAAGCACCATTGGATGAAGAAGAGAACACAGCGATGCTTGATGACTCGCTAGATACCATTAATGAAAGGCGGGATCAAGCCTTAATTCAGATTCAAAATTACCAGCAGGCAGCAGCTCGATACTACAACTCTAAAATCAAGAGTAGGCTTTTCTTTGTAGGAGATTATGTGTTAAGGCGAGTCTTTGAAAATAAAAAAGAAGATGGTGCGGGCAAACTCGGCATTAATTGGGAAGGGCCTTACATTGTTACCGAAGTGGTTCGAAATGGTGTTTATAGGTTGAAAGACTTAGAAGACAGGCCAGTCAAGCGACCCTGGAATGTGATCAATCTAAAGAAATTTTATGTTTAAGATACACGCATTTTTTATGTACATGAACTACGGTGTGGCTTGATCCTGGAATGGGTACGTAGGCAGCTCGGAAACGAGTTCAGCTATTAATAAAATTTTGTTTTTATTCATTTAAAGGAAAAAGTTCGACTATGCGAACAAACAAGCACTGGAAATAAAGTAACAATAAAGCAAATAAGACTAAGCGTCGTCACACCCGCATCCCGAATTAGGAGACTCTTCTCGATGAACAGAACACCTGAACTCCTTGACCAGCAAGGTCGAGAATCGGCATCATACAATCTGGAATGCGAGCGAATTCGGAGATTCCAAGCTCGATCCATTCTCCGGGGTGAGAGCTGAGGATGTGAAGTTCTCGCGATATCGCATTAACCCTGCGTTGCATTCGATGAATCTTATTTCGAAGTTTCTTCCGTTCCAGCGTTAACTTCTTGTGTTGAATCGCAAGCGCTTTGATAAATGCCATCGCAATTTCTTAGTCTCTGTCTGGGAGGTCCTTGATCAGAGCGCACGGAGTTTGGATCTGAGACCTAAAAACGCCGCGGGATGAAGAAGGCTGCTTACCGGTTGCGTCTCCGTCCATCATTTTAACCCTGGAGAAATCAGGCATGGACTCTGAACATCGGAGGTTGAATTCCATACCTGCAAAAGGAAAAAAGAATGGTGAGGAATAAAGAGAAATTGAAGCCTCAATTTATAGGGACATCACGTCCCTAGTAAGCTGCATTTTCCATCCTGGAATGGAGCGATTCGCGGAGAGATTTAAGCCTCTTGAAGAATCCTGCATTTAAAGACGTATCTTTGGGAATATTTCGAGAAAAAGGAAAGTACTCAAAGTTTCCATAAATAAAAGGACCGGAGCCCATCATGAGTTTAAAAGTTTTTTAAGAAAAAGAAAAGAAAAGCAGGATTAGGGAACATTTATGGAAGAGGCTCAGGAACAGACTCCTTCATCGCCGGTTTGGTATCCGAAGTGGACGCCTTTTTCTTGTCATCCACCTCGGGTTCGTTCCGGACGCGTTTCCGGCAAGTGTTGTCCTCCTCTTCATCCTCCTCTTCGCTGCTAGATGAAGCGATTTCGACCGGGGCATTCACGGGCCCCGGGACTTGACCTTTAGCTCGGAAGTACATCCGGAGCATCTTCGGGATCTCTGCGATGGAATCAAAGTTCCTCCACTCCCATTGGAAAGGATCGCTTTCCAAAGCCCTCACTTTCCCTTCCACTCGAGTGATACGAGCTTCGAGTACTTGCCTTTTAAGGCCCAGCCGCTGCCGTTCATCGCACAAACGGCGATGTTTGTCGACGACCTGCCGCAGAAACAAGTAAATTGAAAAGGAGGGGAGAAAAGTTCAATCCAGAACTTGAAAAATGAACACACATTGTTCTATCACAATTCTATCATTCTCACTTCTAAAACTTGAAAAATGAACACACATTGTTCTCAAATCAAGTAGTCTTTCAATCCTAGCTTTATGGAACCTAATACCACCCAATGAAACCACAATCCCCTAAAATCCCTACAATTTTCGTTTTTCTCTTTTCTCAAGAACCCTAACATATGACATTTCAAAATTTCTTTCAATCAAGCATAATGTCAACTAGGGGATCGATTCTATCAAGCATAGGCACCATTAAAACTCATTCTCTCTCAAAAATCGAACTCAAACAAGCCTGATATTCAAGTTCTTGAGATAAAAGCATAAAGAGTGTGAGAATGACTTTTGTACCTTGAAATTGATGGAGAAAGAGATGAAATCGGGATTTGAGGCAGGAATTAAACATTTGGGCTTAGAAATTCGGATTGAAAGAAAGCAAGAAATTTCAAAGGATTTGGTGTAGAATTGGAAGAGAAATCGATGGATTTGTGTTGTGAAGTGAGAAAGAATCGTGAAGAAGAATGGATCGATTTTGGGAAGAAGAAGAAGAAGAAGAAGAAAACCAGCCCAAAATCGATTTTGACTATCCTTGGTTCACTTAAATTGAACCGGTGTAAACCGGTCAACAGGGAAGGAGTTGACTTTACCTGGGATCCAACGGTGTGTGTTTGACCGATGGGTAGCTACAGGTTACGTTTGGCCGCTGGAGGAGCCCGCTAAAGTCTCTGGAAATTTCGGCCAAAACCTGCTACGGTCACCCAGTGACCGATGGCGTTTGCCCGCTGTACTCCCTGGAATTTTCGACCAAAATTCTCTTCGACCACTAATCTGTCCGATGTCTTATGTCTCTTTTGCCGATGCTTATGGCCGATGTACACACTTGGAATTGCTAAACTCTTCAAAACCCACGTGAAGCCTCACTTCTCCGTAGACCTATAACCAAAACAAGCAAAAAACATAAATCATCTTTTCCGGTTATTTTGTAACGTCAAAACTTTTCTGATCACTCTCTTTTTGAGGGTTGTTTAATAAAATTTATAATTATTAAAAAAAAAAAAAGACAAGCAAAAAACATAAAACAAAACAAAATAAAGCATGTATATACAAGGATACCATGGGATTGCCTCCCAAGCGCGCTTGTTTTTCGTCACATAGCTTGACGTTTTCTCGTCATTTAGGCGGATTGAGGCTCCGAGAGAGAAACCGTGGTTCCTTCCTCGACTTGATCACTTGCCATGTATGGTTTCAAACGTTGACCAATTCACAACAAATTCACTTCCCTTCTTGTTCCACAACACAATCGCACCATAAGGCCTTACTTCTTTGATCTTAAGCGGACCCGACCAACGAGATTTGAGCTTTCCCGGAAAAAGTCTCAAACGGGAATTAAACAACAACACTTGGTCATCCACCGTGAAATCTCTTGAAAAATTCCAGAAAAATACCCCATCTATTTTCAATTTGGATGTTTAGTACATGAACTTTTTCGGTTAGAATAAAAATACCTCATATATTTATACTAGTCATTTACCCGCGCGTATTTTATTGTTTATTTAATTGAGTTTGTTATATTTTTGATTAATTACATTATCTCTTTACATATTGTCTATTTTGTTTATTAGTAAATAAATATTGTTTTATTGTTACTTTTTCATATGTGTTTTTAAAATGAGAATTCATGTTTTGTTCCTATCTATCTCATTTATGTTTGAAAATTTTGTAAGACATAATTTAGATAGATTTTATATTCTCAAAAATTATCGGTTTTGTTCTATTCCTGATAAATCTCATCATAATTTAAGTTTACATTGGGTTAGTCCATTCACATTTTAATGCATATTATATATATTCATAATAAAACATTCACTTTAAAAATATAAAATATTATTTATAAATTAGTTAGTATAATCGAAAATTAGTAAATTTATTATTTTTTATATCAATTGTGTTTTTTAGTTTTATAATATAAAATATAAGAAAAGACCTATCATATTTCTTTTTCAAAAACTTGTTTACATATGTATAAATTTTAAAATAAAATGATAAAATGTATAAATAAAATTTTGAATTGAATAATTAAATGATTAGGATGATGAGGTGACTTAAGGAGAAGAGAGAAAAGCCTACTATAATATAAATTATAAGAAAAGACTTTTCATATTCCTTTTTGGAAAACTTGTTTACATATGGTAAATGTTAGAATTTAATGATAAAATAATATAAATAAATTGTAAAAATTAAATTATCAAATGATGTGGATGATGATTAGGATGATGAGGTGGCGGAATGAGAAGAGAGAAAAATGCCACTTTATATATATATAGATTATGTTTTTTAGTTTTATAATATAAAATATAAGAAAAGACCTTTCATTTCTTTTTCAAAAACTTGTTTACATATGTATAAATTTTAAAATAAAATGATAAAATGTATAAATAAAATTTTGAATTGAATAATTAAATGATTAGGATGATGAGGTGACTTAAGGAGAAGAGAGAAAAGCCTACTATAATATAAAATATAAGAAAAGACTTTTCATATTCCTTTTTGGAAAACTTGTTTACATATGATAAATGTTAGAATTTAATAATAAAATAATATAAATAAATTGTAAAAATTAAATTATCAAATGATGTGGATGATGATTAGGATGATGAGGTGGCGGAATGAGAAGAGAGAAAAATGCCACTTTATATATATAGATTTGGTCAAATAATACATCATCTCTAAATTATTGGTAGATTCGGACACTCGACTTAACAATCGTTAACGAACGTTAGAAAAACCTCAAACCCGGGTTTGACATCTCTAACTGCACTTTTGAAGGTTTATCATGTAAATTTGGAGTGTTAGAGGTTGATTTGGAAGACAAACTCAAAGATACGTCGTCGTTTGGAAAGGGAAACGAATCTCAGCTAATCTTCTATGTAAGATTGAAGTAAAAATTAGGGATTGTATATATAATCAGATTGTATATATTTATTTAGTAAGATTAAAAGTTAATGCCGTAAATAATTTTCTAACGTCCGTTAACGGTTGTTAAGTCGCGGGTTTGAATCTACCAATAATTTAGAGATGATGTATTATTTAACCAACTATAAATATATGAAGTATTTTTATTCTAACCAAAAAGTTCATGTATTAAACGTCCAACTTTAAAATAGATATGGTATTTTTTAGAATTTTTCCGTTTAAAAGATAACTCCATTTACTGTTCACGTTAGACTAGTTAACGGACTTTACGGTGTAGGTTGGAAAAGGGGATTTTTAGAACTGATGTATTGAACGACATAAATTTATTAGTTGGGGTATTAATCGGGGAGTCGGAAAAGCTCGTGTATTTTTCTTCCAAAAATAAAAAAAGTTTGAGATTTTTTTGAGAATTTTCCCTATCAAAAAGATCAAAAATGACCTGAGTTATAAAAGAAACGGATATAACAGCGGATAATAGATAATGGCTAATAAATAAATGATACTAATAAAGAGTAGGGAAGGAAAAAAGCAATTATATGAGAAAAGGATTGATTAATTTAAGATTCTATATATATGAAGTAGGCTTTTTCTCTCTTCTCCTTAAGCCACCTCATCATCCTAATCATCATCCACATCATTTAATTATTTAAGTTTATGAATTTATTTATATTATTTTATCATTTAATTTTAAGTTATACACATATGTAAACAAGTTTCTCAAAAAAGAATATGAAAAGTCTTTTTTTATATATTTTATATTATAAACTTAAAGAAGATAATTGATTGAAAAATAATAAATTTATTAATTTTTGATTATACAAACTAATATATAAATAATAGACTATAGTTTTAAAGTGAAACTTTTATAATGAATATATATCCACTAAAAGTAATATGAAACAAAATTTTATAGGATTAACACGATGTACATTTAAATTACGATGGGATTTAACGGGAAAAGAACAAAACCAAAAATTTTGAGAAAATAAAATCTATCTAATTTATGTGTCACAAAATTCTCGAACATAAATAAGATAGATTGGGACGAAACGTAAATTGTCATTTTAAAAACACGTATAAAAAAGAGAGCAATAAAAAACAAATTCTTTAAATATTTTGATATGAATTTAATTAATTTTTTTCAATACATCACATATGTTAAAATAATAAACAAAATAAAAATTAACAATATTTCAAAATAATTGGAAATTAAAATAAAAACATAATTCAATGAAATGAACTAATAAAAAGTAAATTATCTTAATATGTTAAAATTTTAAATTATTCCATATGATAATACGGCAAAATTTATAAAACAAAAAAACAGAAATTGAATATATAATAGTATAGAAATGATTGTAGCAAACCAAACCAAAACCAAATAATAAAAGTGAAGCTAAAATTCTACACTATACACTTAATTTCTCAAGCACTATTGAAGCTAAAATTCAACAAGTTTTCTATACAAACACAATCTAAGATTAAAAAAAAAGTATGTTATAGTATAGGAAAAACTCCCGCGAGTAGCGCGGGCAACCTACTAGTATTATATAAATGTAACATGGGGAAAGCTTCACATGGGAAATTGGCACGTGAATTTGCTTCATACAATATGAACCAGACCCACATAAACTTTTTTTTACTAAACTTTAATCTATCCATAAATTTACTACTAATATTTTCGGATTATCAATTTGATTACATGAACCTTTATTCTATCTATAGTGAGATTATTTAACAAGAGATGAGAATTAGTACTGAATAATGGGAAAGAGCCAAAAAGGGAAGGGACTGTAAAGAGCCAAAAAGGGAAGGAACTGTGAAGAGGTCAAGTGGGGTGTTGCAAACAACATATAAATTGGCTCCAGCTGTTCCTGATTTCAGTTCTCAAACATTAAATTTCGTTATTTTGCTAAAACAAGATATTGTTTTTTTATTGATCCCATTCAATTAGCTTTCTGTCTATATTTTGTCCACTTGTGGGATGTCTCTATATGCAATTGCAGTGCATTTATTTGAACTACAGAAGGACTTGGATATATGTCTTAATCTCTTGCTTCGTCATATGGTTTTTGGTTTGATAGTTTTTTATTGGTCGATGTTTTATAAAACATATTGATTTTGATTGATAACTATCTTTTTTTAGCAGTACCGTATAAAGATCATTAGTAAAATTCCGAAAGTAGAAACAGTGTTTCCATACGATGGATTTATATTGTTTTACGACAAATAACTCGAAATTTTGAATCGTAAAATTATATAAGAAACTAGCCGGTTTCCCGCGCTACTCGCGGGATTTTTATTACGTTATTTAGAAATAATTACATTGTATTTTATTTTCTACTTATTTCCTCCACTATAGCATTTTTTTTATCTTAAATTGTGTTTGTATAGAAAATCTATTGTATTTTAGTTTCGATAGTAGTTGAGAAATGAAATGTGTATAGAATAGATCGATGTGTGGATATAAACGGAAGTGTTATGGAAATTCATAGAAAAAATTATTATTAGGACTCCCAGCAAACATAGATCTAGATGTTAATATTGTGGACCTTTTAATATGTTAACCCGAAAGTTGAGAATGATTTGTGGGCTGCGCGCGGATTGTTACTTTTTTATTTGTTACATCATCTCTTTATATATTATCATAATTTTTTTATGTTTATTTTATTGGATTTGACGTAATTTATGTATCGTTATGATCATTTTTATACTATTACATATCCATTTCTTATTTTTCGTTTTACATATTTTTCGTAATTTCATATGGAACAATTTTAAAATTTAATGTATTAGTATAATTTACTTTATATTTAGTTCATTTCATTTAATTCTATTTTTTAATTTAATTTTCAATTTTTATGTTTTTTTTTCTTTTAACATATGTGATGTATTGGAACAAATTAGTTAAATTCATATTGAAACCCTTTAAAAAAGTATTGTTTTTATTGTTACCTTTCTCATACGTATTTTTAAAATGAGAATTCATGTTTCGTTCCAATCTATCTCATTTATGTTCGAGAATTTTGTGAGACATAAATTAGATAGATTTTATATTCTCAATTTTTTTTTGTTTTTTGTTATATTTCCGTTAAATCTCATTATAATTTAAGTTTATATTGTGTTAGTACAATCAACTTTTGTTTCATATTATTTTTAATAGATATATATTCATTATAAAACTATAATCTATTATTTTTTTTATATTAGTTAGTATAATAAAAAATTAGTAAGTTTCTTATTTTCTTTTATTTTTAATCAATTTTATTTAGTTTCTAGATAAAAATATAAGAGAAGACCTTTCATATTTCTTTTTGAAAAAAAACTTATATACATATGACTAAATCTTAAAATTAAATGAGAAAATGGTATAAATTAACTCTAAAAACTAAATAATAAAATGATGTGGATGATGATTATAAAATATAAGAGAAGACCTTTCATATTTCTTTTTGGAAAAACTTATTTACATACGACTAAATCTTAAAATTAAATGAAAAAATAGTATAAATAAATTCTTAAAACTAAATAATAAAATGATGTGGATGATGATTAGGATGATGAGGTGGCTTAAGGAGAAGAGAGAAAAGTTAACTCGGGACCATCTGTTTTTTGCCTGCCCTTATTCATTCATGGTGTGGATACAGGTTGTAGGTGACCTGTTACATACGGACCCGGATCCTGACCGGACCGTGACTATCCATAGGTTAACCACACACCCATTCGTGAGGTATGACTACATTCTACTCCGTTTGTGTTTCCAAGCTACCATATACTATATATGGCGTGAACGGAATGAGAGAAGGCACAACAAGATCTATCGTGCACACTTACAACTAGCTCGTACGATTGAGAGGGTTATTCGGTCAAGGATCATGTCTTTGAGATACTTTGAGCATACGAGGCTCCGTGGTTTATTACTTCAACGGTGGTTCAGCTCAAGACCCAACCATTAGTAGCTCTTTGCTCTGTTTTAGTCCCGAGGCATTTTTATGTTTTTGAGTGTTTAATCTCTGTTCTGTTTTTGTTGTAAATAACGCTTTTTCTCCTCAATAAATTTCACATTTCATCCAAAAAAAAAATTTCATATTACGATTATTAGTTGAATCTTACAAAAATTCCTGGACTTTTCCTAACTTAAAAGCGTCAAGTTTACTTTAAAAAAATGTAAATATGATGATGTGTTGACTTAAACCATTTCACAAATAAAAAGTATGTGTTGACTTTTATTACAAATTGTTTAAATTTTAATTTAAATTATATCGGACATAAGAGAAGATAGCTAAAAAGATTTTAAAAGAATAATTAAATTACTAAACTCAAAAGTAACCAAGATTCATACAAACTTAGCAAAAACCTTAAAAGAGGAAAATAGTTCAAAAGCAAAACATAACCTCCTAAGAAAAAGACTAACAAAAACACACAAATATGCCAAAATCAAACAGTCAAAAGAAAAGTCTGTATACCGGTGATGGAGTGTACCCAGTCCCAAGATGTGGAGAGTGAGTAAGAGGAGTTGCTTGAAGCCAGAATTAGTGTTGGTGAACGAGGCGCTCTCCTCTTCCTCCTTTGGCGACGCTTATAAGAAGAAGCTCGCGGAGGATCATGAACCACCATTTCTTGAGTGTGAGTGCCTTGGAAAGAATACCTTGCATCTCTATCTTCGTCCATTGGGGTTGGTTGGTTCTCTCCCGTCGCCTCCACGTCATCCCGTGTAGAGTTAGAGCATCCCACGTGTGAGAGCTTGGTTTCCACGGTCTTCATTTTCCCATTCATGCTCTTAATCCCTTTGACAAGCTTCTTTATCGTTCTCCCTTGCCACTTGACAAACCGTTGGAGAAGGTGGATGTGGGTGTGAGCTTCCCGAAGAGCTTTATCCGCTATGGCCTCGTCATAGGGCTTGAAGTCATATCGCGCTTGGCCATAAACCGCACTACTAACTTTGCAGTTGTGGAGGCTGAGTACTTAAAAGACAGTCCGAACGTGGTGGTACCTTTGAGATATCGTAAGCATTGCTTCATTGCAGCTCCGTGAGACTCCTTTGGGCTCTGCATATATCGACTTAACACACCTACAACAAAAGACAAGTCAGGTCTTTTAGTTTTTACTTATACTTTAACTATTTTCTCTTGGATATGGTCAAGTTCTTTGCTATTTATAGTTCGAACGTTAAAAATAAAGCGGCATCTCTTAACAACGTACTAAGATTTAACCTGCGGTATACCGCGGGATAATTTTGTTTTACTCAATCTTAAATAAATTAACTTGTTTTAATATGTTTCTTATTATAATATGATGTGAAGAAAATAATTAAAAAAAAAAAAATTAACCCCTGTAACATTCGATTAATGATATTGTATATTTATGTTAATATCGATCCAAACCCATCTTGTCATATAATCCCGTAATATTTTAAACTTTTATAAGTTTAAATATTCATAATATTTTAAACTTTTTGTAAAATTTAAATATATCGATAATAATATTTAAAATTTTAAAAAATTAAAATTTATTATATATAGTCTAATTAAACGGTTCAAACAAATAACTGAATCATTATTTTGAATTTTAAGAAAATCTTTTAAATATCTCTAATATTAATTATAATTACATTCATCGTAAATCAGTCTCAACCCCAAACATATGTCAAATATTTTATGCTTTTCAGTAGAAGCCCACTAAAGCTTGCATGGGCCTTTGATCAAGGGACTCTAAAGCCCGATAAG
>NW_003302548.1:10900686-10910421 GCF_000004255.2 Arabidopsis lyrata subsp. lyrata | reverse complement strand
CCGGTAAGTGCATGCACTGTGAAATTCGACTTGTTTTGTTCATAGCATTGGCACGGCATTGGCCTACTTGGGTTTTACACTTACTTTAACAAAGCACTTTCCCAAGTATCGTTTCCATGGGTGGAGTTGTTCGAGGAGACTCCTTGGTCTATGCTGAACGATGTGATTTTTTTACTTATTTTAAGTTTTCGTTAGTAATAAGTCGTCTAGGGTAGATTATTCTTGAAGCTGAGTTTGTCTTGTTATAATTTAACAGGTTCCATTATCTGATATTCCTCAACCTATCTATAAAGCATCAGTCAATTGGATCAAACAGCATCCATTTGGGGACCTCAGTCATTTTGTATCGTGGGCAATTGAACATATTATCCGCGAACAACATACTTGTGGGGTAATTCTGGAGAGACATCAATCTTATCCCTTTCACCTATACATGTGTGATTGAATGGTGTATCTATCTATCCAGTTACCTTTGTTTGACTAATTCCATTATGTTGTCTTTGTTTTATGATTAGGTGGCACCATTTGTTGCATTAGCAATGGTATTGCGTACTAAACCTAATGTTTTGACCACTCTATTGCCGATGCTGAGGGAGAGAATTATGTTTCAAGGACAGGACAAGCTTCCGGTTACAGTTTGGTTAATGGCTCAGGTAGTGTGAAATTTTTTTCCAAATTTTTAATTAATTTGTGCAAGTTTTTTGAAGCATAAAATTGTGGACAGGCCTCTGAAGGTGATTTATCTGTTGGCCTGTATTCATGGGCGCATAACTTGTTACCCCTAGTCGGTAATAACAAGTGCTACAGCCTTCAGTCGGTGGATCTCATCCTGCAATTGGTTGAGAAGTGAGTCTATTTTTCTTCTGGTCTCCTCTGCTATATAGGATTTCTTAACATTCATCTGATCTTTTTATCCACTCTTCTTATCAGAATTTTGTCGAATCCAGAGTCTAGGACCATACTTGTAAATGGAGCTGTTAGGGATGGAATTCAGCTGATACCACCTACTTCATTTGAGATCTTGGTACGGTTTACCTTCCCTGCTTCATCGGCGAGAGTAAAGGTAAGTAGTATTGGAATTTTTATTAAACAAAAAACTTTGATGCGTTTGTCGATTCTGAGCATGATCATAATCGTTGTATGGGCACAGACCACGGAGAGGTTTGAGGCCATTTATCCCTTGTTGAAGGAAGTAGCTCTTGCACCAGGAAGCAGAGAGATATTTGGTTTTTCGTTGAAATTAGCTGGAGAAGGTATTATTACTAAGTAGTACCAACAAATGAAACCTTAACTTTTCTGCGTCCCTCTGATCTATTCTTCAAATAGACTTGTAATGTGTTACCGTTATTATAGGAAATCCTGTTTTAGCCAAGGAAGCTACAGAAATTGCTATCGGGTCTTTGACCGCAAATGCTGATTGCTTTAAGCAGTGGGACATTCTATATAAGGAGAACCTAGAAGCTAGTGTTGTTCTTCTTAAAAAGCTTGTAGACGAATGGAAGGATCATTCTCTCAAACTAATATCAACACCAAGTGATACTCTCACCCTCAATCGGGCCATGAATAGCTTCAGGCTAAAGGTAAAATGCATCTTTACTCTTCTAAGCTATTCAACTAATTTCACCCTCCACTCTTTTTGAGCTGAATTTTCATTTTCCGACCGGACCTGTGATGTTATTAGAACAAAAAAGCCATCACTAAAAGAGAAGCTCTTTGTTCTATTTACAAAGAAGCTGACAAGTCCTGCAAAGTGATCTTGGGGAGACTCTCCTCCGGAAGTGGCTACCTCAAAGGTATAACAGCTGTTACTACTGCTGGGGCTGTTGTTGTCGGAGCCGTAGCAGGAGCCGTTGCTACAGTAGTCATTGGAGGAGCTACTGGAATGGAATATTTCCAGTAGGTGTAATGAGAGTTGAAGTTCTTAGAATCACAAAGTTGGGATCTGGGTGAATGTTCAAAGGTCGCAAGCTTGTACGTAGAAAAAGCCTAATTAATGCTCTTTAACTAAATTATTTGAAATATCTAACAAATTTGTTTGCTATATATGGATACGATTCATTCTCTCAAACTATTAGATTTGTTTTCTCACGAATTACTGTTTTTGGTTATGGATTTAGGCAAAGGATTTCCTCATTTCTGTCATCTTGTAACTTCCAGCTTCTTTGTTCGTGTTTCTATCATTCTGCTTCCTGTCACCAAATCTCTATTGAGATAACTTTCTGAGAATATGTTTAAACCTGTCACTATTCGGGGAAAGTGTTGCCCACTTTCTCCGTATCATGATTTCTTAAGGTAGAAGCTATTTTCGTCGTCATGTGTAAGATTTAGTGACTATTATGATAGATCCTTGTACTCTCGATCTCTCACAACACTGTCCATGTAAAACTAGAGTAGAATATGAAGTTTACTGATATTGTAATTAACAAATCCGATTACAAGAGTAGCTTAATCTGATAACAAAACAAAAGATCTACGTGCTCGAGCTCAAGCACATCAATCCAGCTTGTTGTCCTTCAACGGCTTCCTTCGAGAATACCGCTGGTGCACCGTATCAATACTCCTTTCCCGGATAACCAGCTTGTTGTCCTCGAGCTCAAACTAAGGAAACAATTGCCCAAACTCCTTTGAAGGAAGCCAAGAATCTTCCTCCACTCCCTGATCGTGCGTGAACCATAAACTTTAATATATTATTAGTTAAATAAGTGCATAGTTTACATCAAGATTCGAAGTAAGAAATGGACTCGTATCACATCTTTTTGTAAGAACTAGAAATTAAAATTAGGTAGTTGACAACTAACTTTTAAGAAAAAATTATTCAAATGTCATAGAAAAATAGGAATATTAGTAATATATCATACTATTTCTAAACATTACTCATATATTTAGTGTTCTTGGTGTAATGACAATTAACACCTTTAGTTAGTTTTTAATTATTATTTTTAAAAATATTTAAAAAAATTCCGCCTCATTATTTTAAATCCACGTTATTAATGAGATATTATAAACTTAGAAGAGAATTTTAAATCCAAAAAAATTCCTATCAACAAAATTGGAAATTTTTAATTTTAGATTAGAGATTATTAAAAATATAAGTGGAATCGAGCCGGTCGAATCTCATATCCCTGCACTTACATATACTTCAGCGAGGAAGACCTTAAGATGCGAAGAATCTGTTGATGCCGAAGCTTTGAGGGAAGACAGATACCTAATCCTCGCCTCTCTCGAACCGTCCGAGTCAACTTCCACATCGGAAGCAACCTCCGCTGGCTTTTGTTTCAGTTTTCGCTTCCGGTTCAAGACTTGGTTGCATCCATTGCCGACCTGGGAGCTAACGGTAGAGGTCTCAAAGTCACTGTCTCCACGGATTTGGTCACATCCCTTTTCGTTTTTTTTACAAACAAACTCTCAGCTCCATGTTTTTCTTCTAAAGTTTCTCGCTTTTCTTTCCAACTATTTCACCATTTGCCGTATATATATTATTATTATATATATGTTAGGGTTGGGAAGGATCTAGATATCTCGTTGAGAGTTTTTATTTTGGGCTATATTAATATGTAATTTAGGCCTCGGCATTCGGGTATCGGTTCGAGTTCGGTTTGGGTATTTCGGGTTTTGGGTGTTCCGGTACTAAAGATTTAGGATCCATTCGGATATTATAAAATTTTGGTTCGGTATTTTTCGGGTTTGGGTCGGTTCGGATAATTGATTGAAGAACCGGAAAATAACTGAATATTTATCGGGTACCGTCCGGATTGGTTACTTTTTATCCAAATGTATCTAAATTTATTCAAATTACCCAAAAATACCCGATAATACCCAAAAAAAAAATATTGATTACTTTTTACCCAAATTTATGCGAAAATACCCAAAAAAAATTAAAATACTAGTTACCTTTTACTAAAATGTATCCAAATTTACTTAAATTATAAAAAAGTATCTACTATATTCGGGTTTATAATTATAATTTTAAGTATTTAGGTTATTACAAGTATACATATAACTACTATATTTAGGTATATGTTTATATATCAGATACTTTCGGATACCTACTGGATATCGGGTTTGGTTCCGGTTCTTTGGGTATATAATTTAGGATCCATTAGGTAATTTAGACCGGTTCCGGTTCGATTCAGTATCTCTAAATTTTGGTCAATTCTGATTCAGTTCTTTCGGTTCAAGTATTTTGTCCAGGCCTAATCTGTATACAGGCCTGGACGTACAGTATATAAGTGAGCATAGAATAAAGCTTCATTTCAAAGTTAGTCATTAACAGGATCATGACATTTTTCTAATTAGTGATCTAAGATTTTAACATATATAAAAAATATAGAAAAGGAAAGCTAACAATTTTATCATGTAAATTAAAAATTTTGGTTTTTAAAGTTATTTAAGTGACGATGACATATGTTATCCATTATTATGTTATATATCTTTTTAATATTTTAATTTTATTATTTGTACTATTTTTATATTTTACATTATTTAGTTTCATTTATTTTTTTTATTTTTTTCTTTTTTACTTAAAATATTAATATTATTAAAAAATTCCACATAATGGGATTTGGTCTTTGACCCATATTACAAAAGCCTTAAAACGGTTACAAAATGGGCCTAAACGGAAACCTAGTTCCGGCGTCGGAAAATTGGATCGGACCTTAGCGATTTGACCGGAAGCAGAGGCGCCTAGCATTAACGCCGGCGAATACAAGGCCGGCGGCTTTGTGGCCGGATCTTTGGAACTGACCCATCCCCGAAAGTATTTGGTTTCTGGCTCTGGTGCTGTTCCGGCAATCCACCAGCCTGCTACAGGCTTCCCAACGTGCGTACACCTCCTACGAACGGCTCTCCGATGATAGATCCTAGTCGGAGCGATCTGTCACACTCGGATCTAACACCTCTCCTCCAGATCCGGCGATTTCCGAGTTTCCCAAGCATCATCTCCTCGATCCAGTCCAGCGGAAACACCAAGGCAATCGGTGCAAAGTTGGTGGCTAAATCCAAACTGTCGCTTCCGATTCCGCGAGACTGAATAGCCATAGTCAGCGCCACCATCAACTTCCATCGCTACAGAAGCTTCCTCTTTGGCGGCTGAGCCGAGGGCTTCACTGAAAGCACGCCGGCGACTTCAAACCTCGCCGCCAAGTTGGAGGAGCGGCCGTAATATCGATGGAGGCGAGGCCGTTGCTGTCGGTGAGAAGGATGATGCTCACTCCCGTTAAGGCCTTTGCGAGACCAAGACCGGCGATGAAGCTCGAGAAAGGGAGATGGAGGCTATCTCACGACGCCGGCAAAGGAGCGGGTGAAGGAGATAGCCTCCGGAACAGTGAGAAGGTGGCGGCGAAACTGGATCTGAGATGAGAGAAAAGTGTTGCTCGGGCGTCGAGTCACGCGTCTTTGCCAATTCAATGATTTTCTTCATAGAGGGAGGAGATGTAATAATTCTCATAATTTGTAATAAAATAATAAAATCAGTGTTAACAAAAAAAATGGAATAGTGGATCTGGGGCAGATGTCACGCTAAACGGTCGGACTGCTTTCTCCATTCACCATTTTAATTAAAGCATATTGCATTCCTTGTTTTGAAATGCGGTTCAATTTCATGAACAAAATTAACGAACCACATGTAAAAGTAACCACACCCCATATTTGTGGATGTACAATAATGATTCGCATGTTCTTTTTTTTTTAAGAAAAAAATTATATGGTTTATTTTTTAAATAAATATTGTCAATATATTGTGAATTTGTGATTCAAATGCAAACTTGATATTTTAAATTTTCTGATGATGATTATTCAAAGTAATGAAAAAACAGAGATTAGGATGATAGATTTTGTATTTTAAGTAGTTTTTTGATTAATTTTTTAATATTTATGACAAACATTTATAAATGACTATGTATATATTAAATATATTTTAATAAGTTTTAATATGCATAAATATTAATAACATCTCGACTAGTATTATATATATATATATATATATATATACAATTTTTTGTTTTAATATGTATCATATTATGTAAAATATTTTATCTACAATTTATATTTTTGACAATATAAATATTTGATATGCATCATTTGATCCGCTTGCACCATTCAAATATACATTTTGAACCGCTAGATCCGTTTGACCCCACTAGTTCTGCGAGATCTGTTTGATCCGCACTTGTTCCGCTTAAACCGTTTGATCCGCTCCGCCTGATTCGCTTTCTCCATTCGGAGCCTAAGGTAGACTAAACCTGTTTTAGTTAAATATGTTAATTTGGATTTGGTTTGGGTTGATCAAATCCGTGTGTTCTATTTTTTTGGTTAAAATTAGTGAAGTCAACTAACAAATCAATTTGACGAAGTTAAGTCAACGTTAACAACTTCCATTAAACTGTAAAACAACGTTGTTCACGACGTACAATATTTGGCCAAGTCAATTCATATGATAAGTTGCTAAAGAATATGATGATCAAATGTGAAGAAGAAGACACGTTTCTTGTAAATATTGTCATCAAATGTGAAGATGAGACTTTGTGGATGAGTATAGGACTTGATCAATTACGATTTCTTGAAATCTTTGTTGCGAATAATCGATGCATATTGTTTGGATATGCAGATGAATCTTGCTAGGGTTTTTAACATGCAACTTTTTGAGTATATCAGGGATGAGATCATGCGGAATCGGATCTAAGCTTCCTCTGCTTGTTCTCAGGTATTCGGAGATCTTCTTTGTTGCAAGCTTCGCTTTCTTGCTTTCCATGACAACGATGTGAAAAAACGGCGTCGATTTCTTTTCTCTCAATTTCTTGGAAATGAAGTAAAAAAATGATGAGTCGATGAGTTGGTTAAACGCTAAGAGTATGAGTAAACGTGGTGCCGTTTTTAAATTTAAAATCAGGGAAAGTTTGAAAGGATCTATCAATTAAAACAGTATAAGGCTTTCCATTATAATATCAAACATCGAAATGACTGTTATCCACAAAAATCATTATTTTGTGAAAAGTTTGTTAATTTTCTTGATTATAAAAGCGTGATTTTTTTTTTTTTTGGTAGGATATAAAAACGTGCTTCTGTACATCTAGAAAATTCTGAAAAATGAGTTTTTTTTTTATTATCAATATTTGATTATAGTGGTGTCCAATCCCCAATATATTATTTTGGCATAGTGCTTCACATGAAAAAAAATCCAATAATTTATCACTATAGACTTTTTTTTTTTTTTGTCAATGTTACCACTATAGACTATAGTGATGAAAATATATGTTTTTTATTCCCATGTGGGCACTATTCAAGATCACGGCAGCATCATCATTCCAAAGGATAAGTAGACTATAAAACATAACTAAAAAAAAATCAAATAAAGTTTGAAGGTGTTATTTAATCATGAATTTAAATTTAAAATTAATTTTGTATGTTTTATAATTTTCAAAGTTTGATATTACGTAAAACAATTATGTGTATGAATTTTAAAATCTATGCAGTGTACTTGAAATTTTGATTTTTATAATTTACTTATGAAACTTTAACAGATTTCATTTAAATAATTTAATTTTAAAATATATTTTTTTAAAAAATATTTAATTTTGAATAACATTTGATTTTAATGAAAAAATTCAATTCTTATTTGAATAATTCTAGATTTTAAAAGCTATTAAACATTGATTTACAAATATAAAATCATATACGCTAACAAAGAGAGACGATACATTCTCGAGATTCTCTTCAATGGTCTTCGTCGTCTTGAATACAGAGGCTATGATTCAGCTGGAATCGCAATTGATGATTCTTCAACAATCTCTTCCCCTCCTCTTGTGTTTCGTCAAGCAGGAAACATTGAATCACTCGTTAATTCTGTAAACGAAGGTTACTTTTCTCTCTAGATCTCTGATTTGAATCCAAAGTTGAAGCCTTTATGAATGATGAGTTTGTGTTTGTTTTCAATTTGCAGAGATTACGAATACAGATTTAAACTTAGATGAAGTTTTCTACTTTCATGCTGGAATTGCACATACTAGATGGGCTACACATGGTGAGCCAGCTCCAAGGAATAGTCATCCTCAATCTTCTGGTCCTGGAGATGATTTTTTGGTGGTTCATAATGGTGTTATCACTAATTATGAGGTTCGGTTCTTTAACTTCTCTTCTCTTATGTATAAAAGAGTCTTTTAAAAGAAATGAACTTATTTTGATTCTGTTTTTGTTGTTTAGGTGTTGAAAGAAACTTTAGTGAGGCATGGATTTACTTTTGATTCGGATACAGATACTGAGGTTATACCAAAGCTTGCTAAATTTGTTTTTGACAAAGCTAATGAAGAAGGTAACTAATAATGCTGATGTGAGATTTAAAAGTTACTGTTCAATTTTGTGAAGTTGTCTTTGAAGTGATGAGGCATCTTGAAGGAGCTTATGCTCTTATATTTAAAAGCTGGCATTACCCGAACGAGTTGATTGCGTGCAAGCTTGGTAGCCCGTTGCTTTTAGGTGTTAAAGTAAGTAACTCTTTGTCACTAGAATCAAGAGGGACGTTTCATTGTTCTCGGTTGAAATGTAGAATTTAGCATTTTCTCTTAGCTAGTCACTGTTTGCGTCTTTTAGCATGGAATAGTGTAGAGTTGTTTTTTCGCCTGGCTTTTTCACTCACAGGATCGAAATCTTTCGGGTTTGTATGCAACTGCGGTTATACCTTTACTTTTGCATGGTTTCGTAGGAGCTAGATCAAGGCAAGAGCAATAGTCATGTTTTTCAAGATGCTCACTTTCTTTCTAAGAATGACCATCCCAAGGAATTTTTCCTATCAAGTGATCCGCATGCTCTTGTTGAGCACACAAAGAAAGTTTTGGTGATTGAAGATGGCGAAGTTGTTCACCTCAAGGTACAACAATCATTCAATTATAATATTCTAATCAGTATGTGTTCATTCCCTACCAAATTTTAAGCATGAATTTTGAATTCTAGTGTGTGACTAACGAATCATATTGACTGATCACTGAGAATATGTGTAGCATTCACAAGTAGCAACTAAAACGTTTTATTAATATCCATTTGTTGTTAATATTGTCCAATTTGGAGTAATAATTGTTATTATAGAACTCATGCATATCCGTTAGCTATGTGCTCACCATTTCCACTTTTATTAACAGGATGGAGGTGTGACTATACTTAAGTCTGAAAACGAGAGGGGAAGGCGTAATGGTATATCGAGAATTGCTTCAGTGGAACGTGCATTATCTGTTTTAGAAATGGAGGTGGAGCAAATAAACAAGGGAAAATATGATCATTACATGCAAAAAGAAATCCACGAGCAGCCGGAATCTTTAACTACCACAATGAGAGGCCGACTTATACGCGGTGGTTCACGCAAAACAAAAACAGTCCTCCTAGGTGGGTTGAAAGATCACTTAAAGACCATAAGACGCAGCCGGCGTATAGTTTTTATTGGGTGTGGGACAAGTTACAACGCCGCTCTTGCATCAAGACCTATCCTTGAAGAACTCTCTGGTAATTGCTACTAAAACCATGGGTTGTCTTGATTTTGAATTGACTCTGCTAACTTGATTCTTTCCATAGGTATACCAGTCAGCATGGAGATTGCTAGTGATCTCTGGGACCGGCAAGGTCCAATATACAGAGAAGATACTGCGGTGTTTGTGAGTCAGTCTGGTGAAACCGCAGATACACTACTTGCTTTGGACTATGCTCGGGAAAACGGTGCATTATGTGTCGGCATAACTAACACCGTTGGGAGCT
>NW_003302548.1:10899629-10900586 GCF_000004255.2 Arabidopsis lyrata subsp. lyrata | reverse complement strand
CCGTGTATCTTTTCCGATTTGGAGATTAAGAAAAACTTGTGCTTCTCTAAAGGGTATTAGGCATACACAAGACAGATTGAGGGACTGTATAGGGTAGCTTTAGCAATTGGAAGTGACACAATCTCCAGCCAAAAGAGACGGGAAGCTATAATCGATGGACTACTTGATTTGCCGTGTAAGTTAAGTAAAATTAGCGAAAAAGTTGCTTGCTTCTTCTTAAGACTGTTTTTAAGCAACTTAGTGTATAATATCATATCTAACTGCAGATAAGGTTAAGGAAGTACTAAAGCTGGACGAGGAAATGAAAGATCTCGCACAACTTTTGATAGACGAGCAGTCACTGCTTGTGTTTGGCAGAGGATACAACTACGCAACAGCTTTAGAAGGAGCATTGAAAGTAAAAGAAGTAGCACTTATGCATAGTGAAGGAATACTAGCAGGAGAAATGAAACATGGACCTTTAGCTTTAGTTGATGAGAATCTTCCCATTGCTGTGATCGCCACTCGTGATGCTTGTTTCAGCAAACAACAGTCTGTGATTCAGCAACTTCACGCACGCAAAGGGAGATTAATAGTAATGTGCTCAAAAGGTGATGCTGCATCAGTAAGCTCGAGTGGATCTTGTCGAGCTATTGAAGTTCCTCATGTGGAAGATTGT
Organism: Arabidopsis lyrata subsp. lyrata; assembly: GCF_000004255.2. Classification (NCBI taxonomy): domain Eukaryota; kingdom Viridiplantae; phylum Streptophyta; class Magnoliopsida; order Brassicales; family Brassicaceae; genus Arabidopsis; species Arabidopsis lyrata. Next base: position 10,899,928 of record NW_003302548.1, on the reverse strand, counting down.
TTACAACCGGTTGTCAATATAGTGCCATTACAGGTAAAAATCTCATATCTACATCAATCTATGTATCTTCTTCTAATTTGTTTTTCAGTTTTCGACGCGTTTATGGTGTTTTTGTTTTCTTGGTGCATAGTTGTTGGCTTATCATCTGACTGTTTTGAGAGGTCACAACGTTGATCAACCGAGGAATCTGGCGAAGAGCGTGACTACTCAATAGAGAGAGATTATAGCGTGACTACTCAATAGAGAGAGATTATAAAGAGAATGACTCTAGCTTTGTATAGTTTTGCCTCATGCCTTGG
>NW_003302548.1:10898404-10899420 GCF_000004255.2 Arabidopsis lyrata subsp. lyrata | reverse complement strand
AACTTTTTTTGTTTTCTTTTTCAAGTGATAATTTTGTTTCTATCTATATAGTAGTACTCATGGGCAAATTAATCGAACCGAAAGTATCAAACAAGAACTAACCGAAACGTAACCGAAATTTTAAAATATTCGAATGGATCATAAACTCTAAAACCGAAAAAACCGGAATGGATCTGGACTGAACCAAAATTAAATATTTTGGGTATTTGAAAATATCTGAAATATAATTATATATCTAAAATTTAGTCACTTTTAGAATAAATTACCGAAAATATCCGCAATATAAAAAAATCCAAAAAAAAATCTAAAAATATTCAAAATAGTCAAATATATCTGAAATATCTTAAATAAATATTTGAAAATATTCAAAAATATCCGAAAATATCCAAAAATACTCAAAATACCATAAATACTGGAAAATACAAAAAATAATACTCGAATGGATCCTTCGGACCCAAAAGAAATACTCGAATGAATCATAAGCTCCAGAACTAAAAAAACTGGAATCGACCGATTTTCCTTCGGTTCCTATATGAACCCTAAAGCCAAGAACCAAAAGAACTAAAAACCGAAAGAATTGAACTGAACCAAACCGAATATCCGAGTGACTATAAGACCAAATCTAAACTTTAATATCGAACCGGCATTAACGAAAACATGTCTAAGGTGTTATGATCGCCAAATAATAGTTCTGTCTAATTTGTGAGAATACAATAAAGTAGGGGGTCATTTGCGAAACTTTTATAAATTACGACATATAAATAAGAGAAAGACTTTACAGTTTGTAATGTATCGCAAAAACCCTAGCAAGATGGGGCGGCTGAAATTGATTCCAGATGATGACGACGACTCACAGAAGAAAGGCTCCGATTGTTTCGAGGTCGATTTGGAGTACGGTGAGAGGTTACTGCACAATCAGAAGCGCAAGGATCTCCAGAAATACGATGAGCTGAAGGATAGAGGTATCATCAACGATGACGAAGGTTCCGAGTCAGAGGAGGAGGAATCAGATTCTG
>NW_003302548.1:10788590-10898304 GCF_000004255.2 Arabidopsis lyrata subsp. lyrata | reverse complement strand
ATGTGATACTGTAAATCTTCATCAAGTTGCATCTGATAGTCGACTGGATAATGAACCCAGTTGGGTATGAACGGAATAGGGAACGTTTGTCTTGCATTGTTGAGGTGAAACGCATGAGTTTGGAAGTTCTCGTATGCTTCGTTATCTTGAAGGTTGAAATCTGGACGAACTCCTCTTGAAAAATCACCGTGATGAATGAGAGTTGGAAGGGCGTGAATCTTGCTTGATTTGCGGTTGACCTTAACGGGACGATGAAAGAAGTAGATCGAATGCGGATTGAAGAACGGGCTGAGTCCTCCTCTTTTCAGCTTTTTGAATGTTAGATTCGTCGCATTTGCGGATTTTCGTAGTTTTCCACTCCAGACAGTTAATGGTGAAAACCAACCTCAGGAATGTTGAGAAGCAGTCTCTTTTGTCTTGAACAGTGTTGACGTAATGATACAGCCATTGGATGTCGAAAACAATTCCTACAGTGTAGACGGCACAGAGATACCAGAGGAAACAGAGAACTTCTTCTGGCATATTTGAATTTTCGATCCTGTAGAGATGTGCAAACGGATAGTCAGGATGAATTCCCATTGGAGCAATGTGGTGACAGTTTACCCCATAGTTTGACAGGATGGTAGATTGATATGAAAAGAGCCTTGTGCGTAGTAGTTCATGAAGCTTGTTTCTGCTGATGAGTTGATGAACATCTTCGGGTACGTCTGCTTCAAAGTCATAGTAGCTCTTCTTGGATTCGGATGAACTGGCCATCATGTGTATCTCGTAGGGCGTTTCTTGTTTTACTGGCTTTCGACTTAGCATGTCTGCTAAAGTGTTCTTGGTGCCCTTTAAATAGACTGACTCGAAATCGTACTTTGAGAACCATTCACTCCATCTTAGTAGCTGCTGATGCGGGACCATCTTCTGCTTGAACTGTAACATTTTGGGAAACGAAGACATATCCATTTCTATACGAAATTTGTGTCCTATTAGATGAAATTCAAACCTCTCGATAGCTTTTTTGACTGCTAAAATCTCCTTGAACGTTGAGTGATAATGTTGCTCTGAATCTTTGAAACGACCACTCTTGTATCCACAGATTTGTCTTTTCCCATCCATCTCTTCAAACAGTATTGCTCCCCAATACTTATCGCTAGCGTCTGTCTGTAGAATACGCATGCCTGAGGAAGGAATCTTTAAAGGGGGCAGCTTTTGCACTTCTGCTTTTAGACTTTTGATAGCTTCAGTTTGTCGTGATGCCCACAAAGGAGGGTTCTTCGATAACATCTTCTGTAGAGGTCTCGTCATTTTGGAAAGGTGTGGAATGAAGTCTCCCACATAATTGATTACTCCAAGAAATTGTTGAATTTGTCGCCTTGTAAGATTTTCATCGGGAAAATCTAGAAGTTCTGTAGCTAAATGGGCATGTGGTATGAAACTTCCTTCTTTGATATGCATGCCAAGAAAATCAATATTGGGCTGGGCTATTATCATCTTTCTGGCTGATAGCATGATTCCGTTTTTCTTGACGATGTCTTGAAACTGTTGTAGCGCCTGAATATGCTCTTCTTCATTCTTCGAGAAGATGAGTATGTCATCAATGTATATAAGAGCTGTGTGTAACAATGGCTCGAATATACGTAACATTGCTTGTTGAAATAGCGATGGCGCCGTCTTGAGACCAAAGGGTAAGACATTCCATTGAAGGTGTCTATTTGGAAGGCAAAACGCAGTTTTGTATCTTTCTTCAGGATGAATGCCGAGTTGCCAAAATCCTGACTTTAGATCAAACTTCGAAAATATTTTTGCACCTTGGAGATGTTGGAGGAGCGCTCTTTTATTTGGTAGTGGAAACTTGACGTCTTGCAGATATTGGTTCAGCGGTTTATAGTCAATAACTAATCTGAGTTTTCCTCTTGCTTGTTCTGCACGATTATTAACGTAGAACGCTTTGCATGCCCATGGAGAATTTGTTCTTGAGATGATACCTTGATCCATCAATTGATTGCATTCTTCATTTGCCTTCTGCAACAATGTTGGAGGCATTCATGCATGGCTTGCCTTTGTTGGTGTTGTGTGTACGTCTTCCTTGAATGGTAGGGATACGAAGAAGCTTGAGTTTAACCATAGCGGATGATTACACTTCTGAAGGAATTCCGTGTGTGAATCAGCACATGATGTCATCTTTAATTCTTCTTCAATTTTGTTGAATTCTGCAGATACTGAGTCTTCGATTGAGAACAGGCGATGCATCGTGGTAAAAGCCTTGTAGAGATTTTTCCATCTCACGCCTCTTGGTTCTAGAGAAATACCGAACTTCTTCTTCAGTATCGAATAAGTATCCCACCCAAGGATTAAGTCTTTACCAGGTGCAGATGAACCTAGTACTTCTTTAGTAACTTGACATCCAGGGAAAAGCTCTATCGTGATTGGTTTTGATTTTAGCTTAACCGTTAGGGATCCAGCGTTTGCGACTCTGAAATCTTGTTGATGAGGCATCCACATGGTTCGTGAGAGAATCTTTGGATTTATGATTGTTGTATGAGCTCCTGTGTCGAAGAATGCGATCGCATGCACTGGCTTTTCTCTTTTGGAGGGATCAAAGATGGTTACTAGTAGCTGTGGTGTCTGGAGTTCATCTTCTTGAGGCATCTGGGTAATCTTGAAACAACAATCGTCTTTTTCATCTTCGGATGAGGATTCTGAAGATTCCTCATAATCTGAATAACTGCATATAGCATCATTTTCGTCACTATCGTAAGATAGTATTGACTCAAGATCGTGGTTATCGATATCAAGATCTGGAGCTATCTTGGTTATCGAATGAATGAGATACTGCTTCTTCTTTTTAGACTTGTTTGGACAGTCTTTTGCAAAATGCCCCGTCTTTCTGCATAGAAAACATCTCGAACTTTTCTTGAAGCTTTTCTTCTTCCTAAAGAATCGCTTGCGTTTAATCTTGTTGAAATATTTCGACTTCAGGAATGATTTCTTGGATCTTCTTCGGTCTTTTCGTCGATCTTCACATGAACATTTTTTCTTTTTCGAACATTTGATGTTCAGATCTGGGCGAGCACATATCTTTGAAAGATGCTTTGACTTGTCCATGAATTCTGACCAAAACTCTTTTTGCTTACAAAGCTTGTCAAGGGTTCTGAACACGTGCTGCTGGATTTGTCCAATCGAGATTTCTTCGATTGTCTGCCCTTGATCTCTGATATACAGCTTTGTTTGTTGACTCAGGTAATCGTCTATGGATGAGAGATACACTTGCTTCAGGCTTGGATTGTTTAGACCATTGAGAGCATAATACCTTCGAGTTTGTCGCTCGAAATGCTTTGCTAAATCTCTCTTCTTCAATGAACAAAACTTTGCAGTGTAGAACTCTTCTTGTAGTTGTTCTTTTAAATGACTTGGGGTGCCAACGAATTCTCTATGTATTTCTCCAAGGAGTAGGGGTATCGTTGTCTGATACACCTGCTGCTGCCGATATTCTCCAAGCGAATTCCACCATTCTTTTAATGCGCCTGAAAGTCTCGATGTGAATTGTTGTATCACCATTTCTGTTGGGGAAGTGATTGCTTCGGACGTCATCCACGCATGAAACTCGTCGAGACGACTATTCCATTTTTCAAAAGGAATGTCATCGAATGTGAACACCATTATCTTTGATGCAAATTGTTTCTTTGGTATTCCTTGAGCTTCATAGCCCATCTCCTCGTCACTTGAAATTTCTTCATAGATTGGTGATATGTCTATATTTTACTTGTTTTGAGCATCCATTTAGCATCACTTTATCATCATTTCGTCATTGTTTCATACCATTCTTCATCATTTGTCATCACTTTGCATGATTAGGATAGTTTTACATGCATGTTGCATATTTGAGTTGTTTTCAGGTGATTTGGAGCTGTTGGTGAGCAAATTGGAAGAAATGGACCAGAACCCATCAGTATGCTCGACCACGAGGTCGAGCACCATCATCATGACCTTCCAAATGCACTCGACCACGACCAAGTCGAGCACCAAGTCGAGCACCAAGTCGATCACCAAGTCGAGTACCCTCTCCTTCACCAACTCGACCAACCACTATACCTCGTGGTCGAGTACCAGCTCCTTCACCAACTCGACCTACCACTCGACCTCGTGGTCGAGTACCAGCTCCTTCACCAACTCGACCTACCACTCGACCTCGTGGTCGAGTACCAGCTCCTTCACCAAGTAGACCACGACTCCAGATCACGACTCGAGCACGCAGTCGAGTATCCTCCACCAACTTACTCGACCAATCACTCGACTGCACGCTTTAGAGGCTTCTCAGATCCCAACTCAACCAGACACTGAGCATAAGGAAGAGAAGAAGATGAAGCGGGACTCGAGTGCATACTCGACCTAGTCACTCGATCGCATCACGACCAGATCAAGAAACCGCAAAGGAGCCAGCTTTGCTCGACTTCTTCACTCGATTGCACGAAGCCGAATGTCTCCGTAAACCGCCTTAATACTTTGTCGTCTTGTGATTTAGAGTTTCCTAGTATTTGCTATAAATAGGTAGTTTCTCATAATTTTGAGAAAAAGTTTTATTCTGTCTAAGTTTTATTCTGCAGAACAATTAGTGCTTTCTTCATATTTGTAATCCAGATTTCTCTTAATCTATTGAGTATTTGCTTTTGATTTCTTATACAAAGTTGTTCATCTTGTTGAGATCTTGCTAATATGAAGTTTTTATGTATTTCTGGGTTTGTGTTCTTGGTTATGAATTTTGAGTAGTGATTAGGGTTCTTGAGGATGGGTTAGAGTAGTTTAGAATCCTTGATCTGCTAGGTGGTTGAGTTTGATTGGTAGATCCCTTCTGGATTAGTTGGTCTTAATGCTGATTGCTTTCTGATCAACTGGAATCTGAGCCCAGACATTTCCGCACCCAAAAGGTGTTCGATGAAATGTCTGAACCACTAATTCCAGAGATTCGTGGCTCTGTACCAACGTATTGGTTACAGGGAGCGTTTTGGCTTAGACTTGTTGTTTCGTAATGCCTGTTAGGTTAGCTCTCGTCAATGGTGATTGAGTCTGGGACTAGCTTTGCTTGAGGATCTCTGTTGCGGTAGCACTTTGATTTGGCTATTGAACTTGTTGTCTAGGGATAGTTTGTTGAGCATGTTAACCACCTGTTAGATTAAGGAGACTTCACTACTCGATTACCCCATCCTCGGGAATTTCTCTTCCAATTGATTTCTTTGTTCACATCGCTATTGATTGCTTGATCTCGTTACTTGTTGCTTAGTTTTTGCATTTTTACTTATTTCACTTGAAGTACTCGACCACACCATGCGGTTTGGAAACGGACTGTGCAGTCGAGTACATTTGTTGCAGTTTCTGTTTGGTACTCGACCTGGCACTCGACCACATCCAGTGCTTGGCATCAAGCTGTGTGATCGAGTGTGTTATCTGTTTCTGTTAGAATTATTGTTTTCTGCATGATCACTGGAACTGTTAACAACATCAAAACCTGTTATTGCTTGGCTTGACTCTGTGAAATCTGATTGCATCTTGATTGCTAGCATCACACCCATTTGGATTGACACCTTAAATACTACAATGACATGATAGTGATTTAAGGATAATTGATCTTAGTTAAAATTCTACTATCAATTTGGCGCCGTTGCCATTTGGGTGTTTGTTTGTTACATTTGAGATTTCAGACTTGCTTAGATCAAGTTCTATTTCAATATTCACTTAGGTTACTAACTTTTTGTTTTTCTTGTTGTCTTCTTGATCCAGGTACAACCCTGCTGTATGCAAACTCGATCAAAAGGCAACCAGAACCTCCTTTTCAACGATAACATTGAGCGTATTGACAGAGAACTAAGGGAAAGGAGAGACACTACAGACCTTGAACACAACCATCCTTTCAGAATGGCTGATGAACAAGATGTCAACAATCTGCCTGCAAACATTGGTGCTGGAGATGCACCAAGAAACCACCATCGGAGGCAAGGAATTGTGCCTCCTACTGTCCAAAACAACAACTTCGAGATTAAAAGTGGTCTCATCTCGATGATTCAAGGAAACAAGTTCCATGGTCTGCCTCTGGAAGATCCCTTAGACCACTTGGATAACTTCGACAGGCTTTGCAGCCTAACCAAGATAAACGGTGTTAGTGAGGATAGTTTCAAGCTGCGCCTGTTTCCCTTCTCACTGGGAGACAAAGCACACCAATGGGAAAAGACATTACCTGCTGGCTCCATCACATCTTGGGACGATTGCAAGAAGGCCTTCTTAACAAAGTTCTTCTCAAATTCAAGAACTGCAAGGCTTAGGAATGAAATCTCCAGTTTTACCCAAAAGCAGTCTGAATCCATTTGTGAGGCCTGGGAGAGATTCAAAGGCTACACTATACAGTGTCCACACCATGGTTTCAAGAAGGCTTCTCTACTAAGCACACTTTACAGGGGAGTTTTGCCTAAGATCAGAATGTTGCTGGATACTGCTTCTAATGGGAATTTCTTGAATAAGGATGTTGAAGACGGCTGGGAATTAATTGAGAACTTAGCTCAATCCGATGGTAATTATAACGAGGATTTTGATCGCTCCAACAGAGGTATTGGAGAATCGGATGCAAAGCATAGTAAAGAGATGAAAGCTCTTAATGAGAAACTGGATAGGCTTATCCTTGGCCAGCAGAAGAATGTGCACTTTCTACTTGATGACGAGCAGTATCAAGTCCAAGATGGGGAGGGGAACCAGTTAGAAGAGGTCAGCTACATCAACAATCAAGGCGGCTACAAAGGGTATAACAACTTCAAGACTAACAACCCCAACCTTTCTTACCGCACCACCAACGTTGCTAATCCACAGGATCAAGTGTATCCTCCACAACAACAGCAGGGTCAGAATAAACCTTTTGTTCCCTACAACTAAGGCTTTGCTCCCAAGCAACAATTTCAGGGGAACTACCAGCAGCAACCACCACTTGGGTTTGCACCTCAGCAACACCAAGGTCATGCTGCCCCTGATTCTGACATGAAGCAAATGCTACAACAGCTTCTCCAAGGACAAGCATCTGGCTCCATGGAGATTGCTAAGAAGATATCTGAATTACACAATAAGCTGGACTGTAGCTACAATGACTTAAATGTCAAAGTGGAGGCACTGAATTCCAAAGTCCGATACTTGGAAGGACAATCTGCATCCACTTCTGCTCCAAAACCTATAGGTCAACTTCCAGGTAAAGCAATTCAGAATCCAAAAGACTATGCTCAAGCTCATGCTATCACCTTGCGCAGTGGTAAAGAACTTCCAACCAGAGAGGGACCTAAGCCAGCCACTGAGGACAGTGCAGACCAAGCTGGGGAGGATTTCAGTCTCAATGAAGATCAAGTTGACAAACCAGCTGAAGTACTCGATGGACATACTCGATCAACAACTCGAGTAGCGGCTGTACCTGCTGAAAAACCAGTTGCTGCTAAGAACAAGGAGAAGGTTTTTGTTCCTCCTCCTTACAAGCCCCCACTTCCATTTCCTAGTAGACAAAAGAAAGCGTTGGCAGATAAGTACAGAGCTATGTTTGCAGAGAACATCAAAAACGTTGAAGCCAGGATACCTCTTGTTGATGCTCTCGCGCTTATTCCGGATTCCCACAAGTTTCTGAAAGAATTGATCAGGGAGAGAATTCAAGAGGTTCAGAGAACAACAGTTGTGAACCATGAGTGCAGTGCCATCATACAGAAGAAGGTTGTCCCAGAAAAGCAAGGAGACCCTGGTTCATTTACTCTACCATGCTCCCTAGGTTCATTGACTTTCAATAAATGTCTTTGTGACCTAGGAGCATCAGTAAGTCTCATGCCACTCTCAGTAGCTAAGAGGTTGGGTTTCAACAAGTATAAATACTGCAATATCTCCTTGATCTTGGCTGATAGGTCTATTAGACTACCTCATGGGTTATTAGAAGATTTGCCTATCAAGATTGGAAATGTGGAGGTGCCTACAGACTTCGTAGTGCTAGACATGGATGAAGAACCAAAAGATCCCTTGATCTTAGGAAGGCCCTTCTTGGCTACAGCGGGAGCAATCATAGATGTTAAGCAAGGGAAGATTGATCTTAATCTGGGGAAAGATTTTAAAATGAATTTTGACATCAATGATGGTATGAAGAAGCCGACAATAGGAGGACAGACCTTCTTACTTGAGGAAATGGATCGGCTAGCTGATGAACTGCTAGAGGAACTTGCTGAAGAAAATTACTTAAAAACTGTTTTGACCAAGAGTGGTAAAGCTGGGTATCTCCCTAGTGAAACTTTGAGTTCTGAGAAGTCATTAGACTCACACAAGGTAGCAGTTGGTTCAGAGGTCTACAAGGGTCTGATGGGGTCCGAAACAAAGTTTATGGGAGGAAATGAAGTAAGTTAAACACATGCTAGACCAACTGATTCCACCAACAATTCGAAGAAGACTCCAACTTGCCCTGAGAGCTCATGCTCGACCGAACAACTCGAACAACAACTCAAAGCAAGCACTCTGGCATCTGATGATTGGTTGGAGCTAAAGGAGAGGTCAAAATGGCAAGACAAAGCCATAAGGGAGTTAACAGACACTGTGAGAGAGCTGAAGGATCAAATCAAGGAGCTCCATGGAAAAGCCAACCTAGTGCCACTCAACACCAAGGACGTCCAAAATGATGGAGCCACTACTCTGGTCAGCAAGGCGGGATGTGAATTCACATTGAAATGGTCTAGAGAAGAAGACCATCCTCTCGATCAAAAAGAAGATTTCTTCAAGGATATGGCCACTGAGTATCCAATTGCAGACCTATCAAGAGAGCATGTTGAGTTTGATGATACATCTGCTGAAGAAGGAGAGGAGACCTCATTTCCCCTCTGCAAACCACCTTAAGCCTAACGAGTGTGAGAAGTCAAGCTTAGAGACTTAAAACAAGCTCACTTGGGAGGAAGTCCCATGTCTATCCCTGTACATATTTTCTATTTTCCTTGTTATTTTTAATGCGTTTTAGTAATGTTTTCAGGAGATAAGTGTCATGAGCTGAGTGAAGTGGATTCTGGCTCTGAGTGTGCAACAGAACACTCGACCACATCCTGCAAAGAGCAAGTGTAGCTGTACGATCGAGTATGAAATGGGTCTCAGTTTCAAGATTTTTGAAGTTTCAACATGTCACTCTATTACGCGAGGCCACATGCTGATGAAGAGTTGCAGTCGAGTATGATGTGATTTTTGATCCAAATTTTTCAAAATCAAGATCATACTCGACCAACAGAAACCATATGGTAATGAGATGACATGGTCCAGTATCAAGAAGGAGAAGGAGCAGAAGCACAACCGTAAGACTCCTCAATGGCCTGGCAGTACACACAAGCAGGCATTGATGAGCACATCAACTCCTTTTTCAGTTGAGGTAACAACTCCACTTCCCCATTGTTTATACCATCTCATGTCTTCTTTCTTTATTTATTTGTCCTGAGTACTCTCTTCCAAATTTTTGTTACACAGAGGACTGTGTAATTTAAGTTTGGGGGAGGGCTCATGAAGTATCTGATGAGTTCGCGTTGTTCTTGTTTTCAAATTTTTCTTGCATTGTATATATTGTCTGCATTCATCTTTGTCATTAAAAAAAAAACCTAAAAATTTGAAAAATTTCTGAAAATGGTTTCATAAAAAGAGAGTGTTCATGTAGTTTGCATTGTCATTTTAGGATTGTTTTAGTATGCTTTCACTTAGGATTGTTGCATCATGCATATGCATAGGGGATGATAATGATATGACCTTGTAAGCATGCTCATTTACTGATTGAATTCAATGCCCTCGTTGTTAGTTGTTTAATGCTTGTGATAGAACTTGAATTAAGACTGCACCATATTTGGAATTCACAACTTGACTCTCTTGTTTTAATTGAAGCATGCTTGATGAGATTCTTTTCCCTATCTATTAGAACCTGAACTTGACTTGTAATTATCATGTCTTTGCATTGTTGTTGAACTTGTGGCTACCAATACACATACTTGGATTTTCTTTCACCTTCTACCGCTCTTGCTAATCCAAGTAGCTGATTCCCATCATTGGAACAGTTTCCCCCACCCTGAACCTAACCTTTCTTTCAAGCCCTGAATAAATTTGTGTGTGTGTGAGGCCTATTTCCGGATTGAGCTTGGTAGAAAGTGTTAGGTATGAACCGACAAGAATGGTATCCCATGTAGTTCTAGTCCACGCTTTTTGGGCTAGATAGGACTAGGTGGGAGTTTTACTTTGGGTTTGGGAATGTGTTTGGAATAAAAATGAGAAAGAAAGACAAGTGTTATTGTTCTTAGGAGATGGAAGTGAAACAGAAAAGAATATCTTGTTAGTCTAGTAAAGGATTTGGGAAGCTTGAAAATAAAAGAAGTTAGGCTCTGTGCAAAGTAAAAAGAAAGGCAAAAGCCTAGAGTTGTCTTAAGTCATGAGATGAGAAGAAGAGCTTTAGTTGTTAAAGAAAGTCTCAATCCACTAGAAAGTCTAAAAGAAAACCTCTCCTTAGAACAAAACCAAAAAGAAAGAATGGGTTGATCCAAGAGATTATTGAAACATGCCTTGAGTGCAAAAGGGTAGAATTAGGATCATTTCTGGGGTTTAGAGATAGGACCATCTATGGAGTTTGATATACTTATGGTTATTTGGGTAGATGGGGTCTGTTCTTGTATGCGTAGGTTGGTTCTAACCTTTAGCATTCTACTAAAGCTCTGTCCATTCATGAGAGTTTCCTGTTACTGTGAAAAAGTCTGAAACCATTTACAGAGGAACCATCTTTGTTTCTCAGCCTTGTCCTTTAAACCAAATGAGTTCTTTAACAATGTTTTGCTTGATTCATGGTTTGAGCTTAATCAATGTTAAAGGGAATTGATGATCTGAAGGTGTGTGTAGATTGGAACAAATGTTAGGTTGTCTTGTGATGAATATGGCTAAAGTTTTTAAGTAGAGTTTGGTCTCTAAGCATTCCACAATTACTAACTTGGACATTGAGTTCATTTGCTTTGTCTGCATGCTTTGGTTCTGAGTCCCCGCTTTCAAACCTCTCCTCCACCTTGTTCTTAATTGTTTGCTTGAGGGCAAGCAAAGACTAAGTTTGGGGGAGTTGATATGTCTATATTTTACTTGTTTTGAGCATCCATTTAGCATCACTTTATCATCATTTCGTCATTGTTTCATACCATTCTTCATCATTTGTCATCACTTTGCATGATTAGGATAGTTTTGCATGCATGTTGCATATTTGAGTTGTTTTCAGGTGATTTGGAGCTGTTGGTGAGCAAATTGGAAGAAATGGACCAGAACCCATCAGTATGCTCGACCACGAGGTCGAGCACCATCATCATGACCTTCCAAATGCACTCGACCACGACCAAGTCGAGCACCAAGTCGAGCACCAAGTCGATCACCAAGTCGAGTACCCTCTCCTTCACCAACTCGACCAACCACTCGACCTCGTGGTTGAGTACCAGCTCCTTCACCAACTCGACCTACCACTCGACCTCGTGGTCGAGTACCAGCTCCTTCACCAACTCGACCTACCACTCGACCTCGTGGTCGAGTACCAGCTCCTTCACCAAGTAGACCACAACTCCAGATCACGACTCGAGCACGCAGTCGAGTATCCTCCACCAACTTACTCGACCAATCACTCGACTGCACGCTTCAGAGGCTTCTCAGATCCCAACTCAACCAGACACTGAGCATAAGGAAGAGAAGAAGATGAAGCGGGACTCGAGTGCATACTCGACCTAGTCACTCGATCGCATCACGACCAGATCAAGAAACCGCAAAGGAGCCAGCTTTGCTTGACTTCTTCACTCGATTGCACGAAGCCGAATGTCTCCGTAAACCGCCTTAATAATTTTGAGAAAAAGTTTTATTCTGTCTAAGTTTTATTCTGCAGAACAATTAATGCTTTCTTCATATTTGTAATCCAGATTTCTCTTAATCTATTGAGTATTTGCTTTTGATTTCTTCTACAAAGTTGTTCATCTTGTTGAGATCTTGCTAATATGAAGTTTTTATGTATTTCTGGGTTTGTGTTCTTGGTTATGAATTTTGAGTAGTGATTAGGGTTCTTGAGGATGGGTTAGAGTAGTTTAGAATCCTTGATCTGCTAGGTGGTTGAGTTTGATTGGTAGATCCCTTCTGGATTAGTTGTTCTTAATGATGATTGCTTTCTGATCAACTGGAATCTGAGCCCAGACATTTCCGCACCCAAAAGGTGTTCGATGAAATGTCTGAACCACTAATTCCAGAGATTCGTGGCTCTGTACCAAGGTATTGGTTACAGGGAGCGTTTTGGCTTAGACTTGTTGTTTCGTAATGCCTGTTAGGTTAGCTCTCGTCAATGGTGATTGAGTCTGGGACTAGCTTTGCTTGAGGATCTCTGTTGCGGTAGCACTTTGATTTGGCTATTGAACTTGTTGTCTAGGGATAGTTTGTTGAGCATGTTAACCACCTGTTAGATTAAGGAGACTTCACTACTCGATTACCCCATCCTCGGGAATTTCTCTTCCAATTGATTTCTTTGTTCACATCGCTATTGATTGCTTGATCTCGTTACTTGTTGCTTAGTTTTTGCATTTTTACTTATTTCACTTGAAGTACTCGACCACACCCTGCGGTTTGGAAACGGACTGTGCAGTCGAGTACATTTGTTGCAGTTTCTGTTTGGTACTCGACCTGGCACTCGACCACATCCAGTGCTTGGCATCAAGCTGTGTGATCGAGTGTGTTATCTGTTTATGTTAGAATTATTGTTTTCTGCATGATCACTGGAACTGTTAACAATATCAAAACCTGTTATTGCTTGGCTTGACTCTGTGAAATCTGATTGCATCTTGATTGCTAGCATCACACCCATTTGGATTGACACCTTAAATACTGCAATGACATGATAGTGATTTAAGGATAATTGATCTTAGTTAAAATCTTACTATCAATTGGCTCTTCTTTTGGAATATGTGACTCATCTCCTATTGCAAACTGATTTGGAAGAGATTCATCTGTTTCTGATTCATTGACTGAAGAGGTTGAATCCGAAAGAGCTGAAATGTGAGTCATTGTAACAATTGGTAGCGACTGCTGCTCTTTTGATTGGACTTGCAATTCTTGTCTTTCGTCATCAGATGTTTTCACAAGATTGTCTAGTAAACTAGACATCGAAAACTCGATCATCGCAATCTCTTCTTCTTTTGCAACATCCTCTTTCTTTTCATCTTGAGCGTACTCGTGGCTTGATGAAGATGTGAAGCTTGGCTTCTTGGATGGATTGATGTGAAACTCAGAATCCTTTTGACGTCTTGGTTTAGCTCTTGCCACATTTGCTTTGAAATTGCTGGTCGAAGTTGTACCAAATCAAGATGTAAAGGCTTCATCAGAGGATAAGAATCCAGGTACAGGCTGTTTTGGTTTTGGATCTTGATATCCAAACAGAAATCCTGGAGAATATGATTCTTGATATGTGGGTAATCCAGATGACATATAGTCAAAAGGATTATACACATTAACTCGCCTCTGATTCTGGACTAGACTTTCTAGGCTCCTTTGAAGATCTTTGAGTTGATATTTAAGATTGGTTTGTTCAGCTTCTTTACTTTACTATTGCTCCCCAATACTTATCGCTAGCGTCTGTCTGTAGAATACGCATGCCTGAGGAAGGAATCTTTAAAGGGGGCAGCTTTTGCACTTCTGCTTTTAGACTTTTGATAGCTTCAGTTTGTCGTGATGCCCACAAAGGAGGGTTCTTCGACAACATCTTCTGTAGAGGTCTCGTCATTTTGGAAAGGTGTGGAATGAAGTCTCCCACATAATTGATTACTCCAAGAAATTGTTGAATTTGTCGCCTTGTAAGATTTTCATCGGGAAAATCTAGAAGTTCTGTAGCTAAATGGGCCTGTGGTATGAAACTTCCTTCTTTGATATGCATGCCAAGAAAATCAATATTGGGCTGGGCTATTATCATCTTTCTGGCTGATAGCATGATTCCGTTTTTCTTGACGATGTCTTAAAACTGTTGTAGCGCCTGAATATGCTCTTCTTCATTCTTCGAGAAGATGAGTATGTCATCAATGTATATAAGAGCTGTGTGTAACAATGGCTCGAATATACGTAACATTGCTTGTTGAAATAGCGATGGCGCCGTCTTGAGACCAAAGGGTAAGACATTCCATTGAAGGTGTCTATTTGGAAGGCAAAACGCAGTTTTGTATCTTTCTTCAGGATGAATGCCGAGTTGCCAAAATCCTGACTTTAGATCAAACTTCGAAAATATTTTTGCACCTTGGAGATGTTGGAGGAGCGCTCTTTTATTTGGTAGTGGAAACATGACGTCTTGCAGATATTGGTTCAGCGGTTTGTAGTCAATAACTAATCTGAGTTTTCCTCTTGCTTGTTCTGCACGATTATTAACGTAGAACGCTTTGCATGCCCATGGAGAATTTGTTCTTGAGATGATACCTTGATCCATCAATTGATTGCATTCTTCATTTGCCTTCTGCAACAATGTTGGAGGCATTCCTGCATGGCTTGCCTTTGTTGGTGTTGTGTGTACGTCTTCCTTGAATGGTAGGGATACGAAGAAGCTTGAGTTTAACCATAGCGGATGATTACACTTCTGAAGGAATTCCGTGTGTGAATCAGCACATGATGTCATCTTTAATTCTTCTTCAATTTTGTTGAATTCTGCAGATACTGAGTCTTCGATTGAGAACAGGCGATGCATCGTGGTAAAAGCCTTGTAGAGATTTTCCCATCTCACGCCTCTTGGTTCTAGAGAAATACCAAACTTCTTCTTCAGTATCGAATAAGTATCCCACCCAAGGATTAAGTCTTTACCAGGTGCAGATGAACCTAGTACTTCTTTAGTAACTTGACATCCAGGGAAAAGCTCTATCGTGATTGGTTTTGATTTTAGCTTAACCGTTAGGGATCCAGTGTTTGCGACTCTGAAATCTTGTTGATGAGGCATCCACATGGTTCGTGAGAGAATCTTTGGATTTATGATTGTTGTATGAGCTCCTGTGTCGAAGAATGCGATTGCATGCACTGGCTTTTCTCTTTTGGAGGGATCAAAGATGGTTACTAGTAGATGTGGTGTCTGGAGTTCATCTTCTTGAGGCATCTGGGTAATCTTGAAACAACAATCGTCTTTTTCATCTTCGGATGAGGATTCTGAAGATTCGTCATAATCTGAATAACTGCATATAGCATCATTTTCGTCACTATCGTAAGATAGTATTGACTCAAGATCGTGGTTATCGATATCAAGATCTGGAGCTATCTTGGTTATCGAATGAATGAGATACTGCTTCTTCTTTTTAGACTTGTTTGGACAGTCTTTTGCAAAATGCCCCGTCTTTCTGCATAGAAAACATCTCGAACTTTTCTTGAAGCTTTTCTTCTTCCTAAAGAATCGCTTGCGTTTAATCTTGTTGAAATATTTCGACTTCAGGAATGATTTCTTGGATCTTCTTCGGTCTTTTCGTGGATCTTCACATGAACATTTTTTCTTTTTCGAACATTTGATGTTCAGATCTGGGCGAGCACATATCTTCGAAAGATGCTTTGACTTGTCCATGAATTCTGACCAAAACTCTTTTTGCTTACAAAGCTTGTCAAGGGTTCTGAACACGTGCTGCTAGATTTGTCCAATCGAGATTTCTTCGATTGTCTGCCCTTGATCTCTGATATACAGCTTTGTTTGTTGACTCAGGTAATCGTCTATGGATGAGAGATACACTTGCTTCAGGCTTGGATTGTTTAGACCATTGAGAGCATAATACCTTCGAGTTTGTCGCTCGAAATGCTTTGCTAAATCTCTCTTCTTCAATGAACAAAACTTTGCAGTGTAGAACTCTTCTTGTAGTTGTTCCTTTAAATGACTTGGGGTGCCAACGAATTCTCTATGTATTTCTCCAAGGAGTAGGGGTATCGTTGTCTGATACACCTGCTGCTGCCGATATTCTCCAAGCGAATTCCACCATTCTTTTAATGCGCCTGAAAGTCTCGATGTGAATTGTTGTATCACCATTCCTGTTGGGGAAGTGATTGCTTCGGACGTCATCCACGCATGAAACTCGTCGAGACGACTATTCCATTTTTCAAAAGGAATGTCATCGAATGTTACAATGACTCACATTTCAGCTCTTTCGGAGGGTCTTAAAGCTAGCACGAACGGAGGGTCGTGTTGACTAAGTCTAGACGACGAGTCGTATTTACAAGCAAGGGTTCATATTCCAGGTAAAGGGAGCGGTTCGGGCCTCATTGTCATCTGTGTTGCTCAACCTACTATTAGGAACTGTGAACCCCGGCGAGTACTATTGACTGCCGTGTTCGACCGTCGTATTGACGGACCACTTATGCTAACCTTAAGAGAACAATACAGAATCGCGACTGTGTTTAGAATAGAAAGAAACAAGGTTTATGAAGAAGTTAGGAAGTCTGGAAAACCTAGAGAGAAGTTAGAGAAACATGAGAGAGAAAGCTTATTATGAAATTTTTATGATATTTCAAGTTCTGATCTCTTACAAGGGGTACACACTTATTTATAGGAGGATTTAAGGGGCTGACATAAGCGCTTACCTCAGCGATACATCATCGCTTACATCATTGCTTACATAATCATTACATCAGCGATCACATCATCGCTTACATCATTATTTATTTTACATGATTTTAAACATATTATATTTTATATTTTCCATACCGTTTAATGATCCATTTCGAACTCCAGCATATGTTCTTCGCAGCATCCATAATGATCATCTGGACATTCATACGAGTCTTCAATCATTCGTGCATCTTCTCTTGGTTGAACATTTATGCAGAATTTGAACTTCTCTTCGATATCTTCAACATTTACTTCATCATCTGGAGATTGAGCGTCTTTGAAGTAATCGGCACAGTAATCTTGAGAAGTCACCTGGGGAGTTGTCTCTTCTTGTTTATCTTCTTTTGGACTGCTTGGTCTTCTTTGGTCAAACTTCATCATGTGATACTGTAAATCTTCATCAAGTTGCATCTGATAGTCGACTGGATAATGAACCCAGTTGGGTATGAACGGAATAGGGAACGTTTGTCTTGCATTGTTGAGGTGAAACGCATGAGTTTGGAAGTTCTCGTATGCTTCGTTATCTTGAAGGTTGAAATCTGGACGAACTCCTCTTGAAAAATCACCGTGATGAATGAGAGTTGGAAGGGCGTGAATCTTGCTTGATTTGCGGTTGACCTTAACGGGACGATGAAAGAAGTAGATCGAATGCGGATTGAAGAACGGGTTGAGTCCTCCTCTTTTCAGCTTTTTGAATGTTAGATTCGTCGCATTTGCGGATTTTCGTAGTTTTCCACTCCAGACAGTTAATGGTGAAAACCACCTCAGGAATGTTGAGAAGCAGTCTCTTTTGTCTTGAACAGTGTTGACGTAATGATACAGCCATTGGATGTCGAAAACAATTCCTACAGTGTAGACGGCACAGAGATACCAGAGGAAACAGAAAACTTCTTCTAGCATATTTGAATTTTCGATCCTGTAGAGATGTGCAAACGGATAGTCAGGATGAATTCCCATTGGAGCAATGTGGTGACAGTTTACCCCATAGTTTGACAGGATGGTAGATTGATATGAAAAGATCCTTGTGCGTAGTAGTTCATGAAGCTTGTTTCTGCTGATGAGTTGATGAACATCTTCGGGTACGTCTGCTTCAAAGTCATAGTAGCTCTTCTTGGATTCGGATGAACTGGCCATCATGTGTATCTCGTAGGGCGTTTCTTGTTTTACTGGCTTTCGACTTAGCATGTCTGCTAAAGTGTTCTTGGTGCCCTTTAAATAGACTGACTCGAAATCGTACTTTGAGAACCATTCACTCCATCTTAGTAGCTGCTGATGCGGGACCATCTTCTGCTTGAACTGTAACATTTTGGGAAACGAAGACATATCCATTTCTATACGAAATTTGTGTCCTATTAGATGAAATTCAAACCTCTCGATAGCTTTTTTGACTGCTAAAATCTCCTTGAACGTTGAGTGATAATGTTGCTCTGAATCTTTGAAACGACCACTCTTGTATCCACAGATTTGTCTTTTCCCATCCATCTCTTCAAACAGTATTGCTCCCCAATACTTATCGCTAGCGTCTGTCTGTAGAATACGCATGCCTGAGGAAGGAATCTTTAAAGGGGGCAGCTTTTGCACTTCTGCTTTTAGACTTTTGATAGCTTCAGTTTGTCGTGATGCCCACAAAGGAGGGTTCTTCGACAACATCTTCTGTAGAGGTCTCGTCATTTTGGAAAGGTGTGGAATGAAGTCTCCCACATAATTGATTACTCCAAGAAATTGTTGAATTTGTCGCCTTGTAAGATTTTCATCGGGAAAATCTAGAAGTTCTGTAGCTAAATGGGCCTGTGGTATGAAACTTCCTTCTTTGATATGCATGCCAAGAAAATCAATATTGGGCTGGGCTATTATCATCTTTCTGGCTGATAGCATGATTCCGTTTTTCTTGACGATGTCTTGAAACTGTTGTAGCGCCTGAATATGCTCTTCTTCATTCTTGTTGAATTCTGCAGATACTGAGTCTTCGATTGAGAACAGGCGATGCATCGTGGTAAAAGCCTTGTAGAGATTTTTCCATCTCACGCCTCTTGGTTCTAGAGAAATACCGAACTTCTTCTTCAGTATCGAATAAGTATCCCACCCAAGGATTAAGTCTTTACCAGGTGCAGATGAACCTAGTACTTCTTTAGTAACTTGACATCCAGGGAAAAGCTCTATCGTGATTGGTTTTGATTTTAGCTTAACCATTAGGGATCCAGCGTTTGCGACTCTGAAATCTTGTTGATGAGGCATCCACATGGTTCGTGAGAGAATCTTTGGATTTATGATTGTTGTATGAGCTCCTGTGTCGAAGAATGCGATTGCATGCACTGGCTTTTCTCTTTTGGAGGGATCAATGATGGTTAATGGTAGATGTGGTGTCTGGAGTTCATCTTCTTGAGGCATCTGGGTAATCTTGAAACAACAATCGTCTTTTTCATCTTCGGATGAGGATTCTGAAGATTCCTCATAATCTGAATAACTGCATATAGCATCATTTTCGTCACTATCGTAAGATAGTATTGACTCAAGATCGTGGTTATCGATATCAAGATCTGGAGCTATCTTGGTTATCGAATGAATGAGATACTGCTTCTTCTTTTTAGACTTGTTTGGATAGTCTTTTGCAAAATGCCCCGTCTTTCTGCATAGAAAACATCTCGAAGTTTTCTTGAAGCTTTTCTTCTTCCTAAAGAATCGCTTGCGTTTAATCTTGTTGAAATATTTCGACTTCAGGAATGATTTCTTGGATCTTCTTCGGTCTTTTCGTCGATCTTCACATGAACATTTTTTCTTTTTCGAACATTTGATGTTCAGATCTGGGCGAGCACATATCTTTGAAAGATGCTTTGACTTGTCCATGAATTCTGACCAAAACTCTTTTTGCTTACAAAGCTTGTCAAGGGTTCTGAACACGTGCTGCTGGATTTGTCCAATCGAGATTTCTTCGATTGTCTGCCCTTGATCTCTGATATACAGCTTTGTTTGTTGACTCAGGTAATCGTCTATGGATGAGAGATAGACTTGCTTCAGGCTTGGATTGTTTAGACCATTGAGAGCATAATACCTTCGAGTTTGTCGCTCGAAATGCTTTGCTAAATCTCTCTTCTTCAATGAACAACACTTTGCAGTGTAGAACTCTTCTTGTAGTTGTTCTTTTAAATGACTTGGGGTGCCAACGAATTCTCTATGTATTTCTCCAAGGAGTAGGGGTATCGTTGTCTGATACACCTGCTGCTGCCGATATTCTCCAAGCGAATTCCACCATTCTTTTAATGCGCCTGAAAGTCTCGATGTGAATTGATGTATCACCATTTCTGTTGGGGAAGTGATTGCTTCGGACGTCATCCACGCATGAAACTCGTCGAGACGACTATTCCATTTTTCAAAAGGAATGTCATCGAATGTGAACACCATTATCTTTGATGCAAATTGTTTCTTTGGTATTCCTTGAGCTTCATAGCCCATCTCCTCGTCACTTGAAATTTCTTCATAGATTGGCTCTTCTTTTGGAATATGTGACTCATCTCCTATTGCAAACTGATTTGGAAGAGATTCATCTGTTTCTGATTCATTGACTGAAGAGGTTGAATCCGAAAGAGCTGAAATGTGAGTCATTGTAACAATTGGTAGCGACTGCTGCTCTTTTGATTGGACTTGCAATTCTTGTCTTTCGTCATCAGATGTTTTCACAAGATTGTCTAGTAAACTAGACATCGAAAACTCGATCATCGCAATCTCTTCTTCTTTTGCAACATCCTCTTTCTTTTCATCTTGAGCGTACTCGTGGCTTGATGAAGATGTGAAGCTTGGCTTCTTGGATGGATTGATGTGAAACTCAGAATCCTTTTGACGTCTTGGTTTAGCTCTTGCCACCTTTGCTTTGAAATTGCTGGTCGAAGTTGTACCAAATCGAGATGTAAAGGCTTCATCAGAGGATAAGAATCCAGGTACAGGCTGTTTTGGTTTTGGATCTTGATATCCAAACAGAAATCTTGGAGAATATGATTCTTGATATGTGGGTAATCCAGATGACATATAGTCAAAAGGATTATACACATTAACTCGCCTCTGATTCTGGACTAGACTTTCTAGGCTCCTTTGAAGATCTTTGAGTTGATATTTAAGGTTGGTTTGTTCAGCTTCTTTACTTCTGAATTGAGATGTATCAACTTTCATTTGTTTCGCCATAGCCATCATTTCTTGGTGCAAGTTGCTGAGTTTCTGTTGAATCTATGATATGGCTCCTTGCAGACTGTTGAATCTTCTATTGTTGTTCTCCGACATTTGATCAACCTTGTGGGTAATGGATGACAGTAATTGATTCTGAACAAAGGCATTTTCTGTTTGCCAGTTGAGAACCTTCTCTGCTTGGCTTAATTCGTCGGGTCCAGAGGAGTTGATGTTGTTTGGAACAATTTTTGGTGTATGCACAATATCGTCCTTGACAAAGTCTTTTGGCGGAGGAAAATCCATCTTTATCATCATGAGGTGCTGGTTTGAGTCATCCTTCTTTGTTGAATACTCGACTATGAAGTCGTAGTTGTCGTCACCAAGTGGACCTACTGTGGGATCTCCTTCAAGGTAGCGTTTATAAAGTGGATCCTTCTTTTTTCTCCGTCTTCTTCGCTTTTCATCATCTGATTCATAAGGATTAAGCAACGGGAGAGTTGTTTCTGGCAATTGATCTCCGGGAACGTATTCAATTTCATACAAGGAATTTATTTTAGAAAGGGAATTATTTCTTTGGATTTTTGGTAAAGTAGATATAGCAAATTGAGAATCTATAGAAGGATTTAGCTGAGGGTGTTTTGGAGGTTTAGAAAGAGACATGATTGAGAGTTTGTTTTCCAGAACATTCAAAACGATCAGTCATAAACAATGATTCGCTCTATCTTAACACAAGTCTTGGCTCTGATACCATTATCTTAAAGCTAGCACGAGCGGAGGGTCGTGTTGACTAATTCTAGACGACGAGTCGTATTTACAAGCAAGGGTTCATATTCCAGGTAAAGGGAGCGGTTCAGGCCTCATTGCCATCTGTGTTGCTCAACCTACTATTAGGAACTGTGAACCCCGGCGAGTACTATTGACTGCCGTGTTCGACCGTCGTATTGACGGACCACTTATGCTAACCTTAAGAGAACAATACATAATCGCGACTGTGTTTAGAATAGAAAGAAACAAGGTTTATGAAGAAGTTAGGAAGTCTGGAAAACCTAGAGAGAAGTTAGAGAAACATGAGAGAGAAAGCTTATTATGAAATTTTTATGATATTTCAAGTTCTGATTTCTTACAAGGGGTACACACTTATTTATAGGAGGATTTAAGGCGCTGACATAAGCGCTTACCTCAGCGATACATCATCGCTTACATCATTGCTTACATAATCATTACATCAGCGATTACATCATCGCTTACATCATTATTTATTTTACATGATTTTAAACATATTATATTTTATATTTTCCATACCGTTTAATGATCTATTTCGAACTCCAGCATATGTTCTTCGCAGCATCCATAATAATCATCTGGACATTCATACGAGTCTTCAATCATTCGTGCATCTTCTCCTGGTTGAACATTTATGCAGAATTTGAACTTCTCTTCGATATCTTCAACATTTACTTCATCATCTGGAGATTGAGCGTCTTTGAAGTAATCGGCACAGTAATCTTGAGAAGTCACTTGGGGAGTTGTCTCTTCTTGTTTATCTTCTTTTGGACTGCTTGGTCTTCTTTGGTCAAACTTCATCATGTGATACTGTAAATCTTCATCAAGTTGCATCTGATAGTCGACTAGATAATGAACCCAGTTGGGTATGAACGGAATAGGGAACGTTTGTCTTGCATTTTTGAGGTGAAACGCATGAGTTTGGAAGTTCTCGTATGCTTCGTTATCTTGAAGGTTAAAATCTGGACGAACTCCTCTTGAAAAATCACCGTGATGAATGAGAGTTGGAAGGGCGTGAATCTTGCTTGATTTGCGGTTGACCTTAACGGGACGATGAAAGAAGTAGATCGAATGCGGATTGAAGAACGGGTTGAGTCCTCCTCTTTTCAGCTTTTTGAATGTTAGATTCGTCGCATTTGCGGATTTTCGTAGTTTTCCACTCCAGACAGTTAATGGTGAAAACCACCTCAGGAATGTTGAGAAGCAGTCTCTTTTGTCTTGAACAGTGTTGACGTAATGATACAGCCATTGGATGTCGAAAACAATTCCTACAGTGTAGACGGCACAGAGATACCAGAGGAAACAGAGAACTTCTTCTGGCATATTTGAATTTTCGATCCTGTAGAGATGTGCAAACGGATAGTCAGGATGAATTCCCATTGGAGCAATGTGGTGACAGTTTACCCCATAGTTTGACAGGATGGTAGATTGATATGAAAAGAGCCTTGCGCGTAGTAGTTCATGAAGCTTGTTTCTGCTGATGAGTTGATGAACATCTTCGGGTACGTCTGCTTCAAAGTCATAGTAGCTCTTCTTGGATTCGGATGAACTGGCCATCATGTGTATCTCGTAGGGCGTTTCTTGTTTTCTGGCTATCGACTTAGCATGTCTGCTAAAGTGTTCTTGGTGCCCTTTAAATAGACTGACTCGAAATCGTACTTTGAGAACCATTCACTCCATCTTAGTAGCTGCTGATGCGGGACCATCTTCTGCTTGAACTGTAACAATTTGGGAAACGAAGACATATCCATTTCTATACGAAATTTGTGTCCTATTAGATGAAATTCAAACCTCTCGATAGCTTTTTTGACTGCTAAAATCTCCTTGAACGTTGAGTGATAATGTTGCTCTGAATCTTTGAAACGACCACTCTTGTATCCACAGATTTGTCTTTTCCCATCCATCTCTTCAAACAGTATTGCTCCCCAATACTTATCGCTAGCGTCTGTCTGTAGAATACGCATGCCTGAGGAAGGAATCTTTAAAGGGGGCAGCTTTTGCACTTCTGCTTTTAGACTTTTGATAGCTTCAGTTTGTCGTGATGCCCACAAAGGAGGGTTCTTCGACAACATCTTCTGTAGAGGTCTCGTCATTTTGGAAAGGTGTGGAATGAAGTCTCCCACATAATTGATTACTCTAAGAAATTGTTGAATTTGTCGCCTTGTAAGATTTTCATCGGGAAAATCTAGAAGTTCTGTAGCTAAATGGGCCTGTGGTATGAAACTTCCTTCTTTGATATGCATGCCAAGAAAATCAATATTGGGCTGGGCTATTATCATCTTTCTGGCTGATAGCATGATTCCGTTTTTCTTGACGATGTCTTGAAACTGTTGTAGCGCCTGAATATGCTCTTCTTCATTCTTCGAGAAGATGAGTATGTCATCAATGTATATAAGAGCTGTGTGTAACAATGGCTCGAATATACGTAACATTGCTTGTTGAAATAGCGATGGCGCCGTCTTGAGACCAAAGGGTAAGACATTCCATTGAAGGTGTCTATTTGGAAGGCAAAACGCAGTTTTGTATCTTTCTTCAGGATGAATGCCGAGTTGCCAAAATCCTGACTTTAGATCAAACTTCGAAAATATTTTTGCACCTTGGAGATGTTGGAGGAGCGCTCTTTTATTTGGTAGTGGAAACTTGACGTCTTGCAGATATTGGTTCAGCGGTTTGTAGTCAATAACTAATCTGAGTTTTCCTCTTGCTTGTTCTGCACGATTATTAACGTAGAACGCTTTGCATGCCCATGGAGAATTTGTTCTTGAGATGATACCTTGATCCATCAATTGATTGCATTCTTCATTTGCCTTCTGCAACAATGTTGGAGGCATTCCTGCATGGCTTGCCTTTGTTGGTGTTGTGTGTATGTCTTCCTTGAATGGTAGGGATACGAAGAAGCTTGAGTTTAACCATAGCGGATGATTACACTTCTGAAGGAATTCCGTGTGTGAATCAGCACATGATGTCATCTTTAATTCTTCTTCAATTTTGTTGAATTCTGCAGATACTGAGTCTTCGATTGAGAACAGGCGATGCATCGTGGTAAAAGCCTTGTAGAGATTTTTCCATCTCACGCCTCTTGGTTCTAGAGAAATACCGAACTTCTTCTTCAGTATCGAATAAGTATCCCACCCAAGGATTAAGTCTTTACCAGGTGCAGATGAACCTAGTACTTCTTTAGTAACTTGACATCCAGGGAAAAGCTCTATCATGATTGGTTTTGATTTTAGCTTAACCGTTAGGGATCCAGCGTTTGCGACTCTGAAATCTTGTTGATGAGGCATCCACATGGTTCGTGAGAGAATCTTTGGATTTATGATTGTTGTATGAGCTCCTGTGTCGAAGAATGCGATTGCATGCACTGGCTTTTCTCTTTTGGAGGGATCAAAGATGGTTACTGGTAGATGTGGTGTCTGGAGTTCATCTTCTTGAGGCATCTGGGTAATCTTGAAACAACAATCGTCTTTTTCATCTTTGGATGAGGATTCTGAAGATTCGTCATAATCTGAATAACTGCATATAGTATCATTTTCGTCACTATCGTAAGATAGTATTGACTCAAGATCGTGGTTATCGATATCAAGATCTGGAGCTATCTTGGTTATCGAATGAATGAGATACTGCTTCTTCTTTTTAGACTTGTTTGGACAGTCTTTTGCAAAATGCCCCGTCTTTCTGCATAGAAAACATCTCGAAGTTTTCTTGAAGCTTTTCTTCTTCCTAAAGAATCGCTTGCGTTTAATCTTGTTGAAATATTTCGACTTCAGGAATGATTTCTTGGATCTTCTTCGGTCTTTTCGTCGATCTTCACATGAACATTTTTTCTTTTTCGAACATTTGATGTTCAGATCTGGGCGAGCACATATCTTCGAAAGATGCTTTGACTTGTCCATGAATTCTGACCAAAACTCTTTTTGCTTACAAAGCTTGTCAAGGGTTCTGAACACGTGCTGCTGGATTTGTCCAATCGAGATTTCTTCGATTGTCTGCCCTTGATCTCTGATATACAGCTTTGTTTGTTGACTCAGGTAATCGTCTATGGATGAGAGATACACTTGCTTCAGGCTTGGATTGTTTAGACCATTGAGAGCATAATACCTTCGAGTTTATCGCTCGAAATGCTTTGCTAAATCTCTCTTCTTCAATGAACAACACTTTGCAGTGTAGAACTCTTCTTGTAGTTGTTCTTTTAAATGACTTGGGGTGCCAACGAATTCTCTATGTATTTCTCCAAGGAGTAGGGGTATCGTTGTCTGATACACCTGCTGCTGCCGATATTCTCCAAGCGAATTCCACCATTCTTTTAATGCGCCTGAAAGTCTCGATGTGAATTGTTGTATCACCATTTCTGTTGGGGAAGTGATTGCTTCGGACGTCATCCACGCATGAAACTCGTCGAGACGACTATTCCATTTTTCAAAAGGAATGTCATCAAATGTGAACACCATTATCTTTGATGCAAATTGTTTCTTTGGTATTCCTTGAGCTTCATAGCCCATCTCCTCGTCACTTGAAATTTCTTCATAGATTGGCTCTTCTTTTGGAATATGTGACTCATCTCCTATTGCAAACTGATTTGGAAGAGATTCATCTGTTTCTGATTCATTGACTGAAGAGGTTGAATCCGAAAGAGCTGAAATGTGAGTCATTGTAACAATTGGTAGCGACTGCTGCTCTTTTGATTGGACTTGCAATTCTTGTCTTTCGTCATCAGATGTTTTCACAAGATTGTCTAGTAAACTAGACATCGAAAACTCGATCATCGCAATCTCTTCTTCTTTTGCAAAATCCTCTTTCTTTTCATCTTGAGCGTACTCGTGGCTTGATGAAGATGTGAAGCTTGGCTTCTTGGATGGATTGATGTGAAACTCAGAATCCTTTTGACGTCTTGGTTTAGCTCTTGCCACCTGTGCTTTGAAATTGCTGGGCGAAGTTGTACCAAATCGAGATGTAAAGGCTTCATCAGAGGATAAGAATCCAGGTACATGCTGTTTTGGTTTTGGATCTTGATATCCAAACAGAAATCCTGGAGAATATGATTCTTGATATGTGGGTAATCCAGATGACATATAGTCAAAAGGATTATACACCAAAAATTGTCCAAACAACATCAACTCCTCTGGACCCGACGAATTAAGCCAAGCAGAGAAGGTTCTCAACTGGCAAACAGAAAATGCCTTTGTTCAGAATTGATCAAATGTCGGAGAACAACAATAGAAGATTCAACAGTCTGCAAGGAGCCATATCAGAGATTCAACAGAAACTCAGCAACTTGCACCAAGAAATGATGGCTATGGCGAAACAAATGAAAGTTGATACATCTCAATTCAGAAGTAAAGAAGCTGAACAAACCAATCTTAAATATCAACTCAAAGATCTTCAAAGGAGCCTAGAAAGTCTAGTCCAGAATCAGAGGCGAGTTAATGTGTATAATCCTTTTGACTATATGTCATCTGGATTACCCACATATCAAGAATCATATTCTCCAGGATTTCTGTTTGGATATCAAGATCCAAAACCAAAACAGCCTGTACCTGGATTCTTATCCTCTGATGAAGCCTTTACATCTCGATTTGGTACAACTTCGACCAGCAATTTCAAAGCAAAGGTGGCAAGAGCTAAACCAAGACGTCAAAAGGATTCTGAGTTTCACATCAATCCATCCAAGAAGCCAAGCTTCACATCTTCATCAAGCCACGAGTACGCTCAAGATGAAAAGAAAGAGGATGTTTCAAAAGAAGAAGAGATTGCGATGATCGAGTTTTCGATGTCTAGTTTACTAGACAATCTTGTGAAAACATCTGATGACGAAAGACAAGAATTGCAAGTCCAATCAAAAGAGCAGCAGTCGCTACCAATTGTTACAATGACTCACATTTCAGCTCTTTCGGATTCAACCTCTTCAGTCAATGAATCAGAAACAGATGAATCTCTTCCAAATCAGTTTGCAATAGGAGATGAGTCACATATTCCAAAAGAAGAGCCAATCTATGAAGAAATTTCAAGTGACGAGGAGATGGGCTATGAAGCTCAAGGAATACCAAAGAAACAATTTGCATCAAAGATAATGGTGTTCACATTCGATGACATTCCTTTTGAAAAATGGAATAGTCGTCTCGACGAGTTTCATGCGTGGATGACGTCCGAAGCAATCACTTCCCCAACAGAAATGGTGATACAACAATTCACATCGAGACTTTCAGGCGCATTAAAAGAATGGTGGAATTCGCTTGGAGAATATCGGCAGCAGCAGGTGTATCAGACAACGATACCCCTACTCCTTGGAGAAATACATAGAGAATTCGTTGGCACCCCAAGTCATTTAAAAGAACAACTACAAGAAGAGTTCTACACTGCAAAGTGTTGTTCATTGAAGAAGAGAGATTTAGCAAAGCATTTCGAGCGACAAACTCGATGGTATTATGCTCTCAATGGTCTAAACAATCCAAGCCTGAAGCAAGTGTATCTCTCATCCATAGACGATTACCTGAGTCAACAAACAAAGCTGTATATCAGAGATCAAGGGCAGACAATCGAAGAAATCTCGATTGGACAAATCCAGCAGCACGTGTTCAGAACCCTTGACAAGCTTTGTAAGCAAAAAGAGTTTTGGTCAGAATTCATGGACAAGTCAAAGCATCTTTCGAAGATATGTGCTCGCCCAGATCTGAACATCAAATGTTCGAAAAAGAAAAAATGTTCATGTGAAGATCGACGAAATGACCGAAGAAGATCCAAGAAATCATTCCTGAAGTCGAAATATTTCAACAAGATTAAACGCAAGCGATTCTTTAGGAAGAAGAAAAGCTTCAAGAAAACTTCGAGATGTTTTCTATGCAGAAAGACGGGGCATTTTGCAAAAGAGTGTCCAAACAAGTCTAAAAAGAAGAAGCAGTATCTCATTCATTCGATAACCAAGATAGCTCCAGATCTTGATATCGATAACCACGATCTTGAGTCAATACTATCTTACGATAGTGACGAAAATGATGTTATATGCAGTTATTCAGATTATGACGAATCTTCAGAATCCTCATCCGAAGATGAAAAAGACGATTGTTGTTTCAAGATTACCCATATGCCTCAAGAAGATGAACTCCAGACACCACATCTACCAGTAACCATCTTTGATCCCTCCAAAAGAGAAAAGCCAGTGCATGCAATCGCATTCTTCGACACAGGAGCTCATACAACAATCATAAATCCAAAGATTCTTTCACGAACCATGTGGATGCCTCATCAACAAGATTTCAGAGTCGCAAACGCTGGATCCCTAACGGTTAAGCTAAAATCAAAACCAATCACGATAGAGCTTTTCCCTGGATGTCAAGTTACTAAAGAAGTACTAGGTTCATCTGCACCTGGTAAAGACTTAATCCTTGGGTGGGATACTTATTCGATACTGAAGAAGAAGTTCGGTATTTCTCTAGAACCAAGAGGCGTGAGATGGAAAAATCTCTACAAGGCTTTTACCACGATGCATCGCCTGTTCTCAATCGAAGACTCAGTATCTGCAGAATTCAACAAAATTGAAGAAGAATTAAAGATGACATCATGTGCTGATTCACACACGGAATTCCTTCAGAAGTGTAATCATCCGCTATGGTTAAACTCAAGCTTCTTCGTATCCCTACCATTCAAGGAAGACGTACACACAACACCAACAAAGGCAAGCCATGCAGGAATGCCTCCAACATTGTTGCAGAAGGCAAATGAAGAATGCAATCAATTGATCGATCAAGGTATCATCTCAAGAACAAATTCTCCATGGGCATGCAAAGCGTTCTACGTTAATAATCGTGCAGAACGAGCAAGAGAAAAACTCAGATTAGTTATTGACTACAAACCGCTGAACCAATATCTGCAGGACGTCAAGTTTCCACTACCAAATAAAAGAGCGCTCCTCCAACATCTCCAAGGTGCAAAAATATTTTCGAAGTTTGATCTAAAGTCAGGATTTTGGCAACTCGGCATTCATCCTGAAGAAAGATACAAAACTGCGTTTTGCCTTCCAAATAGACACCTTCAATGGAATGTCTTACCCTTTGGTCTCAAGACGGCGCCATCGCTATTTCAACAAGCAATGTTACGTATATTCGAGCCATTGTTACACACAGCTCTTATATACATTGATGACATACTCATCTTCTCGAAGAATGAAGAAGAGCATATTCAGGCGCTACAACAGTTTCAAGACATCGTCAAGAAAAACAAAATCATGCTATCAGCCAGAAAGATGATAATAGCCCAGCCCAATATTGATTTTCTTGGCATGCATATCAAAGAAGGAAGTTTCATACCACAGGCCCATTTAGCTACAGAACTTCTAGATTTTCCCGATGAAAATCTTACAAGGCGACAAATTCAACAATTTCTTGGAGTAATCAATTATGTGGGAGACTTCATTCCACACCTTTCCAAAATGACGAGACCTCTACAGAAGATGTTGTCGAAGAACCCTCCTTTGTGGGCATCACGACAAACTGAAGCTATCAAAAGTCTAAAAGCAGAAGTGCAAAAGCTACCCCCTTTAAAGATTCCTTCCTCAGGCATGCGTATTCTACAGACAGACGCTAGCGATAAGTATTGGGGAGCAATACTGTTTGAAGAGATGGATGGGAAAAGACAAATCTGTGGATACAAGAGTGGTCGTTTCAAAGATTCAGAGCAACATTATCACTCAACGTTCAAGGAGATTTTAGCAGTCAAAAAAGCTATCGAGAGGTTTGAATTTCATCTAATAGGACACAAATTTCGTATAGAAATGGATATGTCTTCGTTTCCCAAAATGTTACAGTTCAAGCAGAAGATGGTCCCGCATCAGCAGCTACTAAGATGGAGTGAATGGTTCTCAAAGTACGATTTCGAGTCAGTCTATTTAAAGGGCACCAAGAACACTTTAGCAGACATGCTAAGTCGAAAGCCAGTAAAACAAGAAACGCCCTACGAGATACACATGATGGCCAGTTCATCCGAATCCAAGAAGAGCTACTATGACTTTGAAGCAGACGTACCCAAAGATGTTCATCAACTCATCAGCAGAAACAAGCTTCATGAACTACTACGCACAAGGATCTTTTCATATCAATCTACCATCCTGTCAAACTATGGGGTAAACTGTCACCACATTGCTCCAATGGGAATTCATCCTGACTATCCGTTTGCACATCTCTACAGGATCGAAAATTCAAATATGCCAGAAGAAGTTCTCTGTTTCCTCTGGTATCTCTGTGCCGTCTACACTGTAGGAATTGTTTTCGACATCCAATGGCTGTATCATTACGTCAACACTGTTCAAGACAAAAGAGACTACTTCTCAACATTCCTGAGGTGGTTTTCACCATTAACTGTCTGGAGTGGAAAACTACGAAAATCCGCAAATGCGACGAATCTAACATTCAAAAAGCTGAAAAAGGAGGACTCAACCCGTTCTTCAATCCGCATTCGATCTACTTCTTTCATCGTCCCGTTAAGGTCAACCGCAAATCAAGCAAGATTCACGCCCTTCCAACTCTCATTCATCACGGTGATTTTTCAAGAGGAGTTCGTCCAGATTTCAACCTTCAAGATAACGAAGCATACGAGAACTTCCAAACTCATGCGTTTCACCTAAACAATGCAAGACAAACGTTCCCTATTCCGTTCATACCCAACTGGGTTCATTATCCAGTCGACTATCAGATGCAACTTGATGAAGATTTACAGTATCACATGATGAAGTTTGACCAAAGAAGACCAAGCAGTCCAAAAGAAGATAAACAAGAAGAGACAACTCCCCAGGTGACTTCTCAAGATTACTGTGCCGATTACTTCAAAGACGCTCAATCTCCAGATGATGAAGTAAATGTTGAAGATATCGAAGAGAAGTTCAAATTCTGCATAAATGTTCAACCAGGAGAAGATGCACGAATGATTGAAGACTCGTATGAATGTCCAGATGATCATTATGGATGCTGCGAAGAACATATGCTGGAGTTTGAAATGGATCATTAAACGGTATGGAAACTATAAAATATAATATGTTTAAAATCATGTAAAATAAATAATGATGTAAGCGATGATGTAATCGCTGATGTAATGATTATGTAAGCAATGATGTAAGCGATGATGTATCGCTGAGGTAAGCGCTTATGTCAGCGCCTTAAATCCTCCTATAAATAAGTGTGTACCCCTTGTAAGAAATCAGAACTTGAAATATCATAAAAATTTCATAATAAGCTTTCTCTCTCATGTTTCTCTAACTTCTCTCTAGGTTTTCCAGACTTCCTAACTTCTTCATAAACCTTGTTTCTTTCTATTCTAAACACAGTCGCGATTCTGTATTGTTCTCTTAAGGTTAGCATAAGTGGTCCGTCAATACGACGGTCGAACACGGCAGTCAATAGTACTCGCCGGGGTTCACAGTTCCTAATAGTAGGTTGAGCAACACAGATGACAATGAGGCCCGAACCGCTCCCTTTACCTGGAATATGAACCCTTGCTTGTAAATACGACTCGTCGTCTAGACTTAGTCAACACGACCCTCCGCTCGTGCTAGCTTTAAGATAATGGTATCAATCCATTGTTTTTTTTTTTAGTTTATTCTAGGCTTGGGCATAAAACTCGAAAACCGAACCGAAATTGACCAAACAGTCATAAAGCCGAATGGATTTTAATGTTTCTATCTGAATCTGAACCTAACCAAAAACCGAACAGTTATCCAAAAATCTGAAATAAGATTATATATCCAATGTATATTTAGTTATAAATTTATATCCAAAAATACTAAAGATCTAAAATAACCTAAATATCCAAAAATTCATACTGTTTTTTCTTTCCGAAACAAACCGTAACTTGATGTTTACCTGAACCGAAACCAAACCGACTAGTAGTAATAAATCCGAATGGATACAACCCGTTGAAGTATCATCTCAGCTTCCTTTCTACCTAATTGCTCATGCCTCAAGGCATCAACAGCCTCTTGATACTTCTCATGAATTTTGGCCAGCTACAAGATAAAAGGAGCGATATATACACCAACAACAGAGTTGAAAGAGTGAAGCTGCTAGTGCAGGTCCTGACACACGAGCAGGAACCTTAGAAATTACTGCTTGGCTTTCCTCTATCATGTTGCTGGTCCCAGAATCATCAACCCGCCAGGACCAAAGGTGTGTCAGGAGAAAGATGTGAGAATTTTATCTGATCCGTGCACACTAGGACACTCGAGATATTAAAAATATTTGAGTACAACTAAAAATCTACTTCGACAAATCAAATACTCTTCCAAATCACTTCACTGTAAACCTAAAAGTCCTCCTAAACTATGTAAAACTTTTAGCAACAGCAAGGAATTAAAAAAAAACTTAGTGACTGCTGTTTTTTTTTTAGTTGTAATGTCGGTTGCAAACAACAGAATTGGATGCAAAGTGGATCTTTTGAAGCACAAAATATCACTTGTCCCCACTTTTACTGATTATTTTCTCAATTTGATAAGCAATTGTAGCAAATCCGAGTGGCAAGTATACAAAAATTAAAATTAAAAAAGCTGGCATACCTTGTGAAAATGCTGAAAGGTATCAAGATTTAGCTCATCTGTTTTCCTAGTTTTCTCAATTTCTACTTCACACTTCTCAAGTTTTTGTTTTAAGGTCTTCCTTCTCCTGATGTTGCAAAAAAGAAAAAACTAACTATCTCACTAGAAAACCAATTTAAAGATAGGTTGTTCGACTCAAAAATAGTTTGACAATAACAAAACGTATTGACACAACAAGTCTGTCCGGTTTGGCTTGGGTGCTTAATTACCTTAAGTGCATGTTTCCGACTAGAGAGATGTCTGGAGAAACTGTTAAAGCCTTGGCCACCAAAATATTTGCATAATAAGCAAAACCAGCTGGCAGATTTACCAAATTCACCGTACGTATCCTCTTCAAGCGCCCCTGATTCTGGAGAAGAAAAAGAAACAAAGGAGCTAGTTCAGCAACAGATTTGCTGGTTATTTCAACAACACTGTCAGAGAGAGAGAGGACAAACACACACCTGCCAGAATTAAGCTGGATGGCGTCTTGTTGAGGAGAAGAATATGAATACGGCCGAAAAAGATTGTATCCACTCTGAGGTGGAGGTAAGTATATCGGATTGCATATGCCCAAAATATTAGCTGGGGGTGGATTCTTAGAAATCCACCGAGACATAAGCAACTTGATGTCATCGAAACCTGCTTCAGAAGAAACTAAAGACTTGGGGGAATGACAGAGAGTGATTCCAGAGGAAGAGAGTGCTCCAAGGATGTAATCAGGGACGTGTGATAGATGGCCAACGGCAGTGATGGTGAGAGGACCAGAGTAGCCATATTTCTCCAAAAACCGTGACCAACAGTGACAGTTGCATCAGGAACAGGGGACGCCGGGTTGAGGTAGCTAGCAAGGCCGAGACCATCAAGGAATGACCTGACTTGCAGGCTCCACATAAGGTAATTGGAGCTGGTGAGTCTTGTAACATGAGACATATTGATTGTGAGAACAGATTCAGTGTTTAGAGGGATATTTTCAGCGTTTGAGGTTGCCATTGATGACGGCGGAAAGAAAAGAAAATTTTAGGTCTCTTAGAACGAGAGCTCTTGATACCATGTAAATATTGAAGGTGATGATTTTATTAAGAAGATGGTACAATCTCTTTATACAAAACAGAGGAAGCTAAGAAAGGAACACCTAATCATACGTTAATGCTAATGATATCCTATAAATGATTATAGGGATTGACTAATCATAATAAAGACTAAATATACTATGTACATATTTAGCTAATACTTTGAAGTCAGCAAATGAAAATAATTTCAACCCAACCAGTACAAAGACTAATTCCAAGCCAAAAATGTTGTCTTTGATAAGACAGATGAACACAATTAAGAGAAACTGAAGGGGGAAGATCATTAGTCCATATGTTATCAGATATCGAATCACCCACCTTTACCTTGAAACTGAAGAGATTTGATTTCATCCTCGGTCAATATTGAGGCGCTTGTACTGGTACGCTCACCATTAAGTGATCCCCAGGTAGATTCTGCCATATTTAAGGCACTCTCAAGCTAGACAATAAAAAATTGCAAAAAAATTTGTCTCTTTGTCTCCATCAGGAAACGACGTCGTTCACACGTGGCATCCATGTAAGCAACCGTTGACGGACTTCTAACACCGTCACGGCTTAGGTATAGATTTTCACAAATTAGTTAGTTTGGGATGTGAATTTGAAATTTCAAATAGTTATTGTATGGATTTGCACTATAGTCAGTTTGGAGTATGAATTGAACATAGTACTTTAGCTGAGGTATGAAATGACCGGTTTTCACAACAAAGGTGCAGTAAACTAGAGTATTCAGAAGACCACTGTTTCATGAAATGGAACAACAGGATGGGTAATAAAATCTAGTCAGTTTCTAGAATCATACAATAAAAACCAACGTCAGCGTGAATATGCACAATGGTCAAAATGTTTCTTGATATACAGAGCTTTAAACATCCTGGCTTTCATAATTTCTCTGAACAACACGCCATTTTTCATGTTCTGTTTCCAGGTCATTCTTCAAAGTGGACATTTGGATATTCATTGCTTCAATTGGGAACTGCAGTCAGTTGCACAATGTCAATTTAGGGACGAACATGTGTGTGTGTGTATGTGTGTCCACGAGAAAACAAAAAAAAGATACTTCCGTTACATAGTAGAACATTTAGTTTTTAACTAAGCTTTCTTCTCTCAGACTTGCAAGTCTGAAGTTCATGGGCAGATTCCATCTGCTTTACTGCAGTTTCATTCACCTGAGCTTTACTCTTGTACTGCATGATGGCTCACAAGGTCAGTTAATAGTCATGTTGAAATCAAAACTAACTTGGCCAATTCAGGAAGTACCTGGAGCATGTGGCTTTTGCTACATTCTACTTCTCCCCTCAATTTTTCAATTTCTTCCTTTGCGGTACGCAGTTGTACGGACATCTAGAGTAAATAATTACCACAGCCAAAAAAAGATTAGCAGACCACCTTACACAACCATATAATGAATTTTATATATAGCAACAAGTAAAAGGTAACTCAAACAGTAGCTTAAGCGAAAGCCTCAAATCTACATGATAAAATTCAACTAACTCAGTAATGCTTACTGCAGATCCTAAATCATGCCTGAATCTTATGTACAACTTCCAAAATAATATCATAAGCAGCCTTTTGCAAATAGATTGCAACCAGGAAATCCAAACAATACCATAATTAGGGAACTTAAATCCCCATCTCAGAATGTAAAAATGCTGAAAAAGAAAATTTGAAGGACATCACTGACCTCATTATCTCAAAGAGAGCAATTCCACCGCTGTCCATATCTAGAGCCTAAAAGTGAGAAAATGAAAGTCGTCACAAACTAGTAATAGCAAATTCCAGAAATTGATTTGGGCCTGTTCACAAGTAGTAAAATGATTTTCTGGAAATTGGTCTTGGCCTATTCACAAGTAGTAAAACCAATTGCCAAACCACATGGAAAGACTCACTTCGCAAAAGCAACACCAGAAAAATGGCAATCTAAGAAATGTCGACCAGGGAAAGCTATTAGGGTATGTAACCGAAGGAGCCGGATAGAGTTCTGATAGATGCTAGTGATGTGCAGCACTTCGATGCAGTATGGAATTGGTTCATGTATTCAAGAGTCTAAGTTATTACGAAAGGTAAAGACTTGAAACAGCACCTCAGCGACAGAAGCCTTGGACTCTTCTCTTCTACTGAGACAGCCTTCAAGGCATTACAGCATTGTTCAAAGTTTGATTGCGGTCCGAAGTAATATTCCGCGCATTCCTCCTTTCTTCTTGCAATTCTTTTTAGCTTCAGCCCTTCTCTCTGTGAATATCCCGTCCAAAACATCAGTTAACTTCTACTCTTCTACATAATATTTTTCAAGAAACTTAAAAAATGTGCAGCAAAAGAATTTATCAAATATGCTATAGACCTCAAGTTGCTTGATATGCTCCTCTTGTTTCCTTCTCTTGGCAGCTCTTGCTTCCTGAGTTTTTTTTGTTAAGTTATATCATTTTCAATCTGTATTGCAGTATAGAATTAGGAAACTAAATCAAAGGTCGTTTTCTTACCTCACAAACTTCCTTTGTACTTTGTACAGTATCCAAGGTAGCCTGCAGAACAACAGGTCAGCAAAAAAAAAGACTACGCACAACTTGAAATAGATTTGCACTACTCTCCTGTTTCCAACTTGAGGTAAAGCAGAGACTTCATCAGAAGCTCTTTTTACAGCATTTGATAACACCTCTTTTTCTTGTTTTAGAACCGCGACCTATAGATGAATGTTACTACCTCCATAGATAATTTTCTGGAGATCTCTTCCGCTGCGGGCAGAGACTCAGAATTCTCACTTAATTTCCTCTGGTTGTCAATTATTAGCTGTGAAGACTCTATGTTTCTTGCCAAAACACCGTTCATTTCTTCCCTCTAAGATAAACACAGGTAAGGTGAAAACCTTGAAGATTGCACAAGCTGTTGATGAAATGAATTTGTGACAAGATCACCTTGCATTCAGATTCTTTCATGACGCCCTCTAGTTTTTCCGTAGCAAAATATGCCCCCATCGCCAACTTATCCCGTTCAGACCTTATTGCAATTATTTCACTCCAAAATCCAAAAGAGAAAGATGAAAACAGCGCAGTTAATAATATTCTGATACAGTAAACAAAATATACAGGAAACAATGACAAAAATCGATAGCTACAGTTTGAGTTTCATGGATATGCTACATTAAGATACAACCCAGTTTTTCATGTTGTTTCTCTATGAATCATTTATTTCCATGTAACTTATATAGGACACCTACACTGGTATTGCAAACACCTAAACTCAGATTAGTATTTTCAGAAAACCACCTGCATATGCAAATTCGTTTCACACTAGAGACTACGCTTCCCACACTTTATTTCCTTTGCTATAATAGTCTGGGTTCTAGTTCTCAACTTGACTATCCAACTAGAAAATGTGTTACATATCCAGCGGTACCCTAGTTTATCAAACAAACTGTTTGGACAAAAACTAATAACTTGTTCAGCAAGTGAAAGATAAAAGACAAGAGGATGATAAAATATACCTAGCCTTTGCAAAATCTTCTTCGAGACTCAAAATGCATTCAAAAGCTTTTTCTTGGGCTCTTTTAGTAGCTTCCTGGAACAAGCAATTCAATCAATAAGGTGAATCCCAAACAACTACTTTGATACGCTAGAAAAGTGGAAAACAAAGACGAGGAAAGAAACATTTAGCAATCTGTCATACCTCAAAGCATATGTAAGAAGTTCTTCCTTCCTGGCACTACAGCTACACGAATACGTCTCTGTCAGCCATTTGAAAGCTAGTGTGCCACTGAAACTATGTTTCTGTAGGTCGGATATATATATCTTTCTGCAATAGAGTGTTTTCACGTTCCGTCTCCTCAAGTCAGCCTAAAATCAGATAAATGTATAAGAACAGCACAAGAACGCATCTTGACCATCCACTATAATAATACGAGGTACGTTTAGCTCCATAATGAACTTCTCCATATTTGATTGTTAAGAGATAGAATCATGAAGTTTTTGCTTAACTTGACAATATGATACGGTGCACCAATCCTATTATCGCAAGAGCCACATCAGGAGAAGAATGATGCGTTGACTGAGGACGTGGACGAGAACAAAGAAGAAGGGAAAGGCTCTGGGTGAGACATAGGCTTTACTG
This sequence comes from Arabidopsis lyrata subsp. lyrata, assembly GCF_000004255.2. NCBI lineage: Eukaryota > Viridiplantae > Streptophyta > Magnoliopsida > Brassicales > Brassicaceae > Arabidopsis > Arabidopsis lyrata. Next base: position 10,860,029 of record NW_003302548.1, on the reverse strand, counting down.
TAGAGTACTTCGAGTATAAATAAGCCGTTGGCAACTCTGTTTCTTTTTATGCTTTTTCTGATTTGTTGTGATTCTGTGAGAGAGATATTTGGTCCTGGTGATGCGCCAGAAGAGAGTCTCTATGTTGAGCTCTTGTAATCGTTGCTAGTGTGAGAGGTGAACGATTATATATCTTTCATAGATCAATTGCTACTTTGGTAATCGATCGAATCTTTCTTAAATTCAAATCAGAGTTTCTTAAAAGCTGAGTTTATACTTTATTCTTATTTTCTGGGTTGATTGAGTTGATCGGAGTACATAATTATTGAAGAAAGATCAGTTTCAATGGTCAGATGAGGCTCAACAAGCGTTTGAGCAATTGAAACAAGCAATGATATATGCGCTTGTTTTGAGTTTGCCAGATTTTAATAAGCTTTTCATCATTGAGTCTGATGCTTCTGGGACTGGAGTAGGCGTTGTTCTGTTGCAAGACAAATGACCAATTGCTTATTTTAGTCATGGCTTGACTACTCGTGAACTGTTGAAACCCGCATATGTGAGAGAATTGATGGCAATAGTAATAGCAGTTCTCAAATGTAAGCATTATTTGCTTGGAAGAAGATTCATGGTCCACACAGATCAGAGAAGTTTAAATTTTTTGTTGGAACAGAGAGGAGTTAATATGGAATATCAGAGGTGGCTCACTCGGTTGTTGGGGTTTGATATGGAAATTGTGTATAAGCCTAGTGTTGAAAACAAAGCAGCAGATGGGTTGTCAAAAATTCCACATCCGATTTCTGTGATGTTGTTAGCTATAACAGTTCCTGCAGTGATTCAACTACATGATTTGTATAAAGAAATTACAGAGGATCCGGGAATTCAAGCTCTTATTTCTCAACTACAACTTCAGACCTTAAAGAATGCGCATTATACATTGGTGGATGGGAAGTTATGGTATAAGAGGAGATTGGTAATTCCTAAGACATCAAAGTGTATTCCTCTGTTTCTACATGAGTTCCATGACAGTAAAGTAGGAGGTCATGCAGGCGTCCTCAAAACGTTAAAGAGGATTCAAGAGTTTTTTCACTGGGAAGGTATTTACAAGGATGTGCAGAAGTATGTCTATGAATGTTCGTTCTGTATGTCAAGAGCACAAGTACTCCACTTTGTCTCCAGCAGGTTTGCTGTAGCCTTTGCCTATACCTACAACCATTTGGGAAGATATCTCGTTGGATTTCATTGAAGGATTGCCAACCTCGGGTGGAGTTAATGTGATATTGGTTGTTGTAGATCGGTTGAGCAAATTCGCACATTTTATTGGACTGAAGCACCCTTTCTCTGCTTTGGATGTGGAGAATAAGTTCATTACTGAAGTGGTGAGACTACATGGATTCCCAAAATCGATTGTCTCCGACAGGGATCGTCTGTTTTTGGGCAAGGTATGGACTGAATTGTTTCGTTTGTCGGGTACCAAACTCAAGTTCAGTACAGCCTATCATCCGCAGACCGATGGTCAGATTGAGGTTCTAAATCGCTGCCTAGAAACTTATCTTCGTTGTTTCGCATCTAGCCACCCCAAGACTTGGGCTAAATTTCTTCCATGGTCAGAATTTTCATATAACACATCCTTTCATTCTTCCATCAAGACTAACCCCTTTAAAGTTGTGTATGATCGTGATCCCCCACAGCTAATTAAATTTGAAGTTGGGTCCACAGAGAGCTGGGAGTTGGAGGTTCAGCTCAAGGAACGTGATATCATGTTAGAACGGATTCAATTAAATTTGCAGCGAGCGCATGATTTGATGAAAAAGGTTGCTGACAAGAAACTTTGTGAGGTGGTGTATCAGGTGGGAGAGTGGGTGTATTTGAAGCTCCAGCCATATCGTCAACAATTTGTGGTTCTCCGAAATTGGCACAAGCTGTCTGCCAAATTTTTTGGTCCATTTCGCATCCTAGAGAGAATTGGTGCTGTTGCGTATCGCTTGAAACTGCCTGATGCGTCAAAAATTCACAATGTTTTTCACATCTCGCAGTTGAAAGCAGTTATGGGCAATCATCAATCTGCTCAGTCTGCAGCGCCACCGGAATTGATTGAAGAAGAAGTGTTCTTTCCGGAGAAGATACTAGAGGTGAGGTTTAATGCGATTGGCGGCCGCGAGTTTCTTGTCCAATGGCTGGGTCAATCGTCAGATTGCAATTCGTGGATGTCGTCGCGGGAATTTGTCCGGTTGTTTCCGACGTTCACGCTTGAGGACAAGCTCATTTTCCGCGACGGAAGTATTGATACGGTGCACCAATCCTATTATCGCAAGAGGCCACATCAGGGGAAGAATGATGCGTTGACTTGTTAGGATATGTATATTTCCATCTCTACCCTTTGATGTATACCCTAGTACTCTTTGTAACTCTATATATTGATGTCTCTAATATGAGAGGAGACACGGCAATTCATTATCCAATATGGTATCAGAGCCTTTGCTCTTCTAAAAACACTCTTTTCGTCTCCTCTTTCTCTCTTCATCTCCCTTCTTTTTCATCTTTTCGTCTCCCTTCTTCTTCATCCTTTTCTCTTCATCTTCCTTCTTCCTCAAAGCAATCCTCTTTCTTGTTATTCATCTCTAATTCTCTCTATTCTCAACGATGGCCCTTACTCCTCCCACCAATGACAAACCATTCTCTATAAGCCAAATCAAAGCTTACGTACCCATCACTCTTGACATGACCAAACTCAATTATGATACATGGAGAGAGCTTTTTGAAACACATTGTAGCAGTTTTGGTGTTCTTGGTCACATCGACGGCACCTCCTCCTCCACACCGGAAACTGAAAAGTCATGGAAGGAACACAACGATCTTGTCAAGATGTGGATCTACGGGACAATTACGGAGTCCATCCTCGAAACTGTTCTCAAACCAAAGTGCTCCGCTCATGACCTTTGGACTGCCATCGAAAGCTTGTTTCGTGATAACAAGGAAGCACGCGCTATGCAATTAGAGAATGAACTGCGAACCACAGTTATTGGAGATCTATCTGTTCATGAATATTGTAAGAAGCTCAAGTCCATCTCCGATCTCCTTGCGAATGTTGATTCACCGATCTCCGAACGTGTCTTAGTGATGCACATCCTCAATGGCTTGTCAGACAAGTTTGATAGTATCATCAACGTCATCAAACACAAATCGCCTTTTCCGGGTTTCATTGAAACACGGTCGATGCTACAAAGCGAGGAAGATCGACTATCGAAGCACCTGAGGTCTGTCCCTAGTAGCGCTCCTCCTTCTGCTTCTTCTTCTTCACCTACTCTTCTCTACACTTCATCGGAGCCATCCCAGAATCATCCTTCTACTCACGGTTCCGGTAACCACTCCTACTCCAATAATTCTAATTATGGTGGCAATCGTGGCAACCGTGGCAATCGTGGTCGTGGCCGTGGCGGTCGCGGATATCGAGGTCGTGGAGGTCGTTTCTACAACAACAATTATTGGCAGCCTCCTTATCCATCATGGCCTTCTCCTCCTTATCACAATATGCTTCAACCATCCTCGCATACTCCCCTGGGAACGAAAACAGATTGCCTCATAGGTCCATGTCTCCATAAAGATGCAAATAAATTACCGGTACAGATAAAAGATTTCTTTGGGAGAGGAAAACATATGGCTCCAGAAGCACAGAATTGGATCGTACCTCTTTCTTCTTGGATAAATTCGGCTTTCTCTTCTAATTCGGATAACACCTACAGAGCAGGATACCAAGAGTAAGTTAACCGGAGAAGAAAGATGGTAGAGCATGATTATTGGTAGTATCTTAGAAATATTTCTTAGCAATATTTAAGTAATATATGTGTAAAAGTGATTGTTAAGAGATAGTATTTTTGAGTTAAGATTTTTGTGTGATTAATGGTAGGCTTTTAACATGTGGTTCTTAGAAAGAAAAAAATTAACATAAAAATAAAATTTATAATTATAGAAAATTTAATTATAGTTGCAAATTAAAAAAATTAAAACATACATGAGATACAATTTATAACATAAATAACAGAAAGCATAAATGTTTTAAACTTAATTTCTGAAATATTTTGTCCATATATGCTCCGTGTTTAAAAAATCGCTAGGAGCTAGTCGGGCGTTCGGTATAGGCCTAGCGATTAATCGGAAAATCAGATTAAAATCGGGATTAATCGGGCATTAGTTTTATGGTTTTTTTTTATATTTTTATCGCATTAACACATAAAACTATATTTTGAGATAAATTTTTATGAGTTTTATTACAAATTTATGATTTTTATTAAAATTTGAACATAAGTTATTGTAAAACATCACAAACTCCCAATTTAAATGATTGAATAACAAAAATAAAAAGTTTTTTTATACTTGAAATCTAAAAATAATCGGGATATGTAAATTAGGCGGGGAGTAATCGGATTAGGCGAGAAGTAATCGGATTAGACGAAAAGTAATCGGATTAGACGGAGAGTAATCGGGTAACTGATTTCTTTAGAGGATTAGTCATTAATCGAGGCGAATAGGGTGGGCCTAGCGATTAAGCGGGGAGTAATCGGGATAGGCGGAGATTTTTAGAACATGGCTCTTAGCTAAGGAACGTTTCTTAACATTAAAGCACAAAATTGATTAAATTATATTGCATTAGATGTTAAGAAAAACTTAAGATTTCTATAAGAGCTTGCCTTTAATCATGCTTATGCCTAGTGAATTGTGGTTAAAAAATTACTAGTGAAACATAGAGAAATATAGAAAAAAAAAACAAAAGTGGGAAAGATTGGAAATCTAAATTCTAAACAAAGACCTGGTAATAATAAGTTAAGTAGATCATACTTTTCTATCCGAATTACCCGAATCCAGAAAAACCGGAACCAAATCCAATTGGAAATCCTGAATGTCCAGAACTACTTATTTTTATACTATAAGACCAAATCTGGACTTTATATCAAACCGACATTAACAAAAACAAAAACAGGTACATATAATCAATAAAGAATAGTTTTGTCTAATTTTAAGAATATAGAAAAGGAAGAAGGTCTTTTGCGCAATTTTGTATAAATTAGGACGTATAAATTAGAGAAAGGACCAAACAATTGCAGAAACCCTAGCATAATGGGGCGGCCGAAAGCGATACCAGATGATGACGACGGCGACGACCTTTCACAGTTCACAGGCTTCGAGCTCGATGAAAAATACATGAAGAGATTGGAGCACAACAAGAACCGCGAGGCTCTCCAGCGACACGAGGAGCAGAAGAAGAAAGGTCTCATCGACGATCCCGAGGAAGATTCTGAGCCTGAGTCTGAGCCGGATTCTGATCTCGGAAATCCAGAAAGCGATCTCAAATTCGTTGATTTGTTGCTTAAGGTAAAGAAAAAGGATCCTATTATTAAGAACAAAGATGCTAAGTTCTTTGAGTCTGATGAGAGTAGTGAAGAAGATGAGGTTGATGAGAAGGATAAGAAGAAGAAGAAGAAGAAGAAGAAGAAGAAGTTGTATTTGAAAGATGTTCAAGCACATCATTTGCTTGAGGAAGGTCCTGAGTTTGTTGAGGAAGATGAGGAGAGGAAGGTTAGGACTTACGCTGAGCAGCAGGGCGAGTTGAGGAGAGCTGTTACGGATGCTTTGGAAGCTGGAGGGAATGAGAGTGATGGAGATGATGATTTTTTGAGAGTTGTGGAGAAGGAAGGAGATGATGATGTGGAGGTTGATCAGGAGTTAGCTAAGAAAATTGATGAGTATTTTGGTGAAGAAGCTGAGGTTGTTGAGAATCAGTTTTTGAAAGATTATTTGGTGAAACAATTGTGGAAGGAGAAAGAGGAGAAGATTATAGATAAAGCAGAGTTGAAGGAGTTGAGTGAGGATGAGCAAGCTGTTTGGGATCAGGAGGATTTTGAGGCAGGAAGACCGTTGGAGAGAAGCTATAGGCATGAAGAGAATGCTGGGGACATCGTTATGGGTCAGTCTAGGGTTGTGAAAGGGTCGGTGAGGAAGAAGGATAACGCGAGGAAGGTGCAGAGGAAGAGTAAAGAGGAGAGAATGAAGATGGCTGAGATTGAGAGGAAATAGGAGTTGAAGCGATTGAAGAATGTTAAGAAGAAGGAGATGAAGGAGAAGATGAAGAAGGTGCTTTATGTTGCTGGTTTTAAGGATGGAGAAGAATGTCCGTTAGATGCGAAAGATTTTGATGATGAGTTTGATCCGGAGGAGTATGATAAGATGATGAAAGCTGCGTTTGATGATAAGTATTATGGTGCGGAGGATTCGGATTTGAATAGTGATGAGGATGATGATGGAGAGAAACCAGATTTTGACAAGGAAGATGAATTGCTTGGACTTCCCAAAGATTGGGATGTGACTAAAGGTGGGGATGTTTTTACAGCCGCTAGAGAAAAGGGTTTGAAGCACAAGGGGAACGTTTTGGGGGATGATGGAGAAGAAGAGGAAGAAGAAGTAGATTGTGGATGTCGGATTCACACACTCAAGTATTTTTATTAAGTAGGAAAGATTACTCTTGAGGGACAAAAATGAATATGTAAAAACTATAAATTGCTACGAAAATTGCTATAGTATTTCTTTCTTGAGAGGAAGATCCCCCTTACATGGCCATTGGCCTTTGTATTTATACATAGGAAAACGACATTAAAATGGCTAATTAAGTATAATTATTCTCTCTTAAATGTGTCCGTTTTGATCTTCGGCTTTAATGCCTCAACGTTTGAATTTGAATTGACTCTGATCTTCATGGGCCCCGCCTTTTGGCCCAAATGTCCTTAAACCGATTCAACCGTAATTTCGATGCCGGACTCATGCCAAAATGCAGTCACTTCGGATTCTCCTTGTGGCGATACCCACTTCGACTGTTCCCTTGGCTCACGGATTCGACGGGCTTCATCCTTTATGGGCATTTATCTTGACTACGTGGCAGTCTTTGGTTGGTCTCGGACTTCTGGTGCGGGATCCGACACCAACAATTAGCCCCCCAAGTTCTTCGAAGTGCTATTCCAATTCGGAGGACTTTAAATGCTTTAATGACCAAAGATTGCGTTCCGAGGAATCTTCTGATTTTCCCGCCAAGATCCCATCAGTCCTTTAATTTCGGTGCTACCCATATTTAGTCGCGTGACATCTGTCGCCATTATGACCGCATATCGTTTTACTATTAAAGCGGGAAAAAACCTTCCCACTTCTTCCACGATTTCCAAGACGGTTCCATCATTATCACCTAGCTTGCGTGAGGTAACCTTCTTTTTCATTATTACTTTTACTCTTGATCTTTGTGGTTAAAAACTCCTTCTACTTTTCTCTCCAAATTCTTCTTTTTCCCGAAACTTGAATTTTTCATTCTTCCCAATGACTTCCGATTCCGATAGACCCGAGTCTCCGTCTTTTGATAAGAGGCGTTCTAGCAATGACGAGTGCACCCGCTCTAATGATATTGCCGGTCCACACTATAGATCCACCTGCACCCTTCAGTCCCTCGAACGATTGAAAGAGCTCTGCCGAATTCCACCGGGAATTATGGCGGAGGCGCAGATAGCTGATCCTACGGAGTCCCCAGAAAACCATCGCGACGGCTATTTCTGTGTATATGAGATCTATTTTAAAGGTTGCGGGCTGACTTTTCCTCTTCCTGAAGCCCTAGTTCGATACCTAGCGGCTCTTGAAATCGCTCTTCCTCAATTAACCCCCAATCTTCTCCGTACTGTTCTTGGAATTATAACAATCGCGGCGGAGGCCGGATACGTTATCGGAGTCACTGAACTAAATGAGCTTCTAAGCGTGAGAAGTTCATCGAAGAAAACGGGGTATTTCTCAGCATATCCTAACGCCAACAGGAACATCATTTCACATCTTCCGAACAAGGATGAAAATTGGCATCATCCTTGGTTTCTGATTAAGAAAACTCCCGCTTCGATTGGAAATCTTGCAGATTTTCTCCCTTCGAAGTGGTCTGCGAAACCTGGTAGAGATTAGGTCGCCCGTATCTTTCCCGGTTGTTTCTTTATCTTTATTGACTAACACCGTTGTTTCATTTCGCAGCTTTCGTCGCTTCCACTCTCCCATCTGAAGAGTTCATCGAATTCTTCAAAATAATTCTTGAAGGGGAAACCCTTTGGAATTCTTTCACTCTTGAACGATTCCTAGAAGCTAACCACAGACTCAGGATGAGTCCACCAGGTCATCTTCACCAACTTCCGCCTCCTCCCTCAACTCAGGGGATGTCATCTCGGGCCCTTGCGGCCAAGCGTAAGATGCTTTCCAAGCCGATGGCTGAGGCTTGCGAGGAGAAGAAAAAAATTCTCGCGACTTCTATAGACAAGAAGGACTACAGTAGGACCCTGCTGGTTGATGATGGCAGCACCGAAGGAGCCAGATCCGTTGCTTCTTTCAGATTAACTCCTCGTCGCGATCGTCATGATTCACGTTCTCCTCGGAGGGACCGATCTCCTCGCCGTGATTCACCTCGTCCTCCCCGAGATGATTTTAGCAATGAACCAATTAAGAACTTGGTTCGCCGGAAGAGAGACAAGTCCTCTCGCAGTGATTCTTCCCCGCAAAGGGAAAAGTCAAGGGCCCGGACTGATCGTTCACCTCGATCATCTCCTCCTACTGAACCAATGGGTCCTCCACGACCGGTTGATATGTCTTCCCCTTCCCAACCTGACAGTGAAAAGACTGCCCGGAGCGCATCTCCCAAAAAGGGAGATTCTGAATCCCGAGATGCTTCCTCGAGGTTAAAGCCTGCTCTTGTCCCTCAAGTCAAATCGCTTTCAGGTTTGGTGATTCACACAGTCTTAAAAGTTTTTGTCTCTATTCAGATTCCGATTTTTACAACTCTTCTTCCTTTGCAACTATGGAGAAGGAAGGCAGCGTTTTCCGATGCTTCAAGACCCGATCGGGTTCGATCTTGCCAGACTTCGACAAGTGGCGCCCTGCGATTCGTGAACGCTATTTGCTTCATGCTCATCATTCATCCCGGGTTAGTTCCGCTTTATTTTTCCGATTATGCTGCCGTTCATCGAAATGACTCACCATCCCGATTTCATGCATAATGGCAGGCTAACGGTGAACTTAATGACATGATGGAACATTATGAGGGGCTGATCCTTGGTCGGGAAAAGGAGATTGACGCGTGGAAGAAAAAGCTTTCTGCTCTTGAGGCTGAACTAAGCTCTTCTACCGGCTCCAAGCACGATCTGGAAGACAAGGTCGACAATCTAACATCCGAACTGGCGAAGATTAAGGGGGAGCTGCAGGATCAGTACGACCAGAATTTCAAGCTCCAGGAAGAGTTTTCTGGTGTTCAGGGTAGGCTTCAAGAATCCGAATCAAACGCTGATTCCCTGAACAACCAACTTATTGAGCTTAACGCGAAGTACAAGGCGATCGCCAAATTACGTGATTCCGAGTTGGCAAGGTCGGCATCGAAGGCCAGAAAGGAGGTTAAGGGACGCGGGATGGAGTTGATCCAAGGGGCCATCCGCTTCATGCAGACCGAGAAGGCTAGGTCAGACTTGGAATCAGACATCAAGGAGCATGAGAGCAACCTGATTCTGTTGGACCAAATCCATGAAACAGATTTCTCCGAGGAGCAAGAAAGGACCGAACTGTCGACTAATCTTTCTGAAAAGCGGAGTCGCTTGGCAGCTCTTCCCACTTCGACCTTCAACCCGCATGACTTCGAGGAATTCTTTACTGAATCACCTCCTATAAGTGAATCGGGTTTAGACTGAGCAGGTAACGCTTGGCTCCTGACGCTTACCACCCTTTTCTTACCTTACGTTTTTTTTTTTTAAAATTAACTGGAACCGTCCTTCCCAGGCTCAAGTGAGACGGAAGATGTCGTCCCACCCAAAGTTCCTGTGACACCGGAGGTCATCCCGGAGGATGGTTGTACTGTGGAGAGCGGACCAGGAGTTTTATCTGACCAAGCACCTGCCAAGGAGGCGAATGAAGCTTCGACTGTTGAGCCGGAGTCCGAGGTGGCTGTTGCTCCGTAGTGGCTGTGTCCACTTTAAATTGGGAATTGTCCCATTAATTTTAAGACTTAATTTCGAACTTGTTTTTGCCTAAGGAGGCTTTATTATTTCTTTTGAACAAGATATTTGCCTGAGGAGGCTTTTAAACCTTTCTAGGTTATGACCCCAAGGGGGTTTGGTTAAAATTATATGCGGGTTTGCAAAGTCCGCTTTTAACCTTTTGTGGCCTTGTGGTTATGTTTTCGAGATTTTTAGGCTGATCAGACCTTTCTCTTTAGAATGCGAGAACTGAGCTTGGCTTAAAGCGAGTTCCCCACTTCGGGTTTAGTCAACTCGATAAATTTATTGGGCTTGAGCCTTAGAAAACTTTGTAGTTAATGCGACGGTTGCTCTTTCCCTTCTTATTTCTCAAAAGTAGGGAAAACGGCTCGTCTTTAATGCAATAACTGCCTTTTCTCGATTTTCCAAAAATGGTTTAAACCACTCGGGCACACTACCATTATTGGTTTTATGGTTCCAAGACAAACCCTAAATCATTATAAATAAAGGCTTACCTACTTCTAAGCTTTATTTAAACATGATTTTAGAATCTTACTTGAGAAATATTTCGAGAATGGAAAACGAAAAAGTAGCCCCCGTTGATCCCGGCAGCCCACTTTTCTTGTCCGGCGACGGCTTTGAACCGGCCGGCGTTCTCTTCCCTCACGCCGTCTTTCACTTTCCTTCAAAGGAGAAGAAAGAGGCTTGCGACTTTATTGACAAGGTAAATATTTAAAGTTTTTGATTTAAAAACCTTTTGTTTCATCTTATTCATTCATCTTTATGCTAGGTTGCCGACAAACACCGTCGCTTGTGTGAAGAGAGGCAACGGCTGGGCCTCAAAAGGCAAACACTCGAGGCTCGCATCGCTCGGGTGGAGAGGAAGATACGGGCCTTGGAAAGTGATCCCTTTCAATGGGAATGGCAAAACTTTGACTCTGTCGCTGAGATCCCGAAGATGTTTCGGATGTATCTCCGCGCTAAAGGAGTCCCGGGTCCCGTGAACGCCCCGGTCTATGCCGTTCCATCTGACAGCGAAGAAGAAGACGAAGAGGAGGCCAGCACCTGTCGGAAACGCGTTCGGGATCATCCCGAAGTGGATGCCAAGAACAAGGCGTCCACTTCGAAGACTAAACCGGCGATGAAGGAGCCTGTTCCTGAGCCTCTTCCATAAATGTTCTCTAACTTTTTCACTTATTTTGAACTCGTAATGGGCTTCGGCCCCTTTTTATTTATGGAAACATTTGCAATTTTCCTTATTTTTCAAATATTCTCGAAAATGCGTCTTTTAATGCAGGATCTGTTCGAGGGCATAAATCTCTCCGCAAATCACTCCATTCCTAGGATAGAATCCGCAGCTTGCTAGGGATATAACGTTCCTATAAATTATAGTCTCAATTTCCCTCTACTCCTCACCATTCTTTTCATTTTAGTAGGTATGGAGTTCAATCTTCGCTGTTCAGAATCTATGCCCGACTTCTCCAGAATCGGAATGATAAACGAAGATGTTCCAAATGAGCCAAGCAGGCAGCCTCCTCCACTTCACAGCTTCTTAAGATCTCAGATCCGAGCCCCATGTGCTTTGATCAGGGATCTCCCAATCAGAAACCAAGGAACAGCGACGGCGTTCATAGAGGCACTCGCGCTCCAACACCGGAAGCTTATGTTGGAAAAGAGGAGACTCCGGAAGAGGATTAACCGGATGCAACGCAGGCTTACTACGGTGTCAAGAGACCTTCACATCCTTGAATCTCACCCCGGAGAGTGGACTGAGCTTGGAATTTCTGACTTTGCTCGAATTCCGGACTGCATGATGCCAATCCTCGATCTTGCTGGTCAAGGAGTTGAAGTGTTCTGCTCGTCAACAAGATTTTCATAGTCCGAAGTGTACGATGAGGGACATTCCGTCTTTCGAATAAACGCTCTATTTCCAATCTCTTGTATGTTCGCATAGCCGAACCTTTATTTGCTTCACTTGTTTGCACAGTCGAACCTTTTTCCTTTAATAAAGAAATAAAACAAATTTTTATTAATAGCTGAACTCGTTTCCGAGCTGCCTACGTACCCATTTCGGGATCAAGCCACACCGTAGTTCATGTACATAAACAATGCACGTAGCTTTAAACATAAAACTTCTTTAGGTTGATCACATTCCAAGGTCGCTTGACTGGATTGTCTTCTAAGTCTTTCAACCTATAAACACCATTCCGAACCACTTCGGTAATAATGTAAGGTCCTTTCCAATTAATACCGAGTTTACCGGCACCTTCTTCCTTTTTGTTGTCAAAGACGCGCCTTAATACATAATTTCCCACGGAGAACGGCCTACTTTTAACCTTAGAATTGTAATACCGGGCTGCTACCTACTGGTAATTCTGGATCCGAATCAAAGCTTGATCACGCCTTTCATTTATGGTATCTAGTGAATCATTAAGCATTGCTGAATTTTCTTCCTCATTTAACGGTGCTTCTGTTCGGCGAAGTCCGGGCACATTGAGTTCAGCTGGTACTACCGCCTCCATGCCATAAACCAAAGAGAATGGAGTTTCTCCTGTAGGTCGCCTAGGGGTTGTGCGATAGGCCCACAGGACGGGTTGGAGTTCTTCATACCATCCTCCCTTTAGATGATTTAAGCGTTTCTTGAGATTGCTCAATATCGTCTTGTTCGCGGCTTCGGCTTGACCGTTTCCTTGCGGCTATCGTGGAGTAGAATAACTAACTTTGATTTCCCAGTCCGCACAAAAGGTATCAAACTCGTGTGAAATGAATTGTGGTCCATTATCAGTGACTATTTCGTACGGAACTCCATGTCGACATATAATGTTTTTCCAAATAAAGGTCTTCACCGCTGAATCCTTGATACCAACATACGCCTCAGCTTCAATCCATTTCGAAAAGTAGTCCGTAAGGACTAAAAGGTATTGTACACCTCGAGTTGACTTGTGCAATGGTCCAATGATGTCCATTGACCACCTCATAAACGGGTATGGAGCGGAAATGGAGGAGAATAATTCCGACGGTTGATGGATCAATGGTGCATGGAGTTGGCAGCGCTTGCATCTTTGGGCGAACTTAACACAATCTGTGATCATAGTGGGCCAATAATATCCCATTCTTTTAACTTTAAAAGCCATAGCCCTTCCTGATGAATGACTCCCACATAATCCTTCATGCACTTCGCTCATAACGATTTCGACTTCGGGCCCAAAAATGCATAATAGGTAAGGGTCACTGACACCTCGTCTATACAATGTGTCTTTTGACAGACAAAATTTCGCGCTAACGATTCTCATTTTTCTGGCCTGCCATTTATTCTTTGGGAGCTCGCCTGTCATAATGTAGTGCTTTATTGGCTCCCTCCAGTCAGCCCCCCAGTCTTTAGCCGGAATTTGGTCGACCTTGTGAAATACTCGTGGCTCCGGTTCGGGATGTTCGTTTGGTTCAAGAACATTCTCCTCGATTAACGTCTCGGTTTCTAATATCGTTTCTGGAATCACATCTTCTGCTAAGAGAACGGGTTCCTTGTCAGATGTGTTGGATCCCCTTGACTTCCTCCGTTTGTTGGGTGGAGGTTCGATCTCTGGTTCGCCACGGTCACGTGCCGCTGCTCGAGACCTTGTAACGACGAGGGTTTTCTTGTCGTCTTGAATGCTTCGCTCCGAAATGCATTCCACTGGAATAACTCTTTTCAACTCAGGATCTGATGTTGACGCCAATGCGGCAAGTGCGTCCGCAGTTGTATTCTCCCCCCGAGGTATGCGGATTAATTTGAATTTCGAGAAATTTTTAGATAGATCCTTCACCACTTCGAGGTACGCTTCCATTCTTGAGTCTTTGGCTTCATAGTCTCCATTAAACTGGTTAACTACTAACTGCGAATCGCAATAAGCCAATATTTCCTTAGCTCCAACTCCTTGTGCTAATCGAAGTCCGGCAATCAGGGCTTCGTATTCTGCCTCGTTGTTGGAGGCATTGAATAACAACCGGAATGATTGTTCTAGAATTTCTGATGTTGGAGACTCCAACTTGATTCCCACTCCAGATCCTTGCTTTGTTGAAGACCCGTCTACGTGTAATTTCCAAGTTTGGTTCTCCAGTTGCTCTATCGTTCCAGGTATTGGTAGCTCGGTTAAGAAATCTGCTAAAACCTGAGCTTTCATACTGATCCGGCTTTTGAATTCTATACCGTACTCGCTTAACTCCACCGCCCATTTCGCCAAACGTCCGGACTGACTTGGACTATGAAGTATTGTTCGGAGTGGTTGGTTGGTTAATACTTCAACCGGATGGGATTGAAAATATGGGCGCAGCTTTCGGGCCGAAGTCACCACCGCGAGTGCGAGTTTTTCCATCATTGTGTATCTGGTTTCCGGATCCGTCATTGACTTGCTTACGTAGTAAATTGGTTTCTATTCCCCGCGGTCCTCTCGAACCAAGACTCCACTAACCGCGTGGTTTGAAACCGACACGTACAAATAAAGTTTTCCATCCACTTCCGGTTTGGACAATATAGGTGGAGTGGTTAAGTATGCCTTAAGCTGCCCAAAAGCTTCTTCACACTTCTCATCCCAAAGGAATCCTTTGTTCCCTTTTAGAATTTGGTAGAAAGGCAACGACTTATCTGTTGATCTCGAGATAAAACGATTCAGAGCCGCAATCCGCCCAGTCAACCGTTGTACTTCTTTGAAGTTTCTTGGAGAGGGCATGTTTAGAAAGGCGTTAATTTGATTTGGATTGGCTTCAATCCCTCTTTCTGTCACGATATAACCAAGAAATTCTCCGGATGGGACTCCAAATGTGCACTTCGCCGGGTTCAGCTTCATTTGATATTTATTGAGAATATCAAAACATTCCTCTAAATGCTTAACGTGATCCTCTTTCTTTAACGATTTAACCAACATATCATCTATGTAGACTTCCATTGTTTTCCCGAGATGATTATGGAACATCTTGTTAACCAACCGTTGATAAGTTGCTCCTGCATTTTTCAAACCAAAAGGCATTACCTTATAACAATAGATACCTCTATCAGTGATGAATGACGTTTTTTCTTGGTCTTCGGGGTTCATCATTATTTGATTATAACCCGAGAAGGCGTCCATGAATGTTAACAGCTCGTTCCCAGCGGTGGACTCTACAAGTCGATCTATATGTGGGAGCGGGAAACTATCTTTGGGACATGCTTTATTTAGGTCTGTGAAATCGATGCAAACCCTATCTTTCCCATTCTTCTTTTTGACAACGACAGTGTTTGTTACCCATTCCGGGTATTGCACTTCTCTTATGGACCCTATCTTCAAAAGTTTATCCACTTCGTCATTTACTATTTTGGCTCGCTCCACTCCGAGCTTTCTTCTTTTCTGTTTCACCGGCTTGAAGCTCGGATCCACGTTTAGCTCGTGACAAATTATATTTGGATCTATACCAGGCATGTCTGCTGCTGACCACGCAAACGATGTTTTGTTTCTCCTTAAAAGTTCGACCAAAGCTTCTTTTATTTGGCCAGTCAAAGTTGCTCCAATTCGGACTTTCCGATCTGGTTTGTCTTCTTCCAATACCACTTCGACTACTACATCCTCTTTTTCCTGCCCACTAGGAAATTTTTGCCTTAGTCCTTCTTTTGCGGGCTTTGTTAATTGCTATTGGATCTTCAAACGGTGGCTAGCTAGGTAACACGTCCGTGAAGCTTCTTGATCTCCCCGAATTGTTTCCACCCCATTTGATGTTGGAAATTTGATACATTGATGGTATGTAGAGGGGACTGCTTTCATTCGATAAATCCAGGGAGTCCCGAGGATGATGTTGTAAGCTGCGGGCTTATCGAAGACAACGAAGTCCACGATCTTCGATACCTTTTTGGCAAGGACCGGTAGCTTGATTGTTCCGAGAGACATGGCTGACTCGCTTGTGAACGCAACTAATGGAGATGGGGGTCCTACTATGTCTCCTCGGCTGATTCCCATTCTTTCTAGAGTACTTAAAAAGATCAAGTCGACCGAACTGCCTGTATCGATAAGGATCCTTGATACTTCGAAGTTAGCAACATCAAGGGTAATGACTAGAGCATCATCATGCGGTCTTTCGAGATGCCGCGTTTCTTCTTCGTTAAATGATATTGAGGCACCTTGAAAATCTTCTTCTTTGCTCAAGCTTGCTTTGAGTAAGATATTTCGTCTATGTTTCTTGATGGAACTTATCGAATCTCCGCAAAATTTGGAACCTCCTAGAATAACATTGATCTTACCCTTCGAATTCCTTGGTTCTTCCTCGTTGGTTAACCTTGGTCTTTTGGAATTTTGATCTTTGGAACTTTCCTTTGCTTCGTGGTATTCCTTCACAAAATCTTTTATATCGAATTTGGAAAGATCTCCACTGGCCCAAAGCTCTGCGAGGTGCCTTTTAAGAACGCTACAATCCTTGGTTAAATGTCCGGTTAGTTTATGAATGTCGCAATATAGACTTTCATCACGGACCCAAGTGTTTGATCTTCCTTTCCCTTGGAATTGCTTTCCGACGGTACTGTTGAAGGGTTGCGACCCAAATTTCTTTGGTCCTTTGTTCTCCCTGGGTTCGAATTTTTTGGTAGGGACGGTGATTGCCGGCTTCTCTTGCTTATTTCTTTTGGCAAAACTTTCTTTTTCGTCCTCTACCTCCATCCAGTTGTTTGCGCGGAAGAGTGCATCCTGAATTGTGTCTGGTTTATGAAGTATTAAGTCTTCTTTAAACCTTGAATCATGTCGCAATCCTTTTCGTAGGGCAGATAAAGCTGATTGCTGCGAGATTCTTGGGAGCTTTGACAGCACTCCTTTGAATTTGGTGATGAAAACTCGAAGTGACTCATTTGATCCTTGCGATAAGTTCCAAAGATCGGCATCCGAAACGCTTTTATCCATAAGGATGGAATATTGCTTTAAGAATACGGCTGATAGTTCGTCAAAATTGCTGATTGAACCCGGCTCTAATTGGGTGAACCACATTAGGGCTTGGCCACATAGATTTTCCGAAAAAAGCTTGCAGTAACCTGCGTCCTCATCAGCTTCATCCAATTCGACTCTTCCAGCAGCGATCAGAAAAGCTGCGAGATAGCTTTTTGGATCCTCCAATCCGCTGTAAGGGTCCAACTTAAGTTTCCGGGAATCTTTGATCCTCAAACTTGCAATTCGCGAGATGAAAGGTGTTCGCCTAGCTTCTTCAATGACTCGATTGATGTCTGGCTCCGAACTTGTAGCTTGATGAAATTTTGATTTCATTTCTTTTAATTCCTGGCTAACCTTCCTCATGGTCTCGAACTGGTCGAGGTTCTCCTGCTCGTATTGAGCTGCAAGTTGTTCTTCATCTCCGAGCTGTGTCTCTTCTTCCAACGTCTGAACTACATTATCAGTAGCACCGGGAGTTGTTTGTCCGCTGGTTTCATTTCGTGCAGCGGAACTTGGCGAGTTGAATATCCCTCTTCGGATTCCCACAAGGTTTCCTGCACTTAAAGAGCGAACACGAGTTTGTATAGTACTGACGTTTTGACTAAGAGATACCTGGGATGTTTGCAACGTATCGACGGCCTTTTCCACATCCGAGAACTTTTGTGATATGTCCGACATGGTTTGCTGCATAGCTTTGAGGGTTTCGGCCAATGATGTCTCAACGGTGTCTCCTCCGGACATTGTTGCTTATCTCGGAAGTGTAATAAAGAAAAATCTGACCACTCAAGAATCCTATCTCCCCACAGACGGCGCCAAAATGTGGATGTCGGATTCACACACTCAAGTATTTTTATTAAGTAGGTAAGATTACTCTTGAGGGACAAAAATGAATATGTAAAAACTTATAAATTGCTACGAAAATTGCTATAGTATTTCTTTCTTGAGAGGAAGATCCCCCTTACATGGCCATTGGCCTTTGTATTTATACATAGGAAAACGACATTAAAATGGCTAATTAAGTATAATTATTCTCTCTTAAATGTGTCCGTTTTGATCTTCGGCTTTAATGCCTCAACGTTTGAATTTGAATTGACTCTGATCTTCATGGGCCCCGCCTTTTGGCCCAAATGTCCTTAAACCGATTCAACCGTGATTTCGATGCCGGACTCATGCCGAAATGCAGTCACTTCGGATTCTCCTTGTGGCGATACCCACTTCGACTGTTCCCTTGGCTCACGGATTCGACGGGCTTCATCCTTTATGGGCCTTTATCTTGACTACGTGGCAATCTTTGGTTGGTCTCGGACTTTTGGTGCGGGATCCGACACCAACATAGATGATGAAGAAGAAGAAGAGGAACAAGAAGAAGTAGATGAGGAGAATGAGGCAGAGGGTAAGAGGAAGAGAAAGCGAAAAACGTCACTTGTACAAAGAGCCAAAGAAGCTTTGATGGAGGAGTACTACAAGTTAGACTATGAGGATACAATTGGAGATTTGAAAACAAGGTTCAAGTATGCGAAAGTACAACCAAACAGATTCGAACTGGATACAGGAGAGATACTCACCTTAGATGACGCAGACCTGAACCAATATGTGCCATTGAAGAAGATGGCTTCTTATGTGGAAAAGGATTGGGAGGTGAATAAGCACAAGGTTAAGGAGCAGAAACTTAAGATCAGGGAGTTGTGGGAGGGTAAACACAATGAGAAGAAAAGCAAGAAGAGGAAGAAGACTGATGTTGCTGAGACGAAACCAACACCGAAAGCAGATGAGGAAGGCGAGGCTGAGGCTGAGGCTGAGGCTGAGGCTGAGGTTGAGGCTAAACTATCGAGAAAGGCGAAGAGAAGAAGGCGTCAAGCAGAGAAGAAGCTTCCTGCTAGCAGAATGGCTGCTTATGGGAAGGCATAATAAAAAATGGGAACTGATGCACCATCTCTTTTCGTTTTAAGGTTTTGGGCTTTCAATTGTATACATTTTGAGTGTATCGAATTTACTCTTTTTATCTCCTAAAGTTAATTAGATCATAGTGAGTTTCAGCTTTATCGTTTTCTACTATAAGATTCTAAGATTATCAGTTTTGTTTCATTGTTCTTCAGTGTTGGAATTGATATCCTTCATTCTTCGTTAGTCTTGATGCTTGTAGACTCAAAGCTTATTCTTAAAACTGCCAACTTTTTTTTATTTCTGTAACCCTTTGTTAAGTTATCAATCATCAACAGAAACTCCAGTTTCAATAAAGTAGAGATCATGTTCTCTTGTTTAGCAAACCTCTCAGTAATTAATTTTGTAGCTATTGATCCACATCTTGACAAGTAATAAACTACATTTCTTTTCT
Source organism: Arabidopsis lyrata subsp. lyrata (assembly GCF_000004255.2). Lineage (NCBI taxonomy): Eukaryota > Viridiplantae > Streptophyta > Magnoliopsida > Brassicales > Brassicaceae > Arabidopsis > Arabidopsis lyrata. The sequence goes on along the minus strand of NW_003302548.1, from coordinate 10,840,776 downwards.
AAGCAACAGAGGGCACTTGATGGTTATAATGAGTTAAAATAGTGCTGCTGCAAACAAGATGTGACAAAACAAACTGCTTTATAATAACTTAGTTAGCAGAAACTTCAGTCTTAAAAGAAACCTCTCTGCCTATCTCCTTGATTCCTGCTGTTGGTGACTTGAATTTGGGAATTCCTGTTTTGAATCAGACAAAGTATGCCCCTAATGACTTTCTTAGCCTGGCCCATCCTTCTCAGGATATTTCTACGGTGTACAGAACAGGTTGCTTTGCAACTAGTTCTTCCGGGAATATCCAAAAGAAAACTAAACAAAGAAAGAGGCCAAGTAAAATCACTAGAAAGCTCAAGATGGCTGCCTCTCTAGCTCCCAAGGAAGCTGTGAATATTGAGGAGGGTCTCTGTTCGGGGTTTTTGGTTGATAGGAAGTCTGGTTTAGAGTCTCAAGTACTTGTTGAAGCATCGGGTGTACCTACCTTGAAGATGGGGTTTGAGTTAGGTTCGCAAGTCAAAAGAAAGGCTGTGGAAGAGTTGCCATGCCCATCAAAGCTCTCCAAACCCAAACAAACAAAGGCGATCCTAATGGAGGGATCGCCCAATGTTTAATGAGCATAGTAAGCTGGAATTGTCAAGGATTGGGACGGTCTCAAGACTTGGCAATTCACCGTCTCAAGGAATTGCGTAAAATACTTTTCCCTGAGATGTTGTTCTTGATGGAGACGATGCATGTTCGTGATGACTTAGTTGATCTACAGGAAGTCCTTGGCTATGCGAGGGTCTTTACTCTGGAACCGGTGGATAAATGTGGTGGCCCTGGCCTTATTTATTAAAGCTGGAGTAACAGTGGATCTTAAGTACATAGATAAGAATGTGATGGATTTTCAAGTTCAGTTTGGTGCTTTCACCTTTTTTGTGTCCTGTATATATGGAGACCCCGTTTTCAAGAAGAGGAAAGATAACTGGGAAAGATTGAGCAAAATTGGAGTGGGAAGAAGAGACCCTTGGTGTATAGTTGGGGATTTTAATGATATTCTGCATAATGGGGAAAAGACTGGTGGTCCAAGAAGGAGTGATTACATCTTTAAACCTTTCTCAGACATGTTGAATGCATGTAACATGATAGAGCTGCCTGGACATGGAAATGGGTTCACCTGGGCTGGTAGAAGGTATGATCTCTGGATTCAAAGTAGATTGGATCGATCCTTTGGAAACAAAGAATGGTTCTTCCTTTTTCCAGTCTCTAACCAGTCATTTTTGGATTTGAGAGGATCCGACCATAGGCCTGTTCTGATTAACCTCATTGCTTCCCAAGATCATTACCGAGGTCAGTTCAGATTTGACAAAAGGTTTCTGTATAAGCCAGATGTTCAGGAGACCATCCTTCATGCCTGGAACTCGATCTCTGCTTTTAGGAGTGACAATGTGGCTCAAAGGTTGAGGGTCTGCAGAAAGGCTTTAAGTTCTTGGAAAAAGAAGAACAACTTGAATGCAAAGGACAAAATCCATCAGCTGGAGCATGCTTTGGAAATGGAGCAGTCTTCCTCTTTCCCTAGATTTCTTGTGGTCTGTAGTTTGAAAAAGGATCTGGCCTTAGCTTACAATGAAGAGGAAGAATATTGGAGGCAAAAAAGTAGAGACAAATGGATGCACAGTGGAGATAGAAATATAGGGTTCTTTCATGCTTCTGTGAAGAATAGCCGTGCAAAAAAGAGGATTGACATTCTTCTAGATGTTAATGGGAATGAGCAAAAATCAGAGGGAGCCAAAGGAGAGGTGGCGTCGGCCTATTTCAACAATCTCTTCACTTCTGCAAATCCTGTCACTTTCAACCATTGGTTTTACGATTTCCCTTCTAAGGTAACATCTGCGATGAATGACAGGCTTATCCTCCCAGTTGCAAAAGAAGAGGTCAAAGAAGCTATGTTTTCCATCAAACCATCAAGTGCGCCTGGTCCCGATGGTATGTCGGCTTTTTTCTTCCAGCATTATTGGGACATTGTTGGTGATCAGGTCATAAAGGAGGTTCAGTCTTTTTTTTCTTTCTAGGGATTTTCCTGAGGAATGGAATTACACTCACCTTTGTCTCATTCCCAAAGTTCAACATCCCACAGACCTATTAGTCTCTGTTCAGTTCTCTACAAGGTCATTTCCAAGATCCTTGTAAAGAGACTCAAACCATTGCTCCCTGGTTTGTCTCGGTCTCCCAATCTGCTTTTGTTGCTGACAGGTTGATCTCGGATAACATTGTCATCGCTCATGAGATTGTTCACAGCTTAAAAACCAAACCAGTCATTGCTGTTGAGTTCATGACGGTAAATACTGATATGTCTAAAGCTTTCGACAGAGTGGAGTGGAGCTATCTCAGGTCTCTGCTTTTGGCCTTGGGTTTTCATGTGAAGTGGGTTAATTGGATTATGAAATGTGTCTCGTCGGTGACATATTATGTGCTTATTAATGATGTTCGTCATGGACTGATCAAGCCTCAAAGAGGTTTACGGCAGGGAGATCCTCTTTCTCCTTTTCTTTTTGTCCTTTGCTCTGAAGGTTTATCTCATCTGTTAAACAGAGCTCATGCTGTTGGAAGTATCCCGGGTATTCAGTTTCATGAGGATGGCCCTTCGATTCACCATCTGCTTTTCGCAGATGACAGCCTATTTATGTGTAAAGCTAACCTGGATCAGGCCGGTGTATTACAGAGTATACTCTCTAGCTATGGGAAAGCTACAGGTCAGGAACTGAATTTATCCAAATCTTCTATTACCTTTGGTGCACATGTGAATCTTGGGGTTAAAGATATCATTAAGGCTAGGCTGGGAATCTCTTCAGAAGGTGGAGCCAGTACTTATCTTGGCCTTCCGGAGTGTTTTAGCGGATCTAAAATTGAGATGTTGAGTTACATCAAGGAGAGGTTAAAGACAAAATTGTCTTCTTGGTTTTCAAGGACCCTTTCCCTGAGTGGTAAGGAGGTCTTACTCAAATCGGTTGCTATGGCAATGCCTGTTTTTGCAATGTCATGCTTCAGATTACCTAAGACCACTTGTGAAAACCTTTCTAGCGCTATGGCTGCCTTTTGGTGGAACTCACACGAACATGAGAGGAAGATTCATTGGCTTAGTTGGGATAGGCTTTGTTTGGCTAAAGATCTGGGAGGTCTAGGCTTCAAGGATATATCTCTCTTCAATCAGTCTCTTCTCGCCAAGCAAGCTTGGAGACTCATTCAACATCCTAACTGTCTTTTCTCTCAGTTCCTAAAGCACATATATTTCCCTTTGGTTGGTTTCCTTGAAGCAGTCCTTGGCTCTAGACCTTCCTTTGCTTGGCGCAGCATTCTTTATGGGAGGGAGCTGTTGCTAAGAGGTCTTCAGAAACGTGTTGGTAATGGTAACTCCATCAAGGTTTGGATGGAACCTTGGCTTGAGGATGGTATTATGAGGATTCCTTGGATGAAAAATCCCATAATTGACTTCGAACTTTCTGTGCGGGACCTCATTGATTTTGACAGAAGAGATTGGAACCCTCTGTTACTTGATGAGCATTTCTTTCCCGAAGACATTATCAAGATTAAAAAAAGGAAACCGGTGGTGGATCTTGATGATTTCTTTGTGTGGAAACATAACAAGAATGGAGATTATTCAGTAAAATCGGGTTATTGGCTGGCTTGTGAGATTTTTAGAGAAGATATTAATTCTCAGGCAGCTCTACAACCATCGATTAATCCTCTAAAAGCTCAAGTCTGGAAGTTAACTACCGACCCAAAGTTAAAAGTTTTCATGTGGAAGGCCTTAAGTGGTGCTCTAGGTGTCACAGATCAGCTAATACACAGAGGCATGAAACTGGACGGTAGATGTCAGGTGTGTGGGAAGGATGGTGAAAGTATCAACGATGAAAAAAGAAGTTGAAGTCAAAGGCAAAGGTCACTCTCGTGCTCTAGTGATCAAGGTGCCCTTCCTCAAGCAATCCGATTTGCTTTTTGGGATTTTAGAAGAACATCAGGTGGGAGTCAATCCGCTTACTGGAAGACAGAGAATTGCCCCAGAGGTCTTGGAAGGGATGCGGCAATATGTGAATGTCTCTAATGCTGATGAAAAACTAATAAGGATTGAAAGAATCAAGAAATCAGTCAGAGAAGTGGAAAGTGATCCGGTGATGGCTAAGTCCTTCTTGCAGCTAGAGTCTCCTCCGTTGGTATCTACTGGATCGAGCAAAGCTAAAGGAATTGTATTCTCTTACAATGATCAACAGGCCCTGCAGCCTTCCCTTAAGGCTCCTGCTAGCAGTTCTATTTTGAATGTCATGTTGCTAGACAAATATGGGCTTTGTCGGATTATCCCTCTCCTGAAGCTGGTTTTGACAAAGGTGCTGTTTTCTCTAATATTCATCATTTGCTTATTAATAGAGACAACAAGACTTGGCCTCACCATTTAAGAAAGAGTTTCCCATGGATTTTATGGAGAATTTGGAAAAATAGGAATCTTCTATTCTTTGAAGGGAAAAGATTTGATGCATGCCAATCAGTGGCTAAGATTCGTGAGGATGTTGGAGACTGGTTTTTGGCGCAGAGATTGGAAAGGTCTGGTTCTCCGATTACTGCAGGACAGGTGGTTCCTCCGACTGCTTCATTTGCTCCTACTGCTGAGGTTCATGATCTACAGGAGCCTTTACTTTACCTATTTGGAAACCACCCCTCAGATCTTGGCTGAAGTGTAATATAGGGGTATCTTGGTCGAAAAGGAACAATTTGGCAGGAAGTGCTTGGGTGTTACGAGATGAAGAAGGGATTGTTTTGTTACACAGCCGTAGATCCTTTACAGATGTAATCCATAAGGATCAAGAGGTTTTTTTGAGTATTCTGTGGGCAATGGAAAGTATGATTAGTCATCGATGTTCCAAGGTTAATTTTGCTCTACAAGATGTTACCTTGGTGAGTATTATCTTGATACCGATTGCCTGGCCTTCTTTCAAGTATGAGTCCTCCGAGTTACTTCGTTGGTTGGAATATTTTTTGGAGTGGAGTGTTGTTGTAGAGCTTCCACTAGCTAACAGAGGAGCCTTTCTCTTGGCTCAGAGTGTCACTAATGATTGCAGACTAAATTCCTTTGTTGCATCAAGTCACCCTGCTTGGTTGTTTGGTCTGTTTGAAAGTGAGAGAATTTCTTCCTCTGTTTAAGCTTTTTGTGATGGTTCGATTAGGCTGTTTTTTGTGTAGCCTCATTCCTTTGTATTGGCCATGTTCATATAAATGGCTTAGTATTTACTGGGAATTCGTCCCCTTCCTTCTCTGTTGCTTCAGAAGTTGGTTCTGTATTGTAACTTTAATCCTTTCAATATATTTTCTCCAGATGAAAAAGAAAAAAAAGTTTGATCAATTGTTTGGTTTAAGTTTTGGTTTGGTAAATCTCTCCAACCCATGATATTATTTGATGTTGTTTATTGTGTTATGGAACCACACACATATAGTTTATTGTTTTTTTAATTTCATGCTTGATCACTTATTACTCGATTATTTAATATACTACATGATGCGTTATCGTTAATTAAAGAATCACTGGTTTGAATCGGTTTAGTAAATTAGTAAACTGATGATTTGAGTTCTGAAATTTAATGTTTATTCATGCTTCATTGAGACTCATAAATATCTAATCTCTTTGACACATGTGATATGTGTTATTGCTTCCACGTTGACTTATGTTTCTTTATACACACATATGGTTTTATTGATTTTTTTGATCTGTTCGTATATTGTTTCATTCCCAATGAGATTGATTCATGTTGTTTGCTTTATGAGAAATTATTCTGTATTAAACATATGTTAATTCAAACTTATACTCCTTCCGTATTCGAATACTTGTCGTTCTACACTTTTTTTTTTTTGTTAATTAGTTGTCGTTTTGACATTCCAATACAACTTTTGCATAAGACTTCCTAAATTAACCTCAATTAATTGATCACAATTACTCAGTCTAAATTACCAAGAGACAAAGATGAGGTTAAAATAGTCATTTTCAACTTTTTCTTAATAAGCGTAATTATAGTTAAAACGACAACTATACGAATACAGAGGGAGTAATTTATTAAACATATGTTAATTCAAACTTATAATTTATCGTAATTGACGTTTATATGATATATGTTTTGATGATAATTGATCAAATGTTTTTTTTATTATTTCTTTGAAATGAAAGATTTAATATAAGAGATCGAGCAAATAATTATCACCAACGATGTTATTTCCATTTCAGATCTTTTGTGGTGATCCCTTCGGTTAAAAGTTTGAAATGAAGGAGTTAATATGGAAGATGTGCAAATGATTATCATCATACACTTCATCTCTGTTTCGGACGTTTTAAGAGGATCCATTCGATAAAAAGATAAGTATTTTTATAAAATATTTTATAAAAATAAGGATTTAATGGTTGTTTGGATGCTTATTATTAAATCCTTAATAGTTGGTATACCGTTGGTTTAACTTCGTAAAAACATTTTTAGATGTGACCAAAAAAAAAAAAATGTTTTACCCTTAAATTATACATATTTTTGGCTAAATTATTTGCATTGTTTATTGAATGTTCTCGCATAGTGAATAAAAATGTAATTTAAAATAATTGATGTTTTATAATTTCTCAAGTTTCAAAGCTAGAAGGGTCTAAAATGGGATTCAATTCGAGATGATAAACCTAGTGTTATTATCTCGAGGGGGAGAGTTAAAGAATCCCATATAGCATAATAAGTGAAACATCTAGAAGATTATGTTCACACTAAAACTAAGACTAATGAATTCTTCATAAAATAAATCTATGGGATTTTAGAACGAATCATGTTGAGACAACAAGAAAATGTTGAATACCCAAGGCTCTAAAAGTATTTTAGAGAAATTGAATATATACTCTATATGATTGTACTACATAAAGAGTAGTTTAATGAATATACTTGTGTATACTAAACACGAAGTTTACTAAAAATCTCATTGTTTGGCATGACCGGTTAAGCCATTCCGGTTCAGTAGCGATGCGAAAGAATAATCAGAAATTTATGAAAATATTCATTGGAAAACCTGAAGATTTTTTCTAGTAATTTCGTATGTGTTGCTGGTTTACAAAGCAAGCAGATTATATGGCTTTCACCGACCCCATGAATTTGGATAGTGTCAATTTTCTGGTACGTATATGAGAAATTATTGTGGACTGATCACCCACATTATATTCTTGCTATCGACTTGCAACCTGGAGTTTGCGAGGGTATTTGGTTAATTGATAATGGTCGTGAAACCATGTCTTAAGTAAATGAATATTATGTCAATTTATTCGCATCAGGCCAACAAGAAATAATAAGTTTTCCCCGTTACAATTGGTTTGGGTCAGAAACCAGATAGTTCTCATCTAAATGTGTTATATATATGTAGAGTTGCTCCAGCACAGTGATATATAACATGAGACATGAAAGAATGTTGGAAATATATTCGATATGAATCTCTCTCGATGATTGATTATCTTGAGCCATCAATAAAGAATTTATTTAAGGCTCGAGATGGAGACTGTCAATTCAGTGAGTCAGTCTTTCCAACATTAGGGGGAGAAAATAAACAGCTGGTAAAGAAATATATTGGAAGAAATTATCTTGATCCTCGTACTAAAGAATGTGCACTACAAGTTAAAAGATAATTCATTTGCAAAGTTAAGCAAATTATATGCCAGAAGCATTTCCTGACCTTAAGTGATAAATCAGACCAGCTGTGCTCCAATTAAAAGTAATATCCTATAAGGATAAGATCAACTGCTAGTAAGTCTAAAGATCGCCTGAAGCGTGATAGACTTATTGGTTCCAAAGAAAAGGCATCCTCGGAAAAGAAAATTAAAGGAGCGGATATTAATATGGCACCGAGGAAGCAAAGAGTCTCTAGAAGAGCTTAGACATGAGAAAGAAAGAGATTCAAGTACGTGAGAATGATAATGAAAGGAAATCTCAACAAGTTGAGTCATGTCTGGAATAAAAGGGAACCAAAGTGATGATTGGGCAATCATGGAAAGAAGTAATAGATAAATAATTAAATCTCTTGAAGAAAAAGTATTTGGACTAGAAGTCCGTACACTTGAAGGTGTAAAATTAGTGGGAGATTAGTGGATTTTTATGAGATATAAAGCACGTTTAGTGGTAAAAATAATTCTCACAAAGACATGAAATTTAAGAGAAAGAGATATACTCTCATGTGGTGGATGCAACTATATAAATCCATTATCTGTTTGACAATGTGAAAAAGACTTGATTCAGTCTGCCCAGAAGGTCTTAAAATGTCATAAGCAGCCCTGGAAAATAGAAGTTGCCTTGAAAGATTCTATTGCCAGAAGCAACAAATTATAGTTCTCGAGAACATAACTATATATGTGAAATTAAATCGATATTGTTGTGAATTGAAACATCGGGGCATATATAAGATAATTGCCTTAGTTGGTACTTGTTAAAAGAAGGCTACAAGAATAAATATAGAGTACGTTTGATGATTTAAATATTATCGGATCTCCTGTAGAGATTTCATATACAGTAAAATATTTGATGAAAGAATTTAAGATGGAATCATTCTTATGGAAGATGTTGAAATAAGATTGTGCATGAATCCGAGTCTTCATGAAATTCCTCAGAATTACAAATTGGACATTTAGCAAAAGAGATATTATTTCAAAGATCCTTGCAGGATTTTACATGGAAAATGCTCACATATATTTGGTCCAGAAGAATCATAATAAGAAGGAAAGATAAAATAATATGGTTTTGCAAGGAGAATATACATAACTCCTATGTAAAAGATAAAAGTTTAGAAGATTGTATGCAAAAGATTATTTGGACCTGAAGTCCAAGTAGAGAATGGAATAATCTTCCATTCGAAAGAGATATTATGAACTAGAAGTTCGAAGACCCGAGAGGTTATATGACAATCATACCAGTTTGTTCACTAAGTTTTCGAATATAGTGATTACCGAAAAGATGGTATATATGACTGGAAAGCATATCCTGAAGAGGAAGATTCCAGGGGGAGAAATATAATTATATGCATGGTTGTACTCTTTTTCCCTTATCATGGTTTTTATCCCATTGGGTTTTCCATGAAAGGTTTTTAACGAGACAACAAAGAACACGCGAATGATAGACACCTAAAGAGAAATGTTGTGATTCCAATGATGAAAGACTATAATTCTTCAAAGTCTTTAACATACATTGATGAGTTCGTGAGAAACAAAGATAATGATCAAGACGAAGTACATACAAGACCAATGAACTGCAGAAGAATGGTGATGTATGTGTCCTACAAATTCGTTCAAGTGAAGATTTGACGAACCTTATTTACCAAGGCGTTTCCAACAACTACTTTCAAGAAGTTATTTCATCATATCTGATTGTGTCATCTCGAAGATTCAAGTGATCTACTCATGAAGGGAAGTAAAAGCGCGCTGCACTCTTTTTCCCTTAACCATGATTTTTCCCATTGGGTTTTCTTGGTAAAGTTTTTAATGAGGCAGCATCTCGCATGCGCATTTGAGACCATATTTTTAGAATGGTCATCCAAGGGAGAGTGTTATGAATAATATGGGTATTATGTGGATGCCCATTATATGGCCCATTAGTAGGTTCTAAAAGACCTAATCTTTAACCTAAACCCTAATGATTCTATCCCTATATATATGTTATATCTTGTACAATTGATCAATAACAGAGAGAACAATTCCCTAAAACCTCTTTGTTCACAACACATACCTGAAATTTTACAATTTTACAAATTCCCTTCCAATTTTAAATTTTCACGTCGGTTAACAAAATGACTTGAAAAAAGTGACGTCTCTTAGCATATTTTTTGTAGTGTACGTTGTGAATTCGTATGGATTTGATATTGTTTTAGGCATAAGAAATAGTTTTTTTTTTTTTTTGGCAAAAAAAGTTTTTTTTTGTGTTTTAAAGAAAAAAAGAATAAAAATCCCTCCCATCACATTTAAATTTAATTCTTATATCTATATTGGTTAATTTATTTCTTACAATTGATAACGCATTACAAGAAAACATAGGTTTTTCCTACCAAATTGATAATGCATTAATTTTAAGTTGCTTTTTAAATTTAATTTTTTCAAAAAACTAAAATTTGCAACAAATAAATATAAATAATTTTATTAAAATTGTCTCTGAAATTTCGAAGGATAATGGTAGGAGGCGTATTGTAGTAAGATAATTTTGGTAGGTAATTGGTGAAGAATATTTCGTAGGAAAGTTGAAGGACTAACTTTCCAACAAAAATTTGGAAGGATAATGGTGAAAAGGCCCTACCAATTTCCTACGAACAAGTTTCATAGGAAATTTCCAACCAAATTTTCTACCAAATTCTATTTCCTACGGACGATTCCCTTCAAAGATTTTTCGTAGGAAATTGGTAGGAAACGTCTATTTCCTACCAATCTCGTACGATTTTAGCTGTATGAAACGTCTATTTCCTACCATCTCCTACGATTTTAGTTGTAGTGATTGATCAAATTGGTGTAGAAAAGGTTTTTTAGGTGTTAGAGTATCAGTAAAAGATTACGGAATCTTATTATATAAAGCCTGGTTTTATTCTTTTTTTATCATTTGGTCTCTTCTTTAAACTCTTTTTTTTAACTATAATATTGATCTCTAATTAACTCACATTAAAACTCATATGTAATTTTCAAATTTTAATGTTACAATTAGAAGAGACAGTTTAAGAATAACAAAAGTTACGGAAACAAGTAATTTAGATAACTAAGCCAAATCACACATACAAATAATACAAAAAAAAAACAAAATAATAGAACCAAAAAAAAAAACTTACTAATAGAGAAGTAATTTGTTTAGCGCGAATACTCAGCTAGTGCCAAAATATAGATAAACATCATTTCGGTTACAAAAACAATGCCACATGATTTATTCGTGAATCAAACAATCAGTGATTTAACTGCACTCTGGAGGAGCACCTTGAGGAAATCTTTTCTTATCAGTGCAATAGTTGTAGACCATGTACTTTCTCTGTGCCCATTTCACTCTATTCTTGCCTTTGAAATCAAGTACTTGAGTGAACCATGAGGAATGCGCAGAGCATGATGATTTTCCATGAGCCCATACACATGCATCCACATTGTAGTTTCTGTAGAAAGCGGTGAAAGGAGCTTTAGACCAGTCTGTTTTCTCTAATCCTCCTCTTGTGGCCCAATGCTCGGCTTCCCAAAGGCTCGCATAGAGTCTCATTGGTTGATGCTTTGGGAAGGGAACTCCAACGGATTCGGAGTTCTTGAATTCTCTTATCGGAATTCCATCTATTGTAAAACTGAAAAAGGAACAAGAAAAAAGGAAGGAAAGAATTAATGTTGGTTCATGAGGTCATAGCTTTAAAACATATAAGATTATACTATGTGCAAAGGATTAATGAAACCATTAAAAAAGCTCCACTTACATGACCCTTTGGGGATTCCATATGATACAATAAGTGTGAAAGTGTACAGTTGGGTCAAACCATAGATGAAACTGTTGTTCTTTGTCTCCTGTGCCTTTTGTGTAAACATTAGTATGAAGTGTATATGGATGACCACTTATGTTTCCCAAGAACTCAAAATCTATCTCATCCCACGTAGTTCCAGGCGATTTTAGCTACATAAAGTCATCATAAAGCAAATCGTTAAAGTATATGAAATCTAGTAAATAGCTAAAGACGGCAAGAATGCTTTGAAATTGTATATTACTTACATAGAATGTTGTCACTGTTCCAGCAGAGTTACCAGGTACAAGTTTCATTTGAACCTCAACTTTTCCATATAGAAACTCTTGATGGGACTGAAAACCGGAACCAGAGAATTTATCGAGCGAGAGAGAAAGAAGATTTCCGACATTGTCGAGAATCTTTCCACGGCCATCACCCCAGTGTATCTGAACGTCCTTGTGAAAGCTACCAGCATAGACACGCTCATATTGTGCAGCGAAGAGAAAGATAATCAGGAATGCGAACCTTCTATCGCAAAATGACACCATTAAAATTGATTTTGGAAAGAGAAGTTATACTATCTTAGATGGATCAGTGATGAGAAAATGAAGGTAAGGGACGTTAGCATATATAGCTGTTGGAAATGATAAAGAAAGAGAGGTATAGGTCTTATATTTATTCTTTGATAATACAAAGCAAGAAACACTAAATACTGTATATGTTTATAATTGGTTGGTATGTCGAGTTTTTAATTAATAAAGAGCTTAAGTATATGTTAGTTAATTTATAATCAGGGTCACCTACTTGTAAATTGTAACATACAACTATGAGTGCCCTATGGATTGTTATATACTTTCCGACTATTTTGACCATAAATCATATTTATATTGAAAGCATTATTCATTTAGATATTTGATTTGCAAAATTTTGTCGGTCAAAAACTTATAGTCGGAATTCTGCATTCAAATTTTCCTCCAAAACATTCCATTTTTTTTTATGTACATATATATCAAATAATTTTAAGGGTAATATTATAGAATAGCCAAATAAAATACTCAACTTAAGAAAATATCAGAGAGAAAGTTTTTTGTTGCAAAATAGTCATGGATCCACGTGGTTAGATGAAGTGAAATAACAAAATTATCCTTTCTTTGTTGCAAGATCAACGATATGCGAGACAGTTTCCTGAGCTTTTTTAAAATAGCATGTTATATTTAACTAAAAGACATGATATTTAAAAAAACATAGTGAATTTTTAAGAAAAAACATTGTTACGTAGTGTTTTTTAAAGAAAAAATATTGTTCTAGAAATTTAATCTGAATAGAATCTTTTTAAAAAGAAATCACATATAATCTTAATAAAAATCGTGTATTACTAAAAAATAATCATCTTTCTTAAAAAGAAATCACACGTGATCTTAATAAAACATGTGTATTATTACAAAATAACATGATAAAGAGAGATATTATACTGAATAGAATGTTTTTCCAAAAAATATCATGTGTTGTTTATAAATAACATGTAATACAAAAAAATACATGATAAAAAGAGATACAATTATGCTATCACATGTAATTTGGAAAAAAGCGTGTTACAAAAGACATATACGTAATTACACAGACATTCCGATATGTTACCGACAGGTTACTGTAGCTCATGGTTAGTTTTGTATATTCTTTTTGAATCCATGGTTACTTTGTATAAATTCCCTAATTTTAATCATTCACCACAATCAGTGTTCGTAAATTAGCAAACTATATGTTACATAAATTCAGAATCGGGTAAGCAAACCCTTTTGTAAACAAAATATTAAAGAAATATCAGAAGCAGGTTTACGGAAGCTAGCATTTAGAAGTACATAAGTGGTTTCCCAAAGAAATATTTTTTAGGGATATGTACTTCTATAAACGTCTAGCTACAAATTGCTTATATATTACATATATCATTCAATGATGAATAGAAACAAATCAAATACCTTCGAAAAATATATTAGATTGTATACAACAAAAATAATTAATCATATTACACATTATAAAACAGTTTTAGAATATATTGAAGAAATAATTTTTTGAATGATTATACTAAAACGTAAGTAAATATCCTATCAGAAACTTAGAAGATAACATATGTTTAAAATGCCTTCTTTTTTTTTCTTTTTTTATTTTGGACAAAATCTGTTTAAAATGCCTAAAGTTAGCAATTCAACTAAAAAATCTACATGCAATATAAACATATTGGATGAATTTTTAGTATTCCAAAATATCTGAACCAAATCCGAATCCGAATTTCCATGACCAAATGGTCAAATCATTTAGAGGAAAAACGTTATTGTTGCATGAGTTTTGGTGACACGAGTAAAAGGTTCCACAACCAGCGATGAAGTTAACTCAACTTCTTGCCGTGTATAGCATCTAACTTCTTTTTTGGTTTCATGTCTTTTCCTTTGGTGTTTAGAGTTTCATTATTTTGATGTCTATCCTTTCATATTCTTAACTGTCTATAGATTATGAAATCTATGAAGATTCGGAGGCACTATCGTTCTTAGAACTGTGTTAAAGAGATTTGTTGAGTTCTATTTTAATATAAAAACCAGAAAGTTTAGTTTCCTATAATTACGGGAACTAAACGGATATAAAGGCTTGGTTTACATATGTATGTCCTAAGAATTCACAGTTACCTTTGTGTTACCCACCTACTCGTTATGGTAAAGTAAATCAGTAATACATACCCGATGGTTGCCGACTAATTTGACAAGTAATTATAATCATTTTTATTAGGAAAGCATTATTCCTTTAAATATTAGATTTGCAAAATTTTGTCGGTTAAGAATTTAAAGGTCTCCACTATCTCATCCTAATCATTCATTCTATGTAATATTTCTGCTTAAAAAATCTGTTAAAAGTTTCAACATTCTATTTACGAACAAAAACATACATTATCGATTTGTATATGTACTAATGTACATATATTAGAAGTTTTAATCTTAATTAGTTTAAACTAAGAACTACCAAACGAGAAATAGAGTTGATTATCTTATTCCAAATCTAGAAAACAAAAATACATATATGTAAAAAAAAAATAATTAACCTTTCACGACACACTGTAGTAGGATAGTGTTTTTTTTTTTTTTTTTTGTCTGGTAGAATTTTTATAAAAGAAGAACCAAGTTACAAAGTCGGCGATTAAAAACATAATCCCGAAAACTAAACCGGTGGAAACAATACATCCCCGGAAACTAAGCCGACGGATAACATGATATCCTCGGAAACTAAGCCCAAAAACATGGGATTCAAACATCAACACTACTAATGAACAAACAATGCCAAAACAAAGAAGGCAACGAAGCACAAAGAACATGAAATACAACTCTAACTCAGAATCTAGCACATCACACCTTGCCTACCAACAAACCAACAAAGAGAAAAGCTTGAAGTAGTTGCTAACCGATGGAGACGAGAAAATCCACGACACCGGACAGCGGCTCCTCCTATAACAATGAAGACTACCTCACAAATTAAAGAGAACTAAAGCATCTTTACCAGCAAGTAGAGAACAAGAACCCAAACACAACTCCTGGAAACAGCGAATTCGAGGCAAGCTTAATAACCACGAAGAGATTTCGCCTAGAAAGATACCAATGCAATAGAGAGACCTCGATCAGGTCTTGACCGTAGAGACAAGGACCGAGCCCAAACAATCCGAATCAAACCGAAAACTGGAGACGATAAGAATGCGAACTGGATCGAAAAATAAGCATACTCAGTAGGGCAGAGAATAGGCAAGAGATCAAGAAACTCGACCACAAAAGACTGAATACATAGCCAATTCCAGAACAGCACCAAAACAACCAACGTTGAAGGCACAAAGACCCAAAAGAGAATTGAAGAGCACCAACACAAATTCGCCTAAACATGTAACCAACAGAAACGGTAATTCACAAAACGGCATAGAGACAAATCGATTCAGTACACATACACAAGGTTTGAAACTAAAGAATGGAGACCCGTAGATCGATTAAATCAGGTGTCACCCTCCTCAAACCAAAACAAACCATGATCAGGAGATCCACCGCAAAGCTTCAGTCATGAGCGAAGAGGCAGATCTGAAAAGGATTCGTCCTTGCAACTTGACCAAGACCAACACTGCCATGAGTCACACCAACGCACACAGAGCAAACCAAAGACCAAAGTTTCCGGTGACAAAAGGCCACTTTCAACCAGATCTGAGAATCGAAGGCGGCCAAACCATCTTGCCAAAGCCACCGTGCAAACACCGCCAAAGAAAACAAAGACCAGAAACAAAAAGTAAGAGAAGAAGAGAAACATGACCGGCGATGGCACTAAGTAAGCCACCACGCGGTGGTCAAAATCCAACCAAATACGAAGAGACGAAGGATGCGGCGATTAGATCACGAAAGAGAAAAAAAGATGATAAGATTACGTAGTAGGATAGTGATAACATGGGATTTTCGCCCATATTTGCTATTGTTTTCTTATGTTTTAGGGAGCATTTGGAGTGATTTCAGAGCTAAGAGGGAGTTATTCAATTATTTATGGAGCCAAGAAGGTTTTAAGAGTTTTTGAGCTTTAAAGACCAAAAGGCGATCAAAACCCGTTTCAAGACAGTCTCTGTACGTCAGAAGTATGGCATCTGTTCAAGGTCTTTCCGGTTACTAAATCAAGAGATCTCGGTGGCTATGGAAATCTAGAAGAGTCAAGATTCGCCTCGAAGTGGAATCAGAGCTTTTCATTGAGCCGTTCAGATGTTATGACTAGAAGAGTGAAGACATGTCCAGACCGGCCATAAGCTATGCAACCGTTCCAGAGCTTCTAGACCGCACCGGTCACAAGGACCAAGCCCAGGCTGTCTCCTACTCTCCACCCCGGTCACTAATGCCTCTACCCTGTCCAGAGACGCGAGTTGCACTTAACCTAATTTACGGGAAAAGACGCTTTTACCCCTAGACCTAATCCTTGGTTCCCGAAACCTATAAATACGTGTTGAAAGCCCTAAACCTAGGGTGTCTTCGAAGTGCCTCTCAAGTCTCCGTCAAGCTCGTCCCTGCCCCTGCAGCCATCGACCTTGAATTTTTGAAGTTCCACCAAATCTCTCTCTCTTTTCTCTTGTTTTCTCTAAGATCTATTACGGTGAAGTCTTACCTCTTGTATTCTACATTCAAAGAAATAATCTCTAAACCCTATTCAGTTCTTATTCTTCTTTTTCTTATGAGTTTATCAAACCTTACTTTGATGATCTCTTTTACCATGCTAGAGTAGTTTTCTAGTTTGGTTTAAAGGGTTAATCAAAGGGGGGGGGGGAATATGTCGATCGTTTAAGTAGCGATACTTAGGGTTTTGTTTGATCGTTTACACTTTTTTCTTTCTAAGTAAGTTGTTTCTTAATGCATGTAGTTAGATTCATGTCCTAACTCGTGATCCCAAGTGTTTAAATTGCTCACAAGGTTGTTTAATACGCTAGACCTAGCTTAGGAATGTGTATCGTGTTATAACAAGCACACACCACTTAGTTATAGGTCTTTATGGACTAGAATCGAACTTGATCTTATTGCTTTGATATATGCGTCGTTGCTTGCGTTAGGTGAGTAACGGAGTATAAGGATTTTAGCCGACTGATTCTATAACATAGGGTTAGCCGAATCTTAGTGTTTCGTATGTCCGAGACTTGGAAGTAAACAAACCTAATTCTAGTATTTCTTAGATAGCGATCATTGAACCCCCTGCGATACCCTTGATGCCCAACGTTTGTCTCCCATAGTTTTCTTGCGTTTATTTTCTTGCGTTTATTTACTTGTTCTCTTATTTACTTTTACTTGCAAATCGTGACACCAAAATCAACCCCTCTTTTTTGTTTTGTCCCAGCTTTACTTGTCTTAATAGATTTGTCCGAACTACTTCTCTCCCTGTGGATTCGATACCCTAAGTACTACAACTGATTCGCTGTGCACTTGCAGCTTATTTGTTGTGCTCTTAAGGATTTTAAAACCTGATACACGCATCCGCACACATCAGATAGTGTATAGGTCGGATATTTTATAAAACAACAACAATATCCGCAAACCACTTTTCTCAAAATACAATGGATATCCAGAAAAGTTTTGAATATCGGAAAGTATTCTAAATTAGCTTTTCTTAGAATATAATAGAAAGTGAAAAAGTCATTTATTATGATAAAAATATTTTTATATAAACCAACAAGTGAATAAGTGAAATAATCTAGTTTCTTAATATAGAAAAAAATGTAAAAATTAAAATTAAAATGGTAGAAAGAAAACATTTTTGTCTTTAAAATAAATAATTAATGATAATACTTCACTTAAATTTTGGTATAATTATTTTAAATTAAATATAATATGTTACGAGATGCTGCATTTTTAGAGACAAACCAATTCTTAGTCAATCTAACTGTTTTTCTTTTCTTTTCTTTTATCAATCTAATTGTTGTCATGAAAACATATGGATCTATTTTAAGCTCATTATTAGTGATATAAAACTGTACAACTATCAGTCTCATTCTATTTTTTTTTTTGTCAACCACACAATAATTAAAAAACTCTTTGGTTGGTTACCCAATTAGGAGGAGAAATGTTTACAAAGGTAGTTTCAGAAAATAAAAATCTAGAAGAACGGGCTAAGCAGTCCGCTTTAACATTACATGAACGTGAAATAAGAGAAAGCGAGAAAGAGGGAAAAGTGACACGGAGCAAACCAAATTCGTCTAGCAGGTTGGAGAAAGTCGGCCATTCATCAGGTGACTGAACCATCGAGACTAACTCTGAACAGTCTGTTACGCCTGACCATCAATCTTTCTTGAAAGGATATTCTTCATAGCCCAAATTAAAGTTTTCATCAGTCTCATTCTTATTTTTGTTATTTTGTCGATCAAATTTCATATTTTTACCTTGTTCCAAAAAATCTTCTGACGACCAGTTTTGCGCAATATGGATCTCGTTGAAGTCATGAGCCGAAAAAAACGTCCACGATACTTATTTTTGGCCAACAACTGGCCATTTTGGGATAGTTTGGTTTGGTTTGTGAGGTTTCATTTTGGGATAGCTCATGGATTTGATCGACGAGTCGCTCTCACATGACGCGGAGGGAGTATGTGATCGAGGACTTTGAGTTTCTGCCGTTGACGGTCCATCTTCGAACCTCCAGTGAAAGGCTTCTAGTGCTAAGAGTCTTGCACATTTATGCGTTTTCATGTTGTAGTCACCCTTCTTTCGGCATCTTATTTGGAAAGAACTTTCAAAATCGTCATCGCTTCGTCTAACTCCTTCGGCTTCAACGCTTTGGTCGAGTGGATGGACCGAAAATTGTCAAACTACAATTTATGCTTCCATGTTTTTATTTTTTTTGCCATGAGACCATTTGTATAGGTTTAAAATCTTAGATTGTAAACCTAAACTGTTTTCATTTTAATGAAATATTTACATTCTTAGCAAAAAAAAAAAAAAAAAAAAAAAACAACTGGCCATTTTAACGGGAGAAGGGTGCTATTTAAATTAGACTGTTACGTATGTTTAGAAGAATTCTCGTTCATGGTGAATGCCTCGAAGAGCCACATTTCATTGTCGTATGTGATGAGGTTGAACCTATTGAAGAATCTACGATTCTTATTTTCTTCGTGGAAAATATTTTGTTGATTATTTTTTATCAAGGCATGTGCTTGATTATTCGATTATGATATTATGGGTCAAATATTATTGTGTATTTTTTATTTTTTTTTTTATTTTTTTTTATTGTGTATTCCTTTTTGAAAAGAATATATTTTTGCGTTGTTCAATGGGTATAATATTAAGGATTTATGAAATTATTTGATTGTTTTTGCTCTGTTTTAGAGGAGCCGTTGGTGTCTTTTGAATATAAAAGGAGAATGTCAGAGACTAAAAGAGGTGACGAGACAGAGAGCAAAGATAGAAAATTATCTTGTTAAAAACAGATCTTAAAACAAAGAGGTTGTGCTTAAATCTTTTGTGTAGTCGCTGCGTTGGGAGAGGTTTCCTTGGAAAGAGATTGTTGCCGGTGTGAGGAGCATGGATCGAAGACTTTCGCAAGAGAAGACGGACGTGATTAACGGGGAGTTTGCTTTACTCTTCTGCTCCTTAGATCAAGATCTTGTAGAATTTAGACTTGTGTAAAAGCTAAATTCTAGCTTGTATTCGTTCTACTAAAGAAATCTAATCAACTGTATTTGCAGCCGAGAATTAGTGGCCGGTTAGAGAGAACCGGCTGAGACTTCGTTAGATCGTTGTGTCGTCCCATTTATCGTTTTTACATATTTTATTCGCTTCCGCATAGAAACTTTGATATTCTAGCCCCTTAGAAATTTAAGAGAACCGTTTGTGGCTAGGGTATTTTTTAGAGGGGGTGAAATGATTTTGGACTAATGTGGAAAAAAGAAAAATGGGAATTGGAAATAAGTTTTTTCATACTCTCTGTAATGTCCTGATCGCCACCCTCAACAAAATAAGTTTTTTCATACCTCATGTAATGTTCCGACAGCCACCCTTAATGGGCCCTATGTTCTCTTTCAGCACATGGGCCCACCTGTGTCTCGGTGGCCGATCCATTATGTCTGAGAGGCTTTAAAGACTTGTTTACCGAACCTACAAATCACCACATGATCTTTTCTCGTGTTTTGTCCTCACTCACACGGTTCCGACAATCACTTCCCGGAAAGTCATTCATCCTTAAATTGGTCCAGTACAAGCACGGTTAACTGTAGAGTTCTCTCATGATGTTTCACTGAAAATGAAACAACCCAACCCCTTTTTTTATTAATTAATTAATATCACCATTGATAGTAGGTTTTTTACTCTATTTCTCAATCCCTTAAAACACTATCATGTCATTGTAGTATTTAAGGTTATCAATCCAATCAGGTGTGATGCAAACAAATGAGATATGATTAGAAATTATTAAGTCAAGCCAAGCAGAATTTGGTTGTTTTTCTAACAGTCCTAGTGATTGATGCAGAAAGTAGTAAAAAGACACAAAAATGACTAATATACTCGATCACAAGACTCGCTGCCAGAAGGAGGATGTGATCAAGTATAAGGGTCCAAAAACAGACAATTATCAAAACTCAATAGCAAGTAACAGAGAAGGTGAATGCAGCAAGTAAGTAAACAGATAAATCAATTAGATGAGAAACTCCTAAGGATGGGGTAATCGAATAGTGTGGACTCCATAATCAATTTCGATGGTTAACAATTCTCAATGAAGCTATCCCTAGACAACAGGTTCAACAACAGATCAATTTACTCCCGTAATAGAAACCCTCAAGCAAAGCTAGCCCAGACTAATTCCCATTAACGGAATCTAACTATGCAGGCAATAAGAACTGACTGTTAAAGTCAATAACCGCTCTAAACGGCCAATCCCTTGGGATAGAGACTATTATCACTGGAATTAGTGGATCAAGCATTCCATCAAACACCTTCTGGGTGCGGGAATGCTTTTGATCGAATTCCAGTTGATCAGAAAGGAATAAGCAGTAAACACAACTAATCCAGAAGGGATTCAATAAAACTACACTTAACCATCATAATCGACTAAGGGTCTCACAACTACTCTATCCCATCCTCAGAAATCCTAGTCACTACTCAGACAACTTGCTCAAAGACATATAAACGATTGATGATTGCATAACTTCAAAGATTAAAGGAAATGAAACAGAAATGAACAAGGGAATGAAAGCAAAATTTCAATAACTTAGAAGAATCGAAAATACAAAATTTCAGAAGCAAAAGCGGCTACTCTAAACAATACTGAATTCAGAAAAACGTACTAGGTTGCTAGGTCTCTTTCTAAGTCTAAGTGTGTCTCTAGGGAAACCCTTAGAGATTTATTTATAACAAAAGTGACAAAGATAAGTAATTGGGCTTTGAGTCCGCTTTACACGCCCATGGACAACGTGGAGATCGAGTATATCAGCTCAAAGTGGGCTTCATGGTCGAGCGTGAATCGAAGCCGCGATCAAGTGGTTCCTTCTCTCCTCTTCTCTTTCCTATGCTCAGGTTGTCTGGTTGAGTGCGGATTGATCAGAGGGTTGAGGTGGTGATCGAGTAGATTGGTTGATGGCATGATCTGGACTGCTTCTTCAACCCTGCGATCGAGTAGGTTGGTAGACTGTCAGGATGGACTGCTCCTCTTCCTCTGTGATCGAGTATAACAGTCTGGATGGACTGCTCCTCTTCCTCTGTGATCGAGTATAACAGTCTGGATGGCCTGCTGAGCTGACTGCTTCCCCCTCAGCTACTAGTGATCGAGTATATTGGTCAAAATGTGACTTTCAGCTTCGTTTTTCCTCTTTCTGAACACCAATAGCTCCAAAGTACCTGAAACAACTTCAGAATGCAAAATGCATGCAAGACTAATGCTAGACACACCTAAACATGCAAAAAGTACAAAATGATGATGAATGCTATGAAAGATGAATGAAACTAGACTCAAAATGGTGATAAGTGTATGTGTAAAACATGCAAATTATAGACATATCAACTCCCCCAAACTTAGTCTTTGCTTGCCCTCAAGCAAACAAGTAAACACAAGATGAAGTAGAGGTTTGAAGGTGGGGATTCAGAACCAAAGCATCAGATAAAACAGATAAAATCAGTGTCCAAGTTGGTAGTTCTAGGATGCGATATGATCGAACTCTACTCAAAAACGTTAGCCATGCCTTCTTATAATTCAATCCGACTCTTATACTCGACCTACACATGCTTTCAAATCGACCTATCCCTTTAACATTCATTAGTTTTGGGACGTGAATCAAGCAATGCACCATCAATGAACTCATTTGGCTAAGGTTAAGGTTAGGAGACAAAGATAGTCCCTTTAAGGTAGTAACAGGGGACTCTCAAAAGAAATGGACTGAGCTTTAGGAGAATGCTAAAGGTAAGATCCAACCTATGCATACAAGAATAGTATCTCATCTACCCAATAACATAAACCGTGTATACACCAGCAGATGGTACTACCCTCAAGCCCAGAAGATGATCTTAGTTCTACCCTTTGCACTCAAGGCATTTTTTTCTCATTCTTATCTTAGATCAAATCACTCTTTATTTTTCTATGACTCTGTTCTAAGGAGAGGTTTTCTTTTACTTTGATGGATCTAGTGGATTTTGGTTTTCTTTGACAACTATGGCTCTTGTTATCTTCTTATGATAAAGACTTCTCTAGACTTTTGTTTTCTTTTATTACAGAGCCTATCTATTCGACTTTTATTTCCCCAAAATCCATTACTAGACTAACTTGTTTCTCAACTTCCTTCTCCTAAAAACATCAACCTTTTTCTTCGTTTACTCATATACTTGACCCCACCCAAAAATAGACTCCCACCTAGTCCTATCAAGTCTAGAAAACATGGACTAGAACTACATGAGACACTACTCTTGTCAGTTCAAACCTAACACTTTCTACCAAACTCAATCCTGAAACAGGCCTCACAATCATACACGAGATATTACAGGGCTTAAAAGAAAGGTTTGGTTAAGGGCTAGGGAAACTGCTCCTATGGTGGAAGCAGCTACTTGGGTTAGCAAGGATTGTGGATGTAGGATTCACACTCGATTATCTTTAAGTATTTTTGTGGAGAAAAACTCTTGTAAAATCAGGAAATGAATATGAGAATTCGGAAAGGAAATCAACCAAGAAATGAAGTAAAAAAATTTGGTAGGAACGTAGTAAAAAATGCCTTGCGAAAGTAGTAAAGAGAGAAATATATTGTATTGCTCAGAAGTGATGAATAATGAGATCTGTCCCCCAAACACATGCGTTTGAGGTTATTTTTATAGAGAAAACATGATCAATGCGGTCATTTACTGCTCATAATCGCATTGATCCGCATTAATCATGTAAGTTACATTTTGACCGAAACGGCTTGAATTTGAACTATCTTTGGGCTTCGCGTGGATCTTCCGAACTCTTTCTTGTTGATTTCGAACTCCCGCGTCTTGACGTTACCGCGAGCCTCGAACAATATTCTCCTCGCTTTGGCCTTTCTCTATGCGAACTGTATGTTGAATAAGAGCGAACTCCGTACTGGTAAAGATCGAACTCTTTTAATAAACTGAATCGAACTCCCGATTGGTTAAGCTTGATTCTCATAATAAAATATCTTAAATTCCAATAGGATTATTAAGTAATAATGACGTGGACAGATCCAAGTGGATCCTACCGAAAATGTGTGGGATCCGACCCCAACATTCAGCCCCCCAAGTCTTGCGAGCTGAGTGGTCGGCTTGGAAAACTTAAGTAAACAGTAATTAATGACTCGAGATCTTTCACATTCCGGAATTATTCCATGTTTTATGCTATTACGCCGATCTCGGATAATCAAATGATTTGATATCCCTGACAACCGTCATCATTAATTTTCTAATTTTATATTAATACTGCGGGGAAAACCGTCCCACTTCCCAATATTCTCGAGGCGGTTTTCCGCTAAATAAGGTTAAATGGAACGACGGCTTTTACAGCAGCGTACATTTACCCCTAAAAGCTTTTACCAAACTAGAAAAAGAGAAATCTCTTAAAAAATGTCTTCCCCAGCCGTCTATGTTTCGAACAACGAAGATGACAGTCAAGGAATCCCTGTTCCCATAGGGGACGAAGTCTTCACCCAAAGGGGAGACAAATTTGGTCTCAGTCGACCCCTGCTTCCCTTGGCGCTCTTCGCCGCCTTTGTAACATCCCTCAGGAAATTGAATTCTCTCTTCCTAGACCCAACGAGTCTCTGGAAGTGGTGCGAGAGGGTTACTGTTGTGCGTACGAAGTCTATTTCAAAGGTTGCGGTCTGTTTTTTCCCGTACTGGAAGTTCTTCTTTTGTACCTCCTCCACCTAGGGATTGCCTTTCCCCAAATGGCTCCCAACTTTCTTCGATACGTTCTGAGCACCCTGACTGTTTCGGTAGAAGCAGGCTTTTCCCTCACTACTAGCGAACTCTTAGGGCTATTTCGAGCCCGTGAATCCGCAGCAGCGGGTATTTTTTCTATGAAACCTATTCTTGACCGTAACCTGATTGACGGAATGCCCTCGAATGATGGGCCTTGGAGGAAATACTGGTTCTTTTTCCGAGTCAATCCCCATTCCGTTCAAGGTCTTTCCGGTCTTCTTCTCGCCAATTGGTCGGCTAAACTTGGTTAGAAAAACAACCTTTATTACTTTCCACTATATTGTGTAAAAGAAATAGAATTCTTAACTCAACACTCTGTTCCAGGGAACCAGACGATCCCCCGCCCAACTGTTGACTTCTTGTCTTTCTTTCGAATCGTTTCTGAGGGTGAAACAAATTGGAATTCCTTCACCCTTCATAAAGCGGGGCTCGCCATCAAAGACGGTCAAACTCACCCCCTCGATCCTCCTCCCGAAGAGAAAGAAATCTCGAGCCTGAATGCTCGAGATAAAAGAAAAATGCAAGCCGAAATCAAGGCTCTTAAGGATCAGTTATCCGAAATCGGGAGAAAGAAGCGGATAGCCGCAATCTCCAGGGTTGGTAACTTCCACAGGAAAACCCTCTTGGTTGATGATGATTCATTAGAAGCGGCCCTGTCAATCGCGGTGGATATTCATGGAGCCGAGATTCTTAACGACCCTCCAGTCGCCACCACAATTTGCCCTTCCGAACAAGAGCAAGAAGGAGGAGTAACTTCTTCTCCTGGTACAAAGAGGAAGGCTCCAGATTCTGATACTCTATCAAACGAGAGACTCAAAACCGTGAGATTAAGTTCTCTGCCACGAGTCCCTAGCCCTCCGCATTCTGTTTTTCCCTCTTCAGAATCTTTAGACTCTGAGCTCCCTCTTCCGGGAGACAGAGTAATTCTAGAGAAAACCGATGAGCCGAGACCGGAGGCTCCCCTATCTCAAGGACTGAGTGTTAGGACTCAAAATCCTTTACCCGCTTCGATTTCAGGTAAGTTTTTACTTAGAAAGCGAGCATTAGCAAAACTTGTTACAGATTGCATCTATTTATTAATCTGCTATTCTCTTCTGCTTTGTAGGCGGAGAAGAGATTGGAGACATCTTCCGAAGTTTCCAAACCAGGGAAGGGGCGTCCCTTCCTCCTTTTTCGGTTTGGAGGCCGGAAATCCGTCAGATGTTCGCCAATCGAGCCTGCTACCTATCCCAGGTTCGGATCTTTTAGATTATGACAACACCTCTTTCTTAGGTAAAAAACTTTTTGTCTTAATGACACGTTTTTTTTTTTTTTTTTTTGAAAGCGTTTATGGAGACTAATGGAATGATCTTCCATTATGAGAACCTTCTTCACCAAGCGAAGAGAGAGACCGCAAAGGCTAAGAAGGAGGTTGATGAACTTAGATTAGTCAACCAGTCTGAGCGACTTGAGCGAGCAAAAGCACTCGAGTCATCTTTTGAAAACATGAAGAAAACTCTAGCAGCTAACGAGCAACGCATCAGAATGGCGAACGCTGAAAGAGATTCTGCGAGGTCTAATGCTCTTCTCTTGGAGGCTGAGCTAGAAGAGACTACGGCTTTGTTTGAAGAAGCGAATCAGGAGATCGAGCTTTTAACTAGGAACAGGGCTCGCGATATCGCTGAAGCCGAACATAACGCTCGAGAAGAGATGAGGGGATTCGGTAGGTAACTTATCCAATCTGTTACGAAGTTCAACAAGGACGAAGAGGTCTGGAATAAACTTCTAACCGATCGAGCCAAACTGAAGAGCAATCTAGACCTGATTAAGGAACTAGAGACTGGAAGAGTTTCGTTCTAGAGCAAGAGGAGCGCAGTTGCTGCCGAACTCGCTGTGGTTGAATCCGAGCTATCCTCGGCTTCCCGTCCTACTCTCGATCTGAAACAATTTTCTTTGGTATTTGGAGACTCCCCCTCTCAATTCGAGGTAGGCGAAGGTTCTCGGCCACACGAGGGTTCTCCTGAGGCAGAGGAACGCTCTTAAAGAATTGTTTTGTTTTATCCATGAGGACTAATCCGTTTGACAGAAATGTTTTGTTTTTGATTAGTGTGACTGAACACCATTATGTATATATATATTTTGTTTAAAAGTAAAACGTTTGGATGCGATTCTAGGTTTGCAAGTCCTAGCCCACCAAAGAGGTTTTATGAATTGTGAGAGATGAGCTGATCAGGCTCACTTGCTTTTTTTAAAGAAAAAATCTTAACAAGTATTTTTCCTCGGTCTCTCGGGTGCGAGGATAGAGCTCGGCTTAGACTTTTTATCGAGGGATAAGGTTTTTATAATTCATGAGAATTTTGTCATAAGAATGACCAGGCAATGGTTTCGATCACGGCCTAAAAAATGGCTCCGAAAGTGTAGGGCCATGTTTTAATTGGACCCGAAATCTGCTTAAGCTGGTCCATTATATATTATTTCTTTAAAGAGTCCGAACACTTTTCTTTAAAAGAATTCTGAAAGACTCGCAGTTTATTGTAAGAGAAACAAGACTATGCCGCTTTCAGATCTAGCTCAAGAGTAACAACTTCAGGCGGGGATCCATTGTTTGAATCCGAAGACGGATTTTCTCCCAAAGGAGTTATTCACCCCAAGTTTTTCCAATTCCGAACGGGGAAAGAAAGGGTCCAATGTTATGACTTCTTGGAAAAGGTTCCCTTTCTAATCTCTGGTCTTTTCGGGAGACTATAAACTCTTTTTCGACCAGTTAACAAAATGTTTGTTCAAACAGGTTGTTGGGAGACATAAAGCTTTATGTGATAAGAGAAAAAGAATCGGAAGAAGGCGCCGTGCTCTTGATGAGTGCATAAAGAGGATAGAAAGAGAGATCCTTCGCCTAGAATCTGAACCGTATGAATGGGAGAGGAACGGTTTAGACATCGTGGCCATTATTCCTACTTGACTCCGAGGATTCCTTCGTATGCTGGATAAGTTTTTTCATCTATCCTTGGCAACCGGCGACGGATCCTCTTTTGCTTCATGTTCTTCAGAATTGCGAAGATTTCCGATGTTAAGAACTGAAGAAAATGAAGGACCAGAGGAGAAAACTATTGATCATCCTTCTGGTCCCCTCGATTTATCTTCCGACGAGGGACTCTCTTCAGAAAGCTGTTCTGGATCGTCCACCTCGCTGGAATCGTTATCGGGCAAAGATTTCTGATCGAACAAGTCCCTTGATTTATATATATATATATATATATTTTAGTACTATGCAACATACTATTGGGCTGATGGCCCAGCAATATTAATTACATTCCCCTTTTGCTTTAAATTTGCCGATTTACTCAAATCTTATTTAATGCGTTTATCTTGGGACTATAATTAGTGATTAACTCGATTACATTTTCCACGAAAGTAGTAATTTTAGATTTGGGAAATCATCAATTAACCCTCTTAATTGTGATTGAGTATATTTCGAATATAAAACAGATGTAGATCGTTATTGAATTTGATCAACAACAATTCTACAAAAATGTTTGAGGAATGTAATTTCTCAGAGAAACCTTCTGACTAGTTTAAAGTGATAAGTGATGATCTTCCGGAAACGTAAGACATCGATCTTGTAAAAACGGAAGCCAACGGTGAACCAGAAGAGTTACGCCCATTAGGGTGGGGAACCAGCATTCAGGTTCCAAATGTGTTAATTGAGAGATTATCAGCTCAAGATCATGTCAAAGCTACAAAGTTTATTAACAAGGTATTGTTAAACCTAGTAATTTAACTCTTTTTGTTATTGCTAAACGAAGCGTTTTTCTTCAGCTTATCGTGCGGCACGACGAGCTCGAAAATGAGAAAAAAGAGATTAGGCAAAGGATAATGGAACTAGAGAAGCGTCGCATCGATATTGCTCGCGAGCTTCATCGCCTCGAAGCCCATCCTTCCGATTGGGACGAACTAGGACTTCAGGAGTACGGAAACATGCCAGGTTGTATTATGAGCATCGTTGACCTTGCAGGTCAAGGAGCAAAGTTATTCCGTAACTCAAGACCCTTCTAGATCTGGTTCTAGCTTATCTAGAATTATTTATTTATACATTGATCGCAATGTATTTTTATATTCATGATCGAATATTGAATTTATAAAAACAAGACTCCATGACTAGAATAATATTTTTATTTTTATGTTATAGCTGGACTCGTGTTTAGCGAGCTGCCTACGTACCCAAAATAGGATCAAGCCAAATCGTAGTTCAATTGTGTTTGCTTTGGCAATAGAACTTTTTCAAGTGATGATGTTCCAAGGCCTTTGAACGGGATTTCCGTCAAGGTCTTGTAAACGGTAAACACCATTTCGGATTTTTTTTCTGTAATTTGATAAGGGCTTTCCCAGTTAATACCGAGTTTTCCAGCTCCTTCTTCTTTTGTGTTATCGAACACCCGCCTTAAAACAAAGTCTCCTACATTTAAAGGTCTGTTTTTTAACTTTGAGTTTTAGTACCGAGCGGTCAATTGCTGATAGTTTTGAAGTCGAATAAGGGATTGATCTCGCCTTTCATCGATTGTATCAAGAACGTCTTTTAATAATTTAGAATTTAGTTCTTCGTTAAGAGGAGCTTCGCTCCGGCTTAAACCATGAACATTCAGCTCGGCTGGGACTACAGCTTCCATCCCATATACTAATGAGAAAGGAGTTTCTCCCGTTGCTCGTCTCGGGGTTGTTCGATATGGCCACAACACAGGTTGCAGCTCGTCATACCAACCACCTTTCCGAGCATTCAAACGCTTTTTCAGATTGCTGAGAATGGTTTTATTGGAAGCTTCCGCTTGCCCATTTCCTTGAGGATACCTTGGCGTTGAATAGCTAAGTTTTATTCCCCAAGCGGAATAAAAATCTTCAAATTCATTTGAAATGAATTGAGGACCGTTGTCCGTTACTATTTCGTAAGAACTCCATGGCGACAAATAATGTGTTTCCACAAGAATGTTTTTACCACAGAATCTTGTATATTTACGTAGGCTTCTGCCTCGATC
Organism: Arabidopsis lyrata subsp. lyrata; assembly: GCF_000004255.2. Lineage (NCBI taxonomy): Eukaryota > Viridiplantae > Streptophyta > Magnoliopsida > Brassicales > Brassicaceae > Arabidopsis > Arabidopsis lyrata. The sequence continues at coordinate 10,811,384 of NW_003302548.1, read as the reverse complement.
CATTTGGAAAAATAGTCCGTTAGAACTAATAAGTATTGGACACCTCGCGTTGAGCGATGCATCGGACCAACTATATCCATTGACCATCTCATGAAAGGGTATGGAGCGGATATGGATAATAAAATTTCAGATGGCTGGTGAATAAGAGGAGCGTGCATCTTACACTTTTTACACCGTTTGGCGTAATCGATGCAGTCAGAAATCATAGTTGGCCAGAAATATCCTAACCGTTTGATTTTGAAAGCCATTGATCGTCCCGAAGAATGACTACCACAAAGCCCTTCGTGGACCTCGCTTGTCACTATCTCAACCTCAGGTCCGAAAATACATAAAAGATAAGGATCACTGACGCCTCGCTTGTACAATGACTCTTTAATTATACAATACTTAGCGCTGATGATTTTTAATTTGCGAGCTTGCCATTTGTTCGATGGTAGTTCTCCATTAAGAATGAAATTTTTGATGGGTACCCTCCAGTCAGCCCCCCAATTATTAGCGGAAGTATTACCCTTGAGTATAAACTTCCTTGGTTCGGGTTCGAAAGGAATATCAGGATCTTCGATTGTTTCCTGAACTTCTTCATCACCTGGAGGTGTCTGTTCAGTTCGAGATGGTTCTTCAGCGGGAACCTCTTGATCCTTTAACTTTCTTCTCGGCTTTCTTTTAGGAAGTTCCAGTGGTGAAGTAAGTTCATCATCCTGAGATTTTACTCGCGATCTGGTGACGACCAATGAACTATTTTCATTTCCGGATCTTAATTTTGGAGTTTCGATATGCTCGGCCTCCAAAATGTTATCGTTTTCTGTTTCTTCAACCGAAATACTTCGCGAAGAAATACATTCAACTTGGATAACTCGTTTGAGGTCAGGATCCGAGGTAGAAGCTAGGGTAGCTAAAGCGTCTGCCGAAGTGTTTTCCCCTCGAGGTATTCGAACTAATTCGAACTTTTTGAATTTTCTGGCTAATTTTTTGACAGCCGAAAGATAGGCTTCCATTCGAGGAGCCTTAGCTTCGTAATCTCCAGCGAACTGGTTTACAACTAGCTGGGAATCACAATAAGCTATTATTTTTTCTGCTCCAATTGCTAGAGCAAGCCGAAGTCCTGCTAAGAGAGCTTCGTATTCTGCTTCATTGTTCGAAGCCGGAAACATTAATCGAAACGACTGTTCGATTATTTCCTTTGTCAGAGTTTCGAGCCTAATACCGATTCCGGATCCTTGTTTAGAAGAAGAGCCATCTACATGTAATTTCCATGTAGAGTTTGTTTCAATAAGGATTCCATCATCAAGTGGCAGCTCGGTAAGAAAATCAGCCAGAACTTGTGCTTTTGCGCTAGTTCGACTTTTATATTCTATATCGTACTCACTGAGTTCGATAGCCCATTTCGCCAATCTACCGGACTGACTTGGTCCGTGAAGAATTGAGCGAAGCGGATGGGAAGTCAGAACTTCTATCCGATGAGATTGGAAATAAGGTCTTAGTTTTCTAGCAAATATGACTACTGCTAAAGCTAATTTTTCCATCATGGTATATCTCGTTTCCGGACTGGTAAGAGATTTACTTATGTAGAAAATCGGCTTCTGATCACCTCGATCCTCTCGAACTAAAACCCCACTTACAGAATGATTAGAAACCGAGATGTAAAGATAAAGTTTCTCATCTGACTCAGGTTTTGAGAGAACAGGTGATGTTGTCAAATAAGTTTTTAGTTGATCGAAAGCTGCTTCGCATTGATCATCCCACCAAAATTTTTTGTTCCTTTTTAAAATCTGATAAAAAGGGAGACATTTATCGGTAGATTTCGATATGAAACGATTCAACGCAGCAATTCTGCCCGTCAATCGCTGGACCTCTTTAATGTTTTTTGGTGAAGGCATCGTGAGGAAAGCGTTAATCTGATTAGGATTTGCTTCTATTCCTCTTTCTGTGACTATGTAGCCTAGGAATTCTCTGGAAGACACACCAAAAGAACATTTAGCGGGATTAAATTTCATCCCGAATTCATTCAAAATTTTGAAACATTGCTCAAGATGTGTGATGTGCTCGGATTTCTTAAGAGATTTTACGAGCATATCATCGATATAAACTTCCATCGTTTTGCCCAAATGTTTTGAAAACATTTTGTTAACTAAACATTGGTATGTTGCCCCGGCATTTTTTAGACCGAATGGCATAACTTTATAACAGTAGATTCCTCTATCTGTTATGAAAGATGTTTTCTCTTCATCTTCGGGATTCATCATGATCTGATTATATCCAGAAAATGCATCCATGAATGTCAAGAGTTCATTTCCGGCTGTTGATTCTACGAGCCGATCGATATGAGGGAGAGGAAAACTGTCTTTTGGACACGCTTTGTTAATGTCAGTGAAATCGACACATACTCTCCACTTTCCATTTTTCTTTTTGACTACCACGGGGTTTGCTAACCAGTCCGGGTATTTTACTTCTCTAATCGAACCAATTTTCAAAAGCTTATCAACTTCGTCATTGACCACTTGTGCTCTGTCAGGACCCAGTTTTCTTCTTTTTTGCTTTATTGGCTTTAAACTAGGATCGACGTTTAAATCATGGGTAATGATATTTTTGTCGATTCCAGGCATATCTTTCGCCGACCAGGCAAAAGTATGTCTATTTTCTCTTAGGAAGGTTACCAATTGATCTTTGATTTCTGAATCCAAAGTAGTCCCGATTTTTACTTTTCGATCTGGAAATTCGGGATCAATTTCAGTTTCTGTAGTAACTTCACTCGAACTGAGACCACTTGGGTAACGCGAGGTGCTTTCTTGCTTAGCATTTATCATTAATTGCTATTTGAGCTTTAAACGAGGTCCCATGAGGTAGCAAGATCGCGACGTTTCCTGATCTCCTCGAATGGTTCCAATTCCACTAGGAGTCGGAAATTTCATACATTGGTGATAGGTTGAAGGTATAGCCTTCATTTGGTATATCCACGGAGTTCCGAGAATTATGTTGTAAGCGGCCGGACAGTCGAAAACAATAAATTCTACGATTTTTGGAATCCCTGCTGCAAGCACTGGTAGTTTAATGTTTCCTAAGGACATAGATGTGTCACTCGTGAAAGCTACTAATGGGGCCGGTGAACCGATATGAGATCTACCGAGCTTCCAGTATCAATTAGACACCTTGTCACTTCGAAGTTCGCAACATCTAAAGTTATCACAAGAGCATCATCATGAGGCCCAGCTAATCCTTGAGTGTCTGAATCGTCAAAGGAGATAGAAGGTATTTGTTCATTTGATTGAAAACCCACAGCAGTTTGAATTGCTGCTGATTTCTTATGCCTCTTGATCGATCTGATCGAATCTCGGCATAATTTGGACCCTCCCATTATAACATCGATCCTTTTCTTAGGAGTGTTCGGAGTTCCGGGCCCATTGGGCTTATGTTTCTTTTCAGGAGGATTAGAAGCTTCAGAATCTTCTTTTTCTTTGTGGTAAGATTCCACAAATTCTGCTCTCCAGCTGCCCACAGTTCGGTGAGGTGCTTTTTGAGTACGCTGCAATCTTTAGTGGAGTGCCCGTTTACTTTGTGAATATCGCAATAGGCGCTTTCATCTCTAACCCAAGTATTAGGAGGATTGTATCTTCCTCTGCTTGGGGAGGGTTTTCCTACAGCATTAGTAGCAGGATTAACTCCGAACCGTTTTTGATCTTTTGGTTCAAACTTTTTAGTTGGATTCGCAACGACTAATTTAGCTGGTCGATGCTTTTTAGCGAGACTAAGCTTTTCTTCTTCTGCCTCCATCCAATTAGTAGCTCTAAATAAAGCATCTTGGATGGTACTTGGACGGTTGACGATGATTTCTTCTCGAAATCGAGATTCATGCCAGAGTCCGTTCCTTAAAGCAGAAAGGGCAGCAGCGTGCGATACCCCAGGAATTTTCGCTATCATTTCTTTGAATTTAGCGATATATTTGCGAAGTGGTTCATTCTGACCTTGGGTTAAATTCCAAAGATCCGCATCAGAAGTTGCCTTTTCCATGAACATGGAATATTGTTTTAGGAATGTAGAGGAAAATTCTTTAAAACTATCGATAGTTTCTGGTTCTAACTGGGTGAACCATAACAGAGCCGGTCCGGAAAGATTTTCGGAAAATAGTTTGCAAAATCCGGCATCTTCCTCGCCTGGTTCTAGATCAATTCTGCCTGCGGCGATCTGAAAAGCAGCGAGGTGATTTTTAGGATCTCCTTTACCGTCATAAGTTGATAACTTAACCTTTCAAGAATCTTTGATCCGAAGGTTTGAGATTCTCGAGGTAAAGGAAGTTCGACGAGTTTCTTCGATTACTCGATCGATCTCAGGCGCCGAACTGGTCACCTGATGAAATTTCGATTTTGTATTGGAAACGTCTTCAGTTCTTTGATCCATTCTGTGGTGCGAAATCCATCATTGGCTTCATTAAGCTCTTGGCAAACTTTGTTGGTCAGCCATAATTTCTTGGTTGGGAAAGAAAGATTTTGAGATTAAAGAGTTTTGTGGTAACTCCCCACAGGCGGCGCCAAAATGTGGATGTAGGATTCACACTCGATTATCTTTAAGTATTTTTGTGGAGAAAAACTCTTGTAAAATGAATATGAGAATTCGAAAAAGAAATCAACCAAGAAATGAAGTAAAGAAATTTGGTAGGAACGTAGTAAAAAATGTATTGCTCAGAAGTAATGAATAATGAGATCTGTCCCCCAAACACATGCGTTTGAGGTTATTTTTATAGAGAAAACATGATCAATGCGGTCATTTACTGCTCATAATCGCATTGATCCGCATTAATCATGTAAGTTACATTTTGACCGAAACGGCTTGAATTTGAACTATCTTTGGGCTTCGCGTGGATCTTCCGAACTCTTTCTTGTTGATTCCGAACTCCCGCGTCTTGACGTTGCCGCGAGCCTCGAAAAATATTCTCCTCGCTTCGGCCTTTCTCTATGCGAACTGTATGAGAACTGTATGTCGAAACTAACACAATCAAGATTTGTCTAGGGTTTTATTTTAGGGATACGATAATCGTGAATTCTCAAAGAACAACAGAAACGATTGTAACCAAAGATGGTGTTCTTGATATTATTAAGAAAAAGATGACTTTGATCGTACGAGAGTTTGATCGTAGAAGGAAAAAGATGTTTGTGCTGTGAGAGCTTTGCGTAGTGTAAATTCTAGAGCGATATTGCTTGCCCTTTCGTTTGAGCCTTGAATCTCTTTATATAGGGATGATAAACCGCCTCTCCAGCGATATTCTCGGAAGATTTCCATTTATCTTGAAGTCGGCCAGAATATCGTGGATTAGGACAATTTCCTTATTCTTCGGAGTTTTCGGAAGATTTCCTGATTTGAGTTGATCCTTCGCGATTCTTCCTTATCATTTCCGAGTTTATCGGAAATGATCCTTCTTTTTCGAAAATGATAACTTGCTTGGAAATGATACCTTTAAAGAATAAAATTTACTAAGTCTTTGCTTCGGGTGATGACGAATACTTCGCCCTGGAGAACTTATGCAATCAGCTCGGGTGCACAGGAAGTTGGCTCGAGGTCCTGAGACGACTTGTTCGGGTAACCCGAAGTGATGGCCTCGGGTACACAGAAGGAAGTGGCTCGGGTATCTTGGCGTGGACCGGTTTGGGCGGTTGAAGAGCTGGCTCGGGTTGCGAGTTCACATGTGGACCCCGAGGCGTTCGGCATGTTGTCCCGAGGCGAATGTCTTGTTGCCCCGAGGTGAATGGCTTGTTTTACCGAGGTGATTGATACGTTTCCCCGAGGTATATTTCAGAAGTTCCCTGAGGCTTCCAAAATCCGGCTCGGCGCTAAGGGATGGAATCCGACCCCAACAGTTAGCCCCCCAGCTCGTTGATTTGAGAGGCAAACAATGAGCTTCACGACTGTTTAGTCCGAGCCGTTTTAAACTTTGTTCCGAGCCCATCCTTGTATGCCGTCAAGGTTTTCCATATTTCAAAGATGGTCCGTGTGCTTCGGTGATTGGTATTCCTTGACGCTTCACGACTGTCGATTCAGATTTCCCTTTGACGCTTCATCTCCTTCTAGACGTATGACGGTTGAGATTCTACCTCGAGAAGTGGAAGAGTCCTCTGCTGATTCCCGAGACCCGTGCGGATGCGAAGTATCTTAATATTGGTCACGCGCACCCGACGCGCCCGAGACTTGGGCGGATGCGAAATATTATTAAACTCGTGTGTACCCGACGCGCCGAAGCGTTCTATAAATATCCGACGCCTGCTTCATTTTCTCATTTCGCAATCTGCAAGGAAAATTTCTAAGGTTCGCTTCTTTTCTCTCTGATCTTGATCTCTTTAATTTCCTCTGCTTTGCTTTATTTTCCGTCGTTCCTCCGCCGTGCCAGATCTTAGATTTGGTTTTTCCGATTTCAAATCTTGTTTTTCCGATTCTTTTTGATTCACCCGAGCCGAAGATGTCACTCTCTGATTCAAGTGATTCGTCCCGAGGCAGAAAAATTCCTGTTCATGAAAGGAAGATGGTTTGGAGCAGTCCCTCGGGAGGAGCCGAGGCTAGTTTTTCAGATTGCTCCGAGCGGAACGGCGATAGTGAATCAAAATCGTCATCCGTGGACCAAGATCCGAGCCAATTTGTGGCTCGGGAAGATACAGTTGCGAATGTGGCTCGGGATGAGGATCTCCCTGATGACCCCGAGGCAGCTTTAAATATGGGGAGAACGCATCCTCCGTCTAAGGACGAAGCTGGGGGCTCTCGTTGGCAAAGAGCGCCCGAGCCGTCTTTGCTCCCTGTAAAGGCCGAGGCGGTTCACTATGATTCCGACGCGGAGGCGAGAATGCTTCAGGCCAGGATTCAAGCGGCTAAGGCTCTGCAGCAGAGGACGAAGCGAGCCAGAAAAGTAAAAAGGCCCGACCCCCTGGTTCTACGCTATCCACCGAGGACTCCCTCAGAGAATTGAGAGTTCGGTTCGGTTTCAGTGAAGGAGTCACGATGAGGCTTCCGACCCCGAGTGAACGAGCCGATAATCCTCCCGAGGGGTTCTTCACGTTGTACGAGGGGTTTTTCAGTTTTTGTTTCCTGTGGTTCCCTCTCCCGAGGCTGATCGTTGAGTATTTGTGGTCGTACAAGATTGCGTTGGCTCAGATCTCAACTCGTGGACTGCGGCATCTTATTGGGATCTTAGTAAGGAGTTTCGAGGCGGATAAAGTTTTGTCCCTCGGGCATTTAAGGAATTTCCTGGAGGTCCGTCGTAGCCCGGGTCCTCTGGAAAGATACTACATCTCGCCGAGCAAAAATAAAAAGATCATTGGCGGGTTCCCGAGCAAGGATGAGAAATACACTGATCATTTCTTCTTCGTCGCGATTGACGAGGACTCCGTCCCCGAGGGATACCTTGATAAAATTGTTGCGAAATGGGGCAAAATCGGTAGTTTACCCGAAGCGTTTGAGTTTTTCTTTCTGTCGTGATTTGATCGATTTGTTCTGACCAGTTTTGTTTTCGTTTTCAGATCGTAACCCGGCATTCCTCGAGCTTATCCCCGAAGATCTTTTAGAGATTCACGAGGAGTTGGCTTCCCGGAAGTGTAACTGGACCAAACACTTTACGCTCAAAAGAGTTGAGAAAGCGCTGAGATGACTCCGAGGCGTGTCATGTTCATCATCGTCATCCTCTTCGGATCACCGACTAAGCGGCTACATGAAGATGCAGAAGGCGAAGATGACGCTAAGGGAGAAAAAGGCTGCCGAGAAGGAAGCGGCCGAGCAGAGAAGAGCTCTCGAGGCGGCCTTCAAACCTTTGGCCGAGGGGTCTAGAAGGCCCGAGGCGTCCGATCTTCCCGAGGCGTCTGGCAGGCCCGAAATGGTTAAGGGCCCCGAAGGATCCGGGGTTAATCTAGCGGCCGCTTCGGTTCCTCCCGAAGCGGTCGACGATGTCCCAGCTGGGGACAATGGAGTTCAAGCTCCCGAGGTCGAACACACCGAAGTTGTGGTCGGCTTGGCTGCTGGTAGACAGGCCAAGTCTAAGGGAAAACGTCCTCGGGGCGACCACTCTACTGATAGGAGGAAGAGGTCGAAGAGCGATCACGGCAGCTCTCGACCGATTTACAAGGACAAGGTGGCTTCGGCCAACCTTGTTGCTTCGTGTGCGTGGCCTTTGTTGACGGCCCCTGAGAATGTAGCCGAGGCGGAGAGATACGCCGAGACTTCGGCCAACTTTCTGAAGGTAATAATAATTTTTTTGTTGAACCTCTTGTTTCGAAGTTCTTTTCCGTTCCTAACATGTCATTTTATCCCCAGGCTTTCTCCTCAATGAACACGCTGGTTCGTTCTTACGAATCCATGAACCGTCAGCATGAAGCTGCCAGCGAGCAGTTTGAGATAGCTCGTGCGGAATCGGAGAGGAGAATAGCCGAGGCGGCTACAGCGAAAGAAAATGCGGAGGCCCTTGTCGCAGCTGAGCAAGAGGCGAGGCAGAAAGAGGCCGAAGAGAATGCTCGAATTCGGCAAAAAACCGAAGCAGAGGTTGAGCGCCTCAAACGCCTGCTCGCCGAGGAGAAGTCTCTTCAGGAGGTCGAGGTAGCCCGAGCCAGGAAAGCTGCGAAAAGGGCGGTTACTGAAGAGTTCGCCAAGCAGATCGGGACGATCGAGGCGAAACTGGAACAGTTTGACCAAGTTGTCGACCGCTACATGTACTTCTCCCAGGCCAAAGCAAACGCCGAGCTGATTGCCGAGCTCGAACGTTTCAACCTCCAAGCTGAGACAATGAAATATGCGCCAACGCCAATGTTATTGGGTTTCGGTAGAAATGACTTTTGGTTCAATAGAAATTAATCCCCGAACCGTGATGATGAGTAGCGTACCAGTGTTGAGGTAATTGGGTTTTGTGGGACTAATCTTTATCGGTTGCGACCCGAGGTGATATAGTCGATTGCCAGTGCTTAGAAGCGAACTGGGGTACCAGTGTAGGAGTCAACTGGGTTTTCCGAAGACAATCTCTTGGTGGTCGAATATCTCCGACCGAATTGTCTCGAATACTTATATAGCGCGCTGTAACCGAAGTGGTGAAAAGAGCTTTTTCTGTCCGAGGACGTGGCCATCGTCCGAACGAACTTTTAGCTTTATAGGTCGATAAGATGACCGTTAAGATCTCCGAGGTGGATAAAATTGATAATCCGAAGGGTAAAAACTTAGAGAAACTGAAAAATTTAGTGGGAGTATATATGTATACGGACCCACTCCCCCCCTTTTTTAATTAGGGGGGATAGCTGAACTCGTCCGAGGACGAGCTGCCTACGTACCCTTTTCAGGGATCAAGCCACCCCGTAGTTCAAGTACATGCGTACCTTAGGTTTTTAGCGGTAATATTTCCTTAGATGCATTGCGTTCCAGGATCTAGGTACCGCTTTGCCGTTCATGTTGATGAGTTCGTAGACGCCAGGACGGATTACCTTTGCGATCGTGTAAGGTCCCTCCCAATTCGTACCGAGCTTACCTGCGTTCTGCTCGGCGGTATTCTGGAAAACTTTGCGCAGTACGAGCTCTCCTTCGTGGAAGCGGCGATGCTTCACGTGAGAATTGTAGTACCGAGCCGTTGCATTCTGATAGTTCTGCATACGGATCAAAGCTGAATCTCTTCTCTCGTCAATTAAGTCCAGCTCGTCCAGCATCATCTGAGTGTTGGAATTTTCCTGCTCGGGGAGAAAACGTCTTCTCAGTCCCGGGATCTCGGCTTCGGTGGGAATCACACATTCCGTGCCGTAGACAAGGGCGAAAGGTGTTTCTCCCGTGGCCCGCCGCGGCGTGGTTCTGTGCGACCATAATACTCCTTCCAATTCGTCGGCCCAGCGGCCTTTCTTCGCGTCGAGACGCTTTTTTATTCCGTCGAGAATCGTCTTGTTGGCTGCTTCGGCTTGACCGTTTCCCTGAGGGTACCGAGGCGTAGACTTGCTGAGGCGAATTCCCCATTTCTCGTAGAATCCTTCGAACCGAGACGAAATAAACTGCGATCCGTTGTCTGTAACGATCTCGTAAGGTATCCCATGGCGGCATATGATGTTCTTCCAGACGAAGTTCTCGACCTGCGCATCTTTGATGCTGGCGTAAGAGTCCGCCTCGATCCATTTGGAGAAATAGTCTGTCAGTACGAGGACGAGTTTCTTCTGCTTGGAGTTGTGCAGAGGTCCGATGATGTCCATGGACCATCGCATGAATGGATAAGGCGAAGTTATAGAAGAGAGGATCTCGGCGGGTTGATGAATGGTTGGTGCGTGCCTCTGGCATTTATCACATCGTTGAGAAAATTTCTCGCAGTCTTTGACCATCGTCGGCCAAAAATATCCGTGGCGTTTGAATTTTATAGCCAGGGCTCTCCCGCCAGAATGGTTTCCACATGATCCGCCGTGTACTTCTTCCATGACTCTCCGAGCTTCATTTCCTTCGACACAGATAAGGAGGGGGCCAGAAAATCGCCATTTAAAGAGCTCTCTCTCGATCAGAGTATACCGAGCCGCTTTGGCCTTAAGCTTCCGAGCTGCCCACTTTTCAGTAGGAACTTCTCCATCGGCGATGTAGCTTCGGATGGATCCGATCCATTTGGCGTCGCTTCCGTATTCGGGCTCGGTTGCGTCCGTAGTTTGCTGGTCTAGCTGTTCGATGTCCATTTCTTCCGGTTCTTCTGTCTCCCGAGCTGTTAGAACTTGATCCTTGCTATTATCTTCTATGCTCGGCTTTTCGATGAACTCAACCGGTATGATCCTCTTCAGATTTGGGTCGGAGGTTGAAGCTAGAGCCGCTAAGGCATCGGCCGATGTGTTCTCACCTCGTGGGATTCTGGTTAACTCAAATTCTCCGAACTGTTTCGCCAAGTCTTGCGTGAGAGTAAGATACGCTTCCATTCGTTCGTCGCGAGCCGCGTATTCTCCATTGAATTGATTAGCCACGAGCTGGGAGTCGCAAAAGGCTCGCAGCTTGTTGATCTTAAGTCCCCGAGCCAGCTTAAGTCCTGCTATCAGCGCTTCGTACTCAGCCACGTTGTTAGTCGCGTCGAAATTTAGCCGAAAGGATTGTTCAAGGATTTCACCCTCTGGTGATGCGAGGCGGATTCCGACGCCAAAACCTTGTTTTGAGGATGAGCCGTCGACGTGGAGGATCCAAACAGCGTTGGGTGACTCTTCTCGGACGTTCTCTGTTGGCAGCTCGATGATGAAATCGGCCAGGACTTGAGATTTCGCGCATGTTTTGTTTCTGTATTCGATGTCATACTCGCTGAGTTCTACTGCCCACTTGGCCAAGCGTCCGGATTGGCTCGGACTGTGCAGGATGGTTCGGAGTGATACGGGCGCCATGACGACAATTGAGTGAGACTGGAAATATGGCCGTAGCTTCCGAGCTGACATTACTACGGCGAGGGCGAGCTTTTCAGTTTGCGGGTAGCGTGTTTCCGCATCGGTGAAAGTTTGCGAGACATAAAATATCGGCTTCTGCTCCCCTCTGTCTTCCCTGACTATGACTCCACTTATAGCCGTATCAGAGACTGCGATGTACAGGAATAATGGCTCGCCCGGGACTGGTTTCGCTAACACCGGTGGATTAGCCAAATACTTCTTCAGTTCCTGGAAAGCTTCTTCGCAGCGATCGGTCCATTCGAATTTCTTGTTCCCGCGCAGAGTATCGTAGAAAGCAAGGCATTTGTCAGTGGACCGCGCGCTTGTTCAAGTCTGCGACTCTCCCGGTGAGACGTTGGACTTCGCGCTTGTTCTGTGGTGAGGGCATGTTTAGTAGAGCATCGATTTGCTTCGGGTTTGCCTCGATGCCTCGGTGAGTTACGAGATATCCCAAGAATTCTCTAGACATTACCGCGAAACGACATTTTGCCGGGTTAAGCTTCATGTTGTGCTTGTTGAGCTGGCGAAAACAGTCGCGTAGATGGGCTATGTGATCGCTTTCTTCAAGGGATTTGACTAACATGTCGTCGATTTAAACTTCCATCGTCTTCCCGAGATGTTCGGAGAACATCCTGTTGACGAGCCGTTGATACGTTGCGCCAGCGTTCTTGAGTCCGAAGGGCATGACTTTGTAACAGTAGATACCTCGGTCTGTGATGAATGCTGTCTTCTCGCGATCGTCGGGGTTCATGAGAATCTGATTGTATCCTGCGAAAGCATCCATGAATGATAGCAACTTATTTCCCGCGGTTGCTTCCACTAAACGATCGATATGTGGGAGTGGAAAACTGTCTTTAGGGCAAGCTTTGTTCAGATCGGTGAAATCGACGCAGACTCTCCACTTGCCGTTCTTCTTTTTAACCACGAAAGATTACGTCGATGGTGCTGCCGGTGTCAATTAATACTCGGTAGATATCATGGTCTCCTATCACTAATGTGACGACGATTGGATCGTTATGAGGCATGTCGAGCCCGTTTGTCTCGCTTTCTTCGAATGTGATCACGTCGTTAGGTCGATCGAAGCGTCTTGTCCAGTTGCTAGGCGTCTCGGCTCGGCGTTGATAAGCTTTGATTGCCGCTACGGTGTCAGGACAGTATGGCGATTCGCCCATTATGGTAAGAACCTTCTGCCGCATACCATCCCGGTCTTCGTCTTCTGACCCCCGGGTTCTTTTCTGAGACTCCTGGTTCCTTGGTTCGGGGTCTCTTCCTGGGTTGGTCTGCTCGGGCTCCGGTTCTGGCTCGAGGTCCTTAAGAGTAACGTTTGTCCCGAGCTCTCCAGCTAGGAATTTGGTTGCTAACTTGGCTCCGAGGCTTCGGCATCTCGAGGTATGATGGCCGAAAATTTTGTGGTGTTCGCAATATTCTTGATCATTGCTCGGTGGCTGATCCCTTGTCCAAGTGAAGGACTCTCTTCCTCGCCCACGGCCTCGGCCTCTGCCGCGGCCACGGCCTCGGGGCGTGTCAATCTGGTAGCTATGGTATCCTGAGAAATTACGCCCTTCGTGATGCGTATACGTACTGCTCTCACGTGTCTTTTTCTCGACCGGAGGCGTCGCTTGGGCTTTCTCGGTTTTCTCGGTTCGGGGCGCCTGTTTTGTTGGCTCGTGCCTCTTTGCTAGTAGCGCCATTTCTTCTTCGTGGGCGACGAAATCCAAGGCTCGATGCAGCGCGTCGCGAATTGTTGTTGGTTTAGACAGGTTCAACTCTTTCCTGAATTCTGACTTGTACCAGAGAGCTTTCTTCAAAGCCGAGAGAGCTGCTACATCTGTAATTCCTTCGACCTTGGCTAGCGTCGATTTGAAGGTCTTGAGGAAATCCCTCAATGGCTCGGTGGGCTGTTGGGACAAAGACCACAGATCCGCGTCGGAAGTTCCGGGGTCGATGAGCACGGAGTATTGTTTGAGGAACAATGTCGACAGCTCGTCGAAACTATCAATCGAGTTTTGTTCCAATCTTGAAAACCACTCTAATGCGGGTCCTTTGAGGTGTTCCACGAATAGTAAGCACAGACCCGCATCCTTTTCCCCGGGCTTGAACCTGGCTCGGGCCACAGATATCACGAACGATTTAATGTGGCACTTCGGGTCGGTTGATCCGTTGTAGGAGTCGATTTTGAACTTTCCCAGGTTGGACATCGTCGTCTCAGAAATTCTTTTGGTGAAAGGCGTATTCCGAGATTCTTCCAAAATTCGGTCGATGTTCGGCGCGGAGGATGAGACGCTATGTATCTGGGTTTTGACGAGCTTCATATCGGCTTCCGCCTTGGCTAGGGAGGCTCGAATCTTGCTTAGCTCGTCTTCTCTTTCGGATTCTTCGGCCCACCTTATGTTCTCCTCAGTTTCTTCATCGTCAGTGAGATCTGTTCGCTCGGCGGAGTTAGCTCCGGCTCGGGTACGCTCATCTTGCAGATCATCTGGCTCGTCAGTCAAGTCCACTGCGTCTGGCTCGGTGGGATCATCTTGGTTCTCGCGTCTGGCAGGGTCGGCTCGGACTGCGACTCTGGTGTTGCCGGTTGTTGTCGCGAACGTGAGTCTCGTTGGGTTGATGCCAGGCAAGTCCCTCCGAGCTCGTGGCGGCCGAGTCTGGAAACGTGTGGTTTTTTGTTGCCCACGTGTTGCGATTTCGTCGACTCGCTGCGCCAAGGTTTTGTTAGCTTTCTCTTGGTCGTCAGCTTTCTTCTGGAATTTAACCATTAGATCTTTTAGTTCGGCTGGAGTTGCTATGATCGTCGGATCGGCTTGAGTGGCGCTAGAAGGAGGGTTCGGAGGGTTCGGGTTCCCTCCTCCGGCTGGTGGTGTCTGACGATCGTCTTCGTTCACCATCCTCTCTGGTATTCGAGTCTTGCGTTCTTAGGGTAAGAGAATTCTAAAGTAACCCCCACAGGCGCCAAACTGTGGAAGTCGAAACTAACACAATCAAGATTTGTCTAGGGTTTTATTTTAGGGATACGATAATCGTGAATTCTCAAAGAACAACAGAAACGATTGTAACCAAAGATGGTGTTCTTGATATTATTAAGAAAAAGATGACTTTGATCGTACGAGAGTTTGATCGTAGAAGGAAAAAGATGTTTATGCTGTGAGAGCTTTGCGTAGTGTAAATTCTAGAGCGATATTGCTTGCCCTTTCGTTTGAGCCTTGAATCTCTTTATATAGGGATGATAAACCGCCTCTCCAGCGATATTCTCGGAAGATTTCCATTTATCTTGAAGTCGGCCAGAATATCGTGGATTAGGACAATTTCCTTATTCTTCGGAGTTTTCGGAAGATTTCCTGATTTGAGTTGATCCTTCGCGATTCTTCCTTATCATTTCCGAGTTTATCGGAAATGATCCTTCTTTTTCGGAAATGATAACTTGCTTGGAAATGATACCTTTAAAGAAGAAAATTTACTAAGTCTTTGCTTCGGGTGATGACGAATACTTCGCCCTGGAGAACTTATGCAATCAGCTCGGGTGCACAGGAAGTTGGCTCGAGGTCCTGAGACGACTTGTTCGGGTAACCCGAAGTGATGGCCTCGGGTACACAGAAGGAAGTGGCTCGGGTATCTTGGCGTGGACCGGTTCGGGCGGTTGAAGAGCTGGCTCGGGTTGCGAGTTCACCTGTGGACCCCGAGGCGTTCGGCATGTTGTCCCGAGGCGAATGTCTTGTCGCCCCGAGGTGAATGGCTTGTTTTACCGAGGTGATTGATACGTTTCCCCGAGGTATATTTCAGAAGTTCTCTGAGGCTTCCAAAATCCGGCTCGGCGCTAAGGGATGGAATCCGACCCCAACAGTGGACAGATCCAAGTGGATCCTACCGAAAATGTGTGGGATCCGACCCCAACAAGGATGGTGAAAAGTTGAAAGAAAACCCAAGTATGTATATGGTATCCATGAGGTCAAATTTGATGAACATGATAATTGTAAATCAGATTCAGGTCAAATTGATAGGGAATGGTATCAAATCATGACAGTGTGATCGAGTAGAGCATTCAAGACATGGTGCAGTTTACGCATCAGACAACTAGCAACGAGGGCATAGAGTATATCTACTGAACCAACATGCTTACATACAAGGCTATCTCATCATAATCTCTTATGCATATGCAACAATCCTATATGAAAACATACTAGACTCGATCCTAAATGTGATGCAACTAAATGAACACTCTATTTTTGTGGAATACATTTTCAGAAATTTTTCAAAAAAAGTTTTTGTTTTTTTTCTATGCAAACTCAAATATATGTAAAATGCAAAAATTTGAAGATAAGAACAAAATAGACTCATCAGTTTACAAATACTTCCTGAGCCCTTACTCCCCCAAACTTAAATCACACAGTCCTCTGTGTAACCAAATTTGGAAGAGAGTACTCAGGACAAACACTTCACAGAAACAAAATAGGAGATGGTAATGTACAATATTGAAATGAGCTGCTTACCTCAATGGAAGAAGGAGCGGATGTCATCATCAGTGCCCGCCTGCGATTCCTGCCAAGCCATTGAAGAATCTCCTTGTTATGTTTCGTCTCCAACTCCGCGTGTATACTCGACTTCTTCTCGTCTGATGCAGCCATCACCGCGGTCGAGTAATCTCTTATGGTCGAGTATACTGATGCTCACTCAGAGCCAGAATTCACTTCACTCAGCTTTTCGTACTTATCTCCTGAAAACACTACCAAAATGCATTAAAAACAACAAGGAAAAACAAGGAGAAATGAGCTGAGGGTGCTAGAGCTTTGTACTGTGAGAGATGAGTTGGTGTGTTTAGTTCTCCTTGGAAGTGTTGTATATATAGGGGAGTGGTGTGAGTGGTTTGCCCTTGAAGATGTGGAGGAGAATGAGTGAGACTTTAGGTTTGAAATCATGTAGAGGGGAGTTGAGCTCTCATTAGAAACATGGGGAAAGGAGGTGGGCAAGCTGGTGGCATTCAGCTTGGTGGGAGACATGATGGGATGTAGGGGACATGATGGGATGCCTCCATTGACTTAAGTTGAGAATTCCTTAAGCACCATTATCAAAATAGCAGCTCATTAACTTCATTAACTAAGTTGCTTACTGTACCTCCAAGCTTGTTTTAACACTTGATCTTTCTTCTATTTCTCAGCTCCAAAACAATCAAATTGCACCATATTGACCATTATACTCGATCTCCACGTTGGCAGGGTGCTCTGTTGTACACTCTCATCGTCTTGTTCTCCTTGTGATCGAGTATGTGGTGATGAATTGGAATTTTTGTGAGCAAAAACACACATACTCGATGACCCTACTCGATGGCGTAGTCTCCGGGTGCAACAAAAAAAATTCAAATTTTTGGACTCCAATGGGCTGATATACTCGATCACGAGGTCCTTGGTAGAGTAAAATTTTTAAATTTTTACTCTATCTCCAGATTGTTTCTCCATTCCTGAGAACCACAAACACAACCTAAACAAATCAAAAATAACAAGAAAGGAATAATTTATTTACAGAGATGGTCATGGTACTTCCTCCCAAGTGAGCTTGTTTTAAGTCTCTAGCTTGACTTCTCACACTTATTACGCAGAGAAAGTGTGATAGCAAAGACTTAAGAAGTCTTCTTCTTCACTGAGCTTATCGTCATACTCAGCATCCTCCCTTGATAGTTGCGCAGCTGAGTACTCAATTCCTCTTTCCTCAAAGTAAGCCGCTTCCTCTTCTAGTGGATAGTCTTTTTCTACTAACCATTCCTAAGTGACTTTCCCTCTTGAAGCAATGTCAATGTTGAGCTGAGGTTGGGCTTCCCTTTGAACTCGATTCAGCGTGTCTCTAAGCTCTTTGACAGTGTAGGCCAGCTTCTGTATGGTTCTCTCTTGGAGATCAGACTTTCTTTTGAGTTCTAGCCAATCGGGTGCGAGAGTGGACTCGATCGAGTAATTGAATTTGAAAGCTTAGTTTGAGCTAGAGTTGGTTCCTTTACTCTTGTAGTCTCAAATCCTTCCCCTGGGACCGCTCCCCGGATCTCAAAGGTCTTTCCCTCTATTGTTGACCTTCTCGAAGTTTTGTTGATATCAAATTGCAACTTGATATGCCACCCAAGGTTGAGTTCAATTTTCCCATCTCTGACATCTATGACTGCTCCCACTGAGGCCAAGAAAGGTCTTCCTAAGATCATAGGATCCTTGGATTCTTCATCCATCTTAAGCACAACAAAGTCGGTAGGCACTTCTACTTCATTGATCATTACAGGCAGATCCGCTAACATGCCAAAAGGTCTCCTGGAACTCCTATCAGCAAGAATCAAGGTCAGTTCACAAGGTCTGTACTGAACGAATCCCAGTTTCCTTGCTACAGAAAGCGGCATTAAGCTAACTGAAGCTCCCTGATCACATAGGCAATTGCTGAAAGATAAATGCTTAATGGAGCATAGCAGAGTGAAAGATCCAAGATCTTCCAACTTTTCCTGAACAATCTTCTCACCAGCAGCTTGAAACGGTGTGGCATTGTATTCATCATCTGAATCGTGATACCTCTTGATTCTTTCCAGAATTAAGTTTCTCACGTCTTTGTGAGGATCTGGAATCAGCTTGAGAACTTCTGTTAATGGCATCACTGCTTCGATCCCATCTAGTTGTTCCTCTACAAGAGACTCATACTTCTCTTTCCAAGCTTCCTTGAACTTCCCTGGAAGAACAAGTGGAGGTAATGGAGTTGGCTTAAACCGTGTTACCATTCTCTTAATTATGGCTACTCTATCTTCCACGGTGGTCTGAATTTGATGGCGGGATCCAGCTGAGTTTAGTTGAATAACTGAGATTTCAATCCGCTTAGAAGCCTCCCTTTCCTGAACATCACTGTCCCCGGTGAGTATTTTAGGGGCATGACGAGTTGGCAGCTCTCGATCATGGCAGATAGTGATGGCATTAGCAGTGGCATACTCCTTGGGGTTCTGAATTGACTTCCCTAGAAGTCCTGTAATCTTGGGAGCTTCTTAGCGATCTCCATTGAGCCTGATGCTTGTCCTTGAAGAAGTTGTTGGAGCATTTGTCTCAGTTCTGAGTCAGGAGCTGGAGGTTTGTTGTTGCTGTGGCACAAACCCAGGTGGTGGATGCTGTGGTTGATAACTTCCCTGAAACTGTTGCTTAGGAACAAACCCTTGACTTTGGTTGTATGGGACGAATGGTTTGGGTTGGGTGTGCTGTTGTGGAGGGTAGACTTGATCCTGCGGGTTTGGAACATTGGTACTCCTGTAAGACAGGTTGAGATTGTTCTGCTTGAAGTTGTTGTAGGCCTTGTTGTAGCCTCCCTGGTTTTGCACATAGCTCACTTCTTCTGACTGGAAAGTCTCCCCATCCTGGACTTGGAATGTCTCATCTTCATAGAGAAAATGGACTTGCTTCTGTTGCACTAGGAGTAGCTTGTCCAGCTTGTCATTCATGGCCTTCATGTCCCTGCGGTGCTTCTCCTCTAAGTCTGAGCTTCCTTTGATGACTCTATCATAGTCTTCATTGTAATTGCCATCAGACTGAGCTAAGTTATCTACCAGCTCCCATCCTTCTTCAACTTCCTTGTTCAGGAAATTCCCATTGGATGCTGTACTCAGTAACATCCCAATCTTAGGGAGGACGCCTCTGTAGAGAGTACTCAGAAGTGATGCTTTGGAGAAGCCATGGTGAGGACATTGAGTCTGATATCCCTTGAAGCGCTCCCATGCTTCACAGAAAGTCTCAGCATTCTTCTGATTGAAGCCGGAAATCTCATTCCGGAGTCTTGCAGTCCTAGAGTTGGAGAAGAATTTAGCCAGAAAGGCTTTCTTGCAGTTCTTCCAAGGGGTGATGGAGCCTTGAGGAAGCGACTTTTCCCACTGATGGGCTTTGTCTCCAAGAGAGAATGGAAACAATCTGAGCTTAAAGCCATCTTCACTGACTCCATTGATCTTTGTTAGACTGCAGAGCCTATCAAACTCGTCCAGGTGATCGAGTGGATCCTCCATGGGGAGGCCGTGAAACTTGTCTGGACCATGGCAATGAGACTACTCTTGATCTCGAAGTTGTTGTTCTGCACTGGCGGAGGCGCAATGCCATTACGCTGATTGTGGTTGCGTGGAGCATCGCCTGCACCAATGTAGGTTGGTAGTTCTGGGTTCTGGTCATCAGCCATAACGTCTGTGTTGATCGGTTCCCTTAATGCATGAGCAATACGGTCGATGTTGTCGTTGAAACGCAGATTCTTATGTCCTTTAGATCGAGTATGCATGCAACAGATACCAGCTCAGCTTGAGCAGAGTAATCAGAGATAGTACCTGAAACACACAAACAGAGAGAAAGACACAGAGTTAGTAACCTTGTAATAAACGAACTTAATTTTAACGTATCCAAAAATCTCAAATATAGCAAAGAAAATACCCAAATGGCAACGGCGCCAAATTGATAGTAGGATTTTTACTCTATTTCTCAATCCCTTAAAACACTATCATGTCATTGTAGTATTTAAGGTTATCAATCCAATCAGGTGTGATGCAAACAAATGAGATATGATTAGAAATTATTAAGTCAAGCCAAGCAGAATTTGGTTGTTTTTCTAACAGTCCTAGTGGTTGATGCAGAAAGTAGTAAAAAGACACAAAAATGACTAATATACTCGATCACAAGGCTCATTGCCTGAAGGAGGATGTGATCGAGTATAAGGGTACAAAAACAGACAATTATCAAAACTCAATAGCAAGTAATAGAGAAGGTGAATGCAGCAGGTAAGTAAACAGATAAATCAATTGGATAAGAAACTCCTAAGGATGGGGTAATCGAATAGTGTGGACTCCATAATCAATTCCGATGGTTAACAATTCTCAATAAAGCTATCCCTAGACAACAGGTTCAACAACAGATCAATTCACTCCCGTGATAGAAACCCTCAAGCAAAGCTAGGCCAGACTAATTCCCATTAACGGATCTAACTATGCAGGTAATAAGAACCGATTGTTAAAGTCAATAACCGCTATAAACGGTCAATCCCTTGGGATAGAGACGATTATCACTGGAATTAGTGGATCCAGCATTCCATCAAACACCTTCTGGGTGCGAGAATGCTTTTGATCGAATTCCAGTTGATCAGAAAGGAATAAGCAGTAAACACAACTAATCCAAAAGGGATTCAATAAAACTACACTTAACCATCAGAATCGACTAAAGGTCTCACAACTACTCTATCCCATCCTCAGAAATCCTAGTCACTACTCAGACAACATGCTCAAAGACATATAAACGATTGATGATTGCATAACTTCAAAGATTAAAGGAAATGAAACAAAAATGAACAAGGGAATGAAAGCAAAATCTCAATAACTTAGAATAATCGAAAATACAAAATTTCAGAAGCAAAAGCGGCTACTCTAAACAATATTGAATTCAGAAAAAGGTACTAGGTTGCTAGGTCTCTGTCTAAGTCTAAGTGTGTCTCTAGGGAAAACCTTAGAGACTTATTCATAACAAAAGCGACAAAGATAAGTAAGTGGGCTTCGAGTCCGCTTAACATGCCCATGGACAACGTGGAGATCGAGTATATGGGCTCAAAGTGGGCTTCATGGTCGAGCGTGAATCGAAGCCACGATCAAGTGGTTCCTTCTCTCCTCTTCTCTTTCCTATGCTCAGGTTGTCTGGTTGAGTGCAGATTGATCAGAGGGTCGAGGTGGTGATCGAGTAGATTGGTTGATAGCATGATCTGGACTGCTTCTTCAACCCTGCGATCGAGTAGGTTGGTAGACTGTCAGGATGGACTGCTCCTCTTCCTTTGTGATCGAGTATAACAGTCTGGATGGACTGCTCCTCTTCCTCTGTGATCGAGTATAACAGTCTGGATGGCCTGCTGAGCTGACTGCTTCCCCCTATGCTACTGGTGATCGAGTATATTGGTCGAAATGTGACTTTCAGCTTCGTTTTTCCTCTTTCTGAACACCAATAGCTCCAAAGTACCTGAAACAACTCCAGAATGCAAAATGCATGCAAGACTAATGCTAGACACACCTAAACATGCAAAATGTACAAAATGATGATGAATGCTATGAAAGATGAATGAAACTAGACTCAAAATGGTGATAAATGGATTTGTAAAACATGCAAATTATAGACATATCAATCAACAATATTAATTACTTCTACCGATTAAATAAAGACATCCAGGGGTTGAGTACAATGGAGATTGAAAGTAGACTGTTAGAGTACAATGGAGATTGAAAGTAGACTGTTAGAGTAGGTTGGTAGACTGTCAGGATGGACTGCTCCTCTTCCTTTGTGATCGAGTATAACAGTCTGGATGGACTGCTCCTCTTCCTCTGTGATCGAGTATAACAGTCTGGATGGCCTGCTGAGCTGACTGCTTCCCCCTCTGCTATTGGTGATCGAGTATATTGGTCGAAATGTGACTTTCAGCTTCGTTTTTCCTCTTTCTGAACACCAATAGCTCCAAAGTACCTGAAACAACTCCAGAATGCAAAATGCATGCAAGACTAATGCTAGACACACCTAAACATGCAAAATGTACAAAATGATGATGAATGCTATGAAAGATGAATGAAACTAGACTCAAAATGGTGATAAATGGATTTGTAAAACATGCAAATTATAGACATATCAATCAACAATATTAATTACTTCTACCGATTAAATAAAGACATCCAGGGGTTGAGTACAATGGAGATTGAAAGTAGACTGTTAGATTTAGATTCATGGCTTAATCTGTGAGGCTGTTCATTTCTGTTATTTTTCTTGATTTTTCTAGTTTAGGTTGAAGGTTGTTGTGGTTGGTTGTAGAGTAAGTAAGAGAGGTCGAAGGTTTCTTAAAAAGTAAAGTACCTTCAAGGAATCATTGTGAGTAAGGTGAATGCGTGACCATGAGCTTATTTAAGTGATTGAAAGTAATTGAGTTGTTTTTCATGATATGTAGGCTGGATTTTTTATGGATCCAGAATCGAGTTCATACGGTGGTTGTTTATTGGTTTGGTTTTTCCTTGGTTGAATGTGTTGTTTGTGTTCTTAATTTGCTTGTGTGTATAGCTCGTACATAGGAGGACCGCTTACTAAGTATTTATTGTATACTTATGCATCTCTTTTCTTAGTGTAAGTAAAGAAAAAATGTGACTTGGAATTATGCCGAGGAAAAGAGGATGATATAGGGTCTCGTTTCAGTGATGTTGGTATTATTGTAATATTTTGAGTATTGTGGAACCTTAGATTAGAAGCTTATTAGGTTTGTTGGATAATTTGCTGGTTTATGCTGGTTAAGTCATAATAAAGTGAATTATATTTTTGATGCTAGTTTGTGTTGGTTTTGGCTTGATTCTAATGAGGGGAATTAAATAATATCCACAACATAAATATTAATTAAGGCAAAACCAACACAAACTAGCAGAAAAAATTCCATTCAATTTATTATG